>NC_142309.1:7500-342500 GCF_054855325.1 Carica papaya | reverse complement strand
GTTCAGGACCAATAACAGCAACTATAGCATTAATTAGGCGCCCTACTCCTTGCTGAAGATCAACCCATCCGCTTTCCTCAGACAATAGAATGTCCATGGCAAGACCAAGTGTTGCCTAACAAAACAAACAAAAGGAGAATGTTAACAACAACGTAAGAATCTAAACTTAATTAGTTTAGAGTCTACCAACATCAATGAAACTATCAAGCATTTTATTCTCTAGAACAAAGTTACAACTAAATTCAGTTGCACTCAGCTAAAAGCATGTAAGAAGAACTAAAGCTAACATGGACAATGAGCATGAAAATTGAAGTTCAGTAGAGACGACAAAAGTAAAAACAATAAACCAAATGTAAATGTTCAGAGTACACCTGCATCATAAGCTATCCTTAGTTATTTTTTTCGAACACTACTTCATTCAGCTTTCTTCCCACTCAATATTCATCAGAAAAAAAAAACATTCTTCCCAATCAAAATATTCCTGCATTCTAAAAAATTTCCACTATTCCTGCAATCTAAAAAATTTCCTAAGTTTGAAGAAGTTAACTAATTCCAGACCAAGCAGAAAGATCATTTATGAGTTTAAACATGTTAAGGATCTTATCAAAGTATCACCATATTTTAGTCTTAGCAAGACACACAAGTACACTAATATGCAAATGTGCAGAAAACAAATAAATAAAAAAATTGCATATTTTTAATATATGCAAATTTGACATCACTTCTTTTGAAGTTCAATCTACAACATCAGATCCGAAAAGAAAATTCTTAAATATGACTAAGACAATGCAAGAGAAAGTAAATTTCCTCAAATTCAATAATTCATGTGGTTGCTCGAAAATGTCAATGACTTTGCTTCTGAAAATTTAAAAAGGTTACAACTGCAGCTTACATTAAATGAATTATTTACTAAAACAAATTAATAACCAAGAATCTCATTACCTGGACATGAGATACAAAGGACAAGCCAGCTGATTCGACGGTCAAAAGAAGTCCATGCAAAGACCAAATTTGTAACCCAGCAATTGAAGTTTTAGCCAGCAAAGAGATTGAATTAACAGTAGCAGGCACTAAACTTGACAATGCCATTCCTCCTGCACTGCATGAAAGATGGGTAACAAGAATTATCATTTAAAGGAAAGAAAAGAAAGAGAAAGTGACACAAAATGAACAGATCCCGCACTAGAATATATTTAGCTGTATGGAAGTTTTCTAAATTATTATTATTTAAAATATGTGATAACATTCAGTTTGTTTCAAATTCTAAGTTCCATTAGAATTTAAAACTTTGATGTTCTCTTTTACTATTTTGATATTTTCCTTATTAGTCCTAGCTCCTACCTGTACAAAGGCTATTTTGAAATCCTTCAACATGATTCTGAAATAACACATTGGTCCCACTTGGTCAGGAAATACTCAAACACTTAACTCCCTAGCATATGCTCACCAACTTTCTTTTTCAAATGCAGCTTCAGGGTCCTTTCCCTTTTGATATTATGAGACTTTATGCCTGAAAGAGCTACATGGCCAAATCATCAAAACATTTGGCATCAAACCCGAACGTTCAATTACCTCCTCATTGCCCAATCAAAGCCCTCAAAGTGATCTATTTGTGCCATTAAGGCTGATAGAGCTCCTTTCATTGTCCTCTTATACAACAGACAGTATCCCTGCACCGCCTTCTCCCCGTTCAGCAACAACCATCAATAAACTCTCTTAGCCATATTTTCTCCTTCAAACATCAACAAATCAAAAGGACACAAAACACTCCAACTAACCAGACCATGAAACTTCTGGACCAGTTACTAGGAAGTTTTCAAATTTTCATCTGCTCGAATAGCCCAGGATAACATCACATTCCCATTCTTCCTCCATCTACCCTTTAACAGATTAGCCACTTGGCCCCTCTCATATGAAACCAAAACTTTATAACACAAGCAAGATGCTAAAACATTTGATTGATCCGTCAAAGGAATTTCAGTTGACCCCACTGGTGGTTCTGCTGTGCATTAGCGAGACAGTGGTTCAAAATATGATGCAGCAAAAGGATCTTTAGGATGAAAGCAATATAGCGTTTTATAAAATTCATTTGTAAAAGGGCATTCAATATGCCGCTATGTTTGACTAATCGTGTTATAAAATTAGAAATGAATGTTAAAATGATAAAAAAATTGTGTAACAATAAAAAGTTATTTATTAAAATTAATAATATTAAATATTTTTTTTAAAAAAAAGTATAACATTTGTATTAGAAATGTACCAAAGAAGAGGGAGCACCACTCCTTTACAAAAGATTTACAAATTTGTTAGTGAGTCAATGACATTCCCAAAATCTTCAACCTTAATGATATCATGCCCAACATAAGACAAACGAAGTATTTAAGCCATCTCTCTCTTAGTTTACTAATATTATTCACAATCCTCTCAAACGCTCTTAAATTTCTTTCCTTCCAAATAACCCCAAAAAAACAGACAAGGGGACGAGCCTTGCAATTTCAGTTTTCAGTCCTGCCCCACCCCAGGTCCAAATCTTCTCCTCAATCTAACCAACCTGTACCCAGCAGATTCCTACCAAGCCATACACCAAGCTGCAGAGTTCATAGGCAGTAGGGCACCTAAGCAGAAGGTGACGACAACCTTCCTCAGTTTTCAAACACATAAAACAACCATTCACCAAAGTACATCCCCTGACCTTCAATTTGTCTAAGGTTAAAATGCTTTCCCTATAGGCCTCCCAAGCAAGAAAGCCATCCTCAGGGACGCAGAGTTTTTCCCGATTAAAGTGTTGGGAAATCTGGAAGAACTACACTTTGTATGACTCATCAGCTTGTTATAATAAGAGCTCACCGAAAACTCACCATTTTTGCACCCCCTCCATAGCACCTGATCCGGATCACTGCAAATTTGAAAATCAGATATGTTCTTCAGCAGGTTAACATACGCCTCTCCTTCCCGATCATTCAAATTTCTACAAACATTAACGGACCAGATACATCTGTCATTATTCCTCACATAAGCCTCTTCCACCAACATATTTTTTGATTGTGCAATTGCATAGATTCTGGAAAAACAGACTTTAAAACACCCCCCATCCAACCACTGATCGTATCAAAATCTAGTTTCATTACCTTTTCCCACTTTCCAACACAAGTTCTCCACGAAACTAGACCAGTCCATCTTGATTTTCCTCCACAAACCTAAGCCGTGCCTTTTTCTATCCACCCTCCCCAAACCCATAAGTGCACAGGTCTGCCACCTAGCCAAAATCACCCTCTTCCACATTCTACCATCCTTTCTCAAAAATCTCCACAACTACTTGTCTTGTAAAGCTTTATTAAATTCAACCACCGATCGAATGTCCAAACCACCATCATAAGCAGGCTTCTTTATTTCGTCCCATTTGACAAGATGAAACTTTTTTCTATCTCCACTATCGCCCCATAAGAAACGACATTGAATGGTCTCCAATGTTTAGCAACACTTACCGAAATGGTCAATGTTGAGAGATAATAAACAGGTAGATTTGCGAATGTGCTCTTTATAAGTGTGAGTTTACATCCTTTAGACAAAAAATTTCTCTTCCATCCGGCAAGTCTAGACTCAAACATGTCAATTACCGGTTCCCAAAGTTTCTTCTCCTTGTACCTAGCACCAAGAGGCACCCTAAGATATTAATGGGAAGATTTGTAGCCTTACAGCCCAACACCTTAGCAAGGCCGCATTCATCACCCTTATCCCCTAATTTGACAAGTTCGGTTTTATCAAGGTTGATATTGAGTCCTGAAACATCTTGAAAACAAAGAAGGATACACTTCAAGTGGAGAAGAAATTGCTTTTTGAGATAACAAAACAGAAAGGTTTCATCCACAAAAAATAAATATGAAATTTCCATCTCCTCATCACCCCTGCCAATCACCACTTCCTTGAGAAGCTGACACTATTTTTCCCGTTCAATCATATCATTCAACATTTCCATGACAATGATGAATAATAATGGTGACAATGGGTCTCCTTGCCTCAACTCCCGGGAACCCGTGAAAAATCTTGAAGGCCCACTATTAATCAAAACAACAAATGATGTGGTTCTCATACAAGTCTTCATCCAATCCCTCCATTGATCCCTGAAACTCATTCTACTCAGCAAGTAATCCACAAAGTTCCAGCAAACGTGGTCATATGCCTTCTCCATGTACACCTTACATATTAAACCATCTTTGCTATTCATGACCAAATCGTCAACAGTCTCATTAACGACAAGGATAGCATCTTGAATTTGTCTACTAGCAACAAAAACGTGTTGACACTCCCCAATGAATTCCTCCAAAACTTTGGATAGTCTAATCATTAACATCTTCACAATGAGTTTATAAATGCAACCCACCAAACTAATAGGTCTTAAATCTCTAATATTATCCGCACATTTCTTCCACTAAACTAATAGGTCTTAAATCTCTAATCTTATCCGCATATTTTTTCTTCGCAACCAATACCAAAAATTAAGAATTCAGAGCTCTAACAAACTTACCCTTGGAATGAAACTCATGGAAGACATCCATAACATCCTTTTTAATAACATACCATAAGGTTTTAATGAAGTTCATGTTGAATTTGTCCGTGCCCAGGGCCTTATCCCCATCACAAGACTTCAGTGCAGAGATTACCTCATCCTCAAAGAACCTGGCTTATAACATCTTTCTGTTGCTTCCCCCAATTTTCTTGAAATTCAAACCGTCTAGTTGAGGTCTAACAGCAAACTCTTCCTCATATAGACACATAAGATGCTCCCTAGCAGCCTCTCCTATGTTTTCGTTGCCTTTGTGTTTGACCCCATCCACCCACATCTCCTCCAAAAAATTGCATCTTCTATGTTGATTTGCCAAGGTATGAAAATATTTAGTACTTATGTCCCCTTCTTTCAACCATTTTTTCCTAGACTTCTGCTTCCATGCAAGTTCCTCCATTTTTTCTTTTCGGGCCAGCAACAATTTTATTTCATCCATGCGATTGATCTCATCCAACTGCAGACCCTCCGTTCCCTCCTTGTGGTCTAGCTCCCCCAGTTCGAAGAATAACATATTCGCCTCTACATCTTCCTTTGAGATCACCTCTTTTGTCCACTCCTTAATAATGTTTTTCAATAACTTCAGTTCGCACGCCACCTTCTAGCTGGCCGTACCTTCCACCATAAACTTACTCCAACTGTTTCAACTAACTGCCGAAAGTTGTCCTCCTGTAACCACTGGTCGTTTAAACGGAATGGAGTAGAGCCCCATTGAATATTGTCATACACTAGGCATATCGGAAAGTGACCCGAAATTGCCTATTAGAGCGTTTTTTTAGTCAAACTAGCAAGCTGAATAAGGAGATCAGAAGAAAGAAAGAACCTGTCAATCCGAGAACAAGACAGGTTGACTCTCTGGTTGGTCCATGTCCAAAGACTACCGGTCAGTGGGAGGTCGATTAGTTCAAGCTCCTCCAACTTCTCTCTGAATTCCCCCGCCACCGAATCCAAAAAAGACACACCAATCCTTTTCTCCCTCCTCAACATCATATTGAAACCCCCCCCCCCCCCCCAAGAAGCCATTTACCTCCCCATTTCAATTTGCAAACCTCCAATCCCTTCCACATTAGCTCCCTTTCCACCTTGTTTCCTCTACAATCGACACCCGTAAACATCCATTCATCCCTGCTTCTCCTGCATTTAAATGTACAAGAAATGGAAACGTCCCCCCCGAATCACGTCCGAACACTATAGTGAATCATTATTCCACATAACTAAGATCCCTCCCGCAACACCGGAGGAGGGAATAGAATGGACCACATCCGCCTTAATAACATTTAGGAGGCTGTCACAAAAATCAAGCTTAGTTTCCTACAAAGAGACCACATCCGCCTTCCATCTCCCCAGACAACCTTTAATAACATTTCTCATATTAACTATTTTAGAAATCCCTCTCCTAATTAAAATTATTACCAAAATTTTATTTTTTTGTTTATTTATTTACCAATTTTTATTCAATATAACTATTTTTATAGAATAAGAAATATTATTGAAAAAAATAGGACAGAAACTATTAAAAAACAGATATATCCCCAAACAGCCTCCTAAATGCCAGAAGGCCGGAATAAACAAAAAACCCAAAAAATTCGAGACAGTATCAGCAATAAAGTGATCCTGAAAATGGAAAATGAAGAACAAGTGTGGAGACCAGGACCTCAAATTTGACAAGGGACTTGAATCTTTTTGTAATCAAAATGGCAGAACACCAGTTTCTCCCAAGATAGCTGATATTCAATTCTCTTGTCCTACTCCTCGAAATTATCCAGGAGACCCTATCATCTCTCTTGGCACAAATAGTCAAGTAGAATTAGAAAATTCCATCTCCTTAAAGCTAATTTTGACAAATATTGCTTATGAAAATCTCAATGCTCTTCTAGGGAGTCGAGAATTGAGATTAATGGAAAGCTCTGGGGAGGTGTTGGTTGCTGTCTCTCCTAAGACTTATATGAGGAGGAGAAACTCAGTTGATCTATAAATCAAGAGTCTGTTGGTCAGAACATATACTGGTAACTCTTTTGTTATATTTTTACTTTAAAAATGTTAAATTAACAAATGAAATATAACATTAATAAATAAATATACTCATTAAAAAATTTCTACACCTTTGTCTTCTTTATTGAAAAGTATTCTCTTTCTTTGTCAATGGATTTGCAGAAACATATTGATATTTTTCTTAACATTAACAGATAAATATACTCACTAAAAAAGTTTTAGACCTTTCTCTTTTTTGTTGAAGAGCTATTTTCTTTCTTTGTCAACAGACTTACAGAAACAGATTGATAGCTTGTCTTATTTGTAATTCCAGAAATTTTTTGTATATGGATGGCTCTCCCATCAGTTTAAGGAACATTTGATACAAAGAATAAATAACCATAACAACGATCAAACCCAAGTTAATATGACAGAGGCTTAATTTTTTTCTGAAAGTGAAACTTAACATTTTACCTTCGGTGGATGCAGCCAAGGGCAAAAGTGATTGATCCAGCATAGCTTGAATCTGTTATTCCATTCAGATCAGCGAGCAACAATCTACTCTGTACATCACCTTGAGAGAGTGAGTAATAAAGCTAAAAAGTTTTTTTCTTCATGGGGCCTATATTGCATGCTAAGAAAACAGATCAATGTCCAATTTTTCTGTGAAGGAAAAGTGACAACATTAGCAAACATCTTCAGTCCACCTAAGTAAGCTCTTGCCAGCTCAAAATGATTGCATGTAAATTATAATCGGAACTAACCATTCGAGCCGTAAAAATATCACTTCCAAGGCGAGCTAAAAGACCAAGACCCTCTGATGATGCCCTACGTTGTGATGCACAAATGTCTCCCTCTGCCAGAATACCCTAGAAAATTAAAACAAAAATTTGCACCAAAAACATAAGCAACATGGCATAATATTAAGGAGATTGGTTCATAATGTATTAACACGTGTTATTTACCCTAAGATTTCATACCTGAAAAATAGCTTGTGCTGAATTTAGTAACTCTATCCCTAATGGTTGACGACGTAGAGCAAGCAAAGCCTATAATAAAGAAGAAAAACAAAGTTAAACCCCTTACTTTCAAATTCTTTAAATGATGTGGGACCATCCAGCATTTTTTGTATTAACATAGAACTACTACCATAATCATCATAACTACTACATTTTAGCAAGTCTTTTGTACTTTAGTAACATTTTAGTTCTTATTTGGTAAGTACTTTTATTTTGTTACTGGTTTTCTATTTAAGGAGTCTAATTATAACAGGCTACAGAGACACCCTATAAATACATAGGTAGTTCATTATTATCAAATAGACTGCTTGTTCTCTTTCCTCTGTGTGGGTGTGCGTTTGTTTTTGCCTCCCATACCCAAAAGGTCGTCCCAGGACGACAGACCCCTGGCTGACCATGCCAGTGGGTCAACATAAATTTCTTGTCATAAAACAGAAATCATTCAACGTGGTGGAGGAATGAGGGGTTCGTATTTATGAAAATGGAAGGGGCTATCGTAAATCTATTTTCTACCAGATGGGAGATGTGTCTTGCCTTCTCAAGTGTTTCAGGGAGTTCAAATGGAAAAAATCTGAAGGGGCGTGGAGCAGATATCGAAGGAGTAGTTGGAGGTCGTTATGGATGGCATTGAATAGTAATAATCGTGGAAAATTCCTGGTGCTATCAGAAGGTAAAAAAGGCCCAAATGGGAAAACTAATAGATTGTTTATTCTGGAAGGGGAAAAAGCTGCGGGTTTGTGGTAGGTAATGGAAGCTATTCATGATGTGGCCGATTTGGAGTTGATTATGTCGGAGTGGTTGAAAGGAAAAAGATGGTTATTGGTGAATGAACCAACTATGGTGCCCGTCCCAGTGGCTGGTTTCTTCAAGTGTCCTGATTGTTGCATTGAGTGGGAGCTTCGAATGGGAATGAAGATTAAATTTTTTGCTGAAATGGTGAGAACTCCTGGTGCAAATTCGTGACAGGTAGGGCGGATGACTCGTTTGGGCTAGAATGAAATGGGTCAGGGCATTTCAAATTTTAAAAGTAGGGATAGTACAAGTCACGTGCGTGTGGGTGAGCGGGAAGGTAAAATTGATAGACTCCGTGTTGGGCAAGCTGAGGTTTCAAAAAGGAAATTCTCTTGGGCTGTGAAATGAAAATGGGTTGATAACCTTGGGCCTAGCAAGAGGATGGGTAAGAGAAGAGTGAAGAAAATCTGGCAGCCCAAAAAAATAAAACTCGGATTTGCTAAGGGTATAATTGTCATTGAGGGTGCTGCAACAAAATATTCTTGTTGCTCGACAGAAGAGTGTTTGAAGGAAAAAGAGACGTAGTCCACTGTAACAGAAGAGGAGGAGCTGGACTGCGATTCAGAAGCGAAGGAAAACGGAGGATGAACAGAAGGTTGTTCTGTGCAGGATTGAGGGATCCGTAGTGTCTAAGGTTTCTGTGGGGACCAACGGGTTTGGAGGTGATGTACAAGGAGTACGGGTGTCGAAGGTTACGCTGCATCGTTGGGTGCGTAGGCTGTGGGAATCGACCTTGCATTAATGGAGGTTGGGTTAATGGCAGACAATGACGGTGAGGCTCTGGTGGTGACCCCCATCCAGATTGACAACCAGAATGAGGGATTGTTGGCCATGGGAGAAGGAGACTTGGCAGAACACTACTCGGACTGGGTTCGGCGGAACTTTGTCAAGGTGAGTAAGATGTTTGGGATGGATTTTGATGGGTTGGAACACAGAATGTTGAGTTTACTGACTGAACTTGAAATCAGATTTGTGGAAGTTGAAAAGGAAAAGAAAAAAGGAAAAAAGGAGTGGCATTAAAAAGGGAGAGGGAGGCAGTATAGAATTAAAGAGGTTGGAATGGTATTTGAATTTTGAAGGAAAAAAAAGCAGGAAGAGAGGGGAAGGGGAGTTTTCTGACATATGATGTGGGAATCGACCTTGCATTAATGGAGGTTGGGTTAATGGCGGATAATGACGGTGAGGCTCTGGTGGTGACCCCCATCCAGATTGACAACCAGAATGAGGGATTGTTGGTCATGGGAGAAGGAGACTTTGAAGAACATTACTCGGACTGGGTTCGGCGGAACTTTGTCAAGGTGAGTAAGATGTTTGGGATGGATTTTGATGGGTTGGAACACAGAGTGTTGAGTTTACTGACTGAACTTGAAATCAGATTTGTGGAAGTTGAAAAAGAAAAGAAAAAAGGAAAAAGGAGTGGCATTAAAAAGGGAGAGGGAGGCAGTATAGAATAAAGAGGTTGGAATGGTCTTTGAATTTTGAAGGAAAAAAAAGCAGGAAGAGAGGGGAAGGGGAGTTTTCTGACGAACTGAATTTATGATTGGAAAAACCATTTCTTGGAACGTGAGGGGGATAAATAAGGATAGAAAGAGAGGGGTTATTAAAGGTTGCCTGAAGCGGGGGAAACCTGAATTGGTCTGTTTTCAAGAGACTAAAATGGAGGAGATTAACAAAAAGTTGATTAATTCCTTATGGAGGGCCAAAAATGTTGAGTGAGAGGATGTGTCAGCGAGGGGAGCTGTTGGCGGTATTCTGTTTATGTGGGATAATGGGAAATTTCTATGCGGAGGGGTGGAGAGGGGAAGGGTGTTGCTGTCTTGTGTGTTAAAAAATAGAAGGGATGGTGAAAGTTGGGTATTTTCTGGCATTTATTGTAGAGGGAATAGAGAGGAGAGGGATGAGTTGCTGAGTTGTAAAATAACATGGGGTGGAAGATGGGTGATTGGGGGGGAACTTTAATATGGTGTTACATATGAGTGAAAGGTCGGATATGGGCACAACCTTGGGGGAGATTGAGGAGTTCAGGGAGATGGTGGATAGATTAGAGCTTGTGGATCTTCCACTTGGGGGTGGGAGGTGGACTTGGTCTAAGGGGAGGGCGAACCTTTCATGGTCAAGAATTGACTGATTTTTAATCTCTAACAGTTTGTTATTGCAGCTTACAGATTTGCGTCAAAAACTACTTGGTCGGTCAATTTCTGATCATTTCCCGATTTTCCTTGTCCCTGAAGGCATTATTTAGGAGCCTACTCCATTCAAACTGGATAACAAGTGGTTAAGAGTTGAGAATTTTAGGGAACTGGTGAAAAGCTTTTGGTAGGAAACAGTGGCGGTGGGCACGAGTAGCTTTGTGTTTGCTTCTATATTGAAGGATCTAAAAAATGAAATTAAGAGGTGGGCAAGGGTGGAGGAGTGTAGGCTTGAAAAGATCTTGAATGATAATCTAATTGAGTTGGCTGATTGTGACAAAATGGAGATGGGGGTACTTTGGGTGAGCATGGGAGGGTGAGGAGGGAGGTTTTGAGGAAGGAAATTGTTGAGGTTATGCATTTGGAGGCAATCTCGTGGAGACAAAAGACTAGGGAGAGATGGCTTAAAGAGGGGGATAGGAACACTAGCTACTTACACTGCATGGCAAATTCTCGTACAAATAATAATTATGTGGAAGAACTATGCTGTAATGGGGAGGTGTTTAGAGGAAATGAAGATATGAGGAAGATGGCAAGTCTGTTTTTTCAGCAACCACATACGGAAGATAAGCAGAGTAGACTCAATCTTGACAATCTGCAATTTAAGATGTTGTGTGATAAAAGTAGAGATGGGTTAGAAGAGTCTTTCAGTGAAGACGAAATAAAAGAGTGTCTTGATGATTGTAATGGGGATGAGGCACCCGTCCCGGATGGTTTCAATATGAAATTTTACCAAGTCTTTTGGGATGTGATAAAGTGTGTTGTTTTTAATGATTTTTCATAGGGCAGGGTCTTTTGTCAACTCTATAAATTCGACTTTCTTAATTCTTATTCCAAAGGTGGTGGGTGCGAAAGATATTAAAGAATTTAGACCAATTAGCTTGGTGGGGAGTATCTACAAATTGATTTCAAAAGTTTTAACAAAGAGACTCTCTAAGGTGTTGGGTGAGGTGATTAGCGAGAACCAAAATGCGTTTGTGGGGAGGTAGACAAATCCTTAATGCTGTGATGATTGCTAGTGAATTGGTGGATGAATTGGTGGGGCAGAAAAAAGAGGACATTTTGTGTAAAGACATGGAAAAGGCCTATGATCATGTTTGCTGGGATTTTGTGGATTACATGCTTAAAAGAATGGGTTTTGGGTGCAAATGGCAGACTTGGGTCATGAAATGTACTTCCACTACTTCATTTGCGGTCACGATTAATGGGGGCCCTTCAAATTTCTTCAAAGCATCTAGAGGGCTACACCAAGAGGATCCGTTGTCGCTATTACTTTTTCTCACTATTATGGAGGCTTTTAGTAGACTCATGGAGAAAGCAGGGGAATTGAAATTATTGAACGGTGTGGCTGTGGGAAGGGGTAGAGGAAAGTGTCAAGATCTCTCACTTATTTTTTGCGAATGATTCCCTTATTTTTTGTGAACCTACTATCAATGTTATACTTCACTTGAGATGCATTCTTCTTTGTTTTCAAATGGTGTCCGGTCTCAAAATAAATATGAGAAAGACGGAAATGGTTATAATCGATGATAGGGGGGTTGATGAGAGATTGGCTTTGGCATTGGGTTGTAAGACAACGAAACGAAACTTCCTATTAAATATCTTGGTGTTCCTCTTGGGGCAAAATTTAAAGATAGGAAAACTTGGGAGCCTATTGTGGAGTGTTGCAAAAAAAGGTTAGCAAGGTGGAAGAGGAATTTTCTCTCTAAAAGGGGTAGACTTACCTTGATTAAAAGTACGTTGGCAAATTTACTAATATATTACCTCTCTATTTTAACCATTCCGCCTAGCATTGCAAAAAAGCTTGAAAACATTCAATGCAGATTTCTTTGGGGTGATGTGGAGAGGAATAGAAAATATCATTTAATCAGTTGGGAGGAGGGGAAGAAACCGATGAGGGAGGGGGTCTTGGTTTAAGGTCCATTAGAGCACTCAATGATGCTCTTCATGGGAAGTGGTTATGGAGATATCTAGAGGAGGAGGAGACGCTGTGGAGGAAGGTTGTGCAAGCGAGGTGGGGAGATTGGGAAAAGAGAGGGTTCGGAAGGGTAGATTCAAACCGCATGGGAGGAGTTTTTGGAAGAAAATTAGGGATGACAGCCATGTATTCAAGGGCAGTGTGGGGTGGCAGCTTGGTAATTGTGAGCATATTAGGTTTTGGGAGGATGAATGGATGGGAAGTTTTAAACTTAAAGAATGTTTTACCAGAATTTTTGATATTGCTAGCGATAAGGAGGCGAGGATGAAGGACATTATGAAAATGTGGGTGAAGGGAAGGCATGGAATATGAATGTTACAAGAAACTTGCAGGATTGGGAAATCAATGGCTATTGCAACCTGCTTTTGGTTTTGGGCAGCATGAAGGTGAAGGAAACAAGGGACAAAAGAGTTTGGAAGCCTGATGAGAAAAATGGTTTTTCTGTGAAATCAATGTACAATTTTCTATGCACAAATGATAGAAATAATATCATTTCAGCACCCTTTAAACAGATTTGGAAAACTGAGGCCCCTCCTGGGATGGCTTTTTTTTACGTGGGAAGCCACTAAGAAATATATTTTAACTACTGATATGCTGAAAAGAAGAGGTAATACCATGGTTAACAGATGCTACTTTGCAAATCGGTAGAGGAGACATGCAACCATCTCCTTTTGTGGTACCCGACAACCTACAGCATCTGAAATTCTGTCTTGGGTTTGCTGGGCTTAAGTTGGGTAATGGCTGAAAATGTGAGTAAAGAGTTGTGGGCTTGGAGAGGTTATTGTAAGAAGAAAAACTATTTATTCCTTATTCCGCTAACTATTTTTTAGGTTGTGTGGAAGGAAAGAAATGCGAGAATTTTTGAGGGCATTGAGACTAACATTACAAACATTAAAAATAGATGGATCTATACTTTTGGTTCTAATTTGTTACGTCATCACATCAAAAATTGAGATAATTTTGGATGGGTCATGAACTACTTAATTGACTTGTAACTATGCTTTGTACATGTACGGTACTCTCTTGATACATTTGTGAATAATATTACTTCTCTTATATTTCAAAAAGAAAATCAAATAGACTGCTTGCGAACAAAATAATTTATTATTCTGATTGAAATAAGTTCCTAAAAAATTATGGTCGTTGCTGGTCCTTGTAATTGTAGATTTGAACAAAATAATTGATTACTTTTGTACATGGATGGCCACCCCCTGGTGCCATATACTTAATACTCATCTTTTTATCTCAAAAAAAATTTGTAGATTTGATTTATCTTTTCTTTAACTTTCCTATCTAACACCTAATCCACTATGCTTCATCATTAAGCTTATAAAATAAATTCAGAAACTACCTTCAATCCAGCTAGTAACCCAACACAGATGTTAGTCATACTTGCTGGATGCCACAGTTGCTTTTTCCCAGCTTTAAGACAGTGCTCAATAACTCCAAGAAGTGAGAGCATTTCACCATTATCCTGTGATTTAACATAACCAATCTTGTTAGAAACATTGGGATATCACAGCTTCAACAACATTACAATGAGCAAAGGCTAAACCATACTGAATGCTCACATACTTGGGAAGCGAACATAACACCAAAGCAAAGGAGCATCTGATTCACCAATGTCTTGTTTACTGTCTCCGGCTTGATGATCAAAAGGAGATCACGTCAAAAGTGAAAATCATATAAAATTAGCATGATGACAACCAATATTTTGTTTTTGGCAAAGAAGAAACAGAAAACTTCAAAAAAAAAAATTTAAACTACCATATGAAGTGAAAGTAGATGCATATCGTCACTCATGTGCAAGTGTTGGGTAAAAGGAGGTTAATTAGATAGATCAATACTTTAACCTGCTATCCTAGCTTGCCATGATGAGGACGAAGGGTTAGAATGAAAAGGAGTTACATGCTTACCATTGAGTATAGAATGAAGGGTACAACCATTAATAAACCGAAGCATCCACAATTAATAAGAAACATGGTATCTTGTCTGTCACCAGCCTTCTAGTTGATTTAGATGCATAAAATTTTTTAGATACCCCCTCTAGAAGCATAAATGAAATATACACACCAAGGAAGAACAAGTTTATCCTTGTACATAATGATTTTAAAACAAGTTCTTAGCATTGACTCTAACTGAAAAGCTCAGGCACGCACAGTCCAAGTACTGGTAATTATTTGTATTTTTATCTAACACAGGTAAAATTTATTATGCTGTCTTACATTCAAAAAGACTCTGATTTTACTAACAAAAATCCTAACAGATGAGGAGGCAACAAAGTGAAAAAAAATTATAGAAGAAGGAGGCCAACAGTATTCTGGGTTGATTCCACTGGTCAATCGCTAATTACACGGGAGAGAGGGGGAAAAAAACCATGTAGGGAAACAGTCTTACCAAAGGAAAACTAGAAAGCTCATTCTCCCAAACACAAGGCATGAGACCATCTTTACCACCCTGAAAAGCTCTAAGTTCATCTTCAAACCAGTCCCTGTGTGAGGACAGAAAACACGACAAAGAACTCTAAGTTTTGTTTCATTTAGGAGAAGGAGAATGGTATCACAGCATTCTCAAAGCACAAAAAATAGAATTGTCAAAAACTTTCAAAATTACCATAAAAAGATGACCAAAGAATTACTGTTACATTTAATAATAAAGAAAAGGCCAGAAATAGAAAGTTTAGACACCTTCCAGGAGTCCAAGGGCCTAACCACACATCCCTTTTGTCCAATAGCAACCTTAAACAGGAGCTCTCCTCACATCCAGAGGCATCCCTTCCATTTTAGCAGCAGGAAGAAAAATCCAAATTAATCCATGAATTTTATATATATAGACACCAAGTAAAACTGTTCATATAGCAGAGTGGCAATAAAGAAAAACCTTGGCAAGACGGCAGCATGGCAACATATCATACCTGTATGGTGTTGTGCATAATTGAATAATCTGAGGATGGTCACTCTTGTATGCCATAGGATCTGGGAGTGATTGATAAGCAATTAATATTCTGATGATGAATATGTCCACTGCAGACTTGATATTTGGTGGTTGTTTGGCTGCTATAACTGATACATAAGATAAAGCCCTGCTTTTTGCTATATGTTAATAACTTTTTCCATATAAATGAATATGTTTATATACGAAACACTAGATCAAAACTCAAATAGAAAACATGAAAGAAAATCAATTCAACAGAAAGAAAGAGTTGTTCTTGAAAAGGAATCTACAATATATGATACCTATTTAGGTATACAATAACTGGTTGCAGTAAGATGCCATTGTTCACAACGTCGGAAGAGACAAAACGCCGTACAAATTCTGTAAGTGCATGAACTGCAGCAGACCACACACTACAACAGAGGGAGAAAATGAGGAAAAAACTCTATTTTATGCCAAGAAGTGAAAATTTCTCTTTGTCAACAATAAATACTGTTTGTTGACGCAGAAATTAAATATGAAAACAGGTAACTACCAGATACTCAATTGAGTTCTACTATGACAAAGCACTAGACTAGGAACTAAAGGGGGAATCTCTTTCAAATACACCATGATAAACAACAGCTATTACAGTAACCTTTGTTTCAGTGTTTTTTCTTATACCAATAATGCAGCAAGTGGACAACTAACAAGATATGTAAAAGCTGGTTCAAACACTAACATTCATTTACAAGCAAAATATTTGACATTAAATAAGAGGTTGAGAAAAGGTCTTCATTTATTTAACAGAGAGTACCACTCTCCATCTAAAGGTTCATTATTTCTTTTTTATGAAAAAAGAATATTATTAGGGAGAAAAGACAAAAATATATTGATAAAGGACAAGAGATACTCCTAAACAAAAAAAAAAACAAAAAAGAAAAATAACAGTCAATATAGAACCAGTTTGCAATCTCCTTGCAAGACAGACAATGAGGTACCCTGCATTAATCCTCACAGAGGTTCATTTTCCTCAAACCCAAAAACCCACAACCCAGCAAAAAAAGTCACCTCTGCAGGTAGATCCTAGTCTTTTTTATTATTATAGTTTAGTTATTCTTTCAGTTTCTACCCAATAGAAACTGCCAAATAAAGATACCAAGCAGCTAAATTTGGCTCAACAGGAGAATAAAAATATCATCAATTGGCTGGCAGAATTTTTACTAATGCTTCTCTGATGAGTTTACGACCAAAACTAACAGAAAACTACTGCTAATTATTACCATGAAGTATTGGCCATGAAGACAATACCATATAGCCTAACCATGTATATTGTCTTACCATATGGTAGATATTAAGTCCTTGCACTGCTTAATTACATGTTCTGGGTTTCCAGTAAAAACATCAGCCCACAATCCAAGAATATCAAAAACCTGATCTTCAAGTTCCTACATAAAACCAAATAAATAATAAGAAACAGGTAATGTTTACACCATATGAAGATGCAGGAACAACAGATGTTTACCTCTTTAAGCATAGAACTTAATAGTGATGATAGTAATAACCACCCAGCTTCTTGTTCCACAAGAGCAGCCACAAGGTTCCTGCTAGGTTCTGTGAGCATCTTCTTTGAAACTTCAAGAACCATCCTTGGCAGTCTGTTTATGGGAGCACATTGATTATTTTCTTAGGGCAACAAAGATCTGACTATAGAAAAAGGGAAACAGAGAAAGACTCATGATTATCTCTTCCTTCATAGTTATAATTTCTTATTTAAATGTGAAATACAGGAGATTGAGCAAAAACAAGTGGATGATTAAACTCGGCTTGAAGCTGTTGACTAAGTTGTTCGATACTTTTGGATTTGTGCAGATTGCTCCATCTTCACTTAATGAATTCGAATTTGTAGAATGTAGGGTGAGAAAAAAGCTAGCAAAATTCAACACGACTCGTCTACACAGAGAGTTGAATAGGATTGGATTTGGTGTAGACAAGTTTGAAGTGCTACCAGACTATAGCTGTTTGGACCCATCAAAAAGTATATCCAGAACGATTACGCCTAATCTCAGCATCCAGCCCATTTAACAGGATGCTTCAACACCCAAAAGGGTGAGAACTACCATGTAGCGTAATTGCTCAAGCAAACTATAAGTAATGAGACAACAAAAAAACCACTGAAAAGAGCTTTGGGCTTCAACAAACGAAATTTCACCCAAGGAACATTTGAAATTATGAAAAAGGAAGAATTCTAATAATTTATTACTGATAATATGACCATATCAATTTATGGATAAGGTAGAGAAAAAGAAATCCAAAATAGAGGGACAATCACCTAGCTGGATAGCCAAGAGGTAATTTTGGCGAGATGGAAACTAGAGCAGCCAATACTGTTGCTTGCCCATGCAATGAATCAAGCTCAGCCCTCAAATTGTTTCCCTGCAAAAAATACATATAAACAAGTATTTAATATACTGTCAAGCTATGGTAAATTGGTCATTACAGTCATGTCAAGTCCTGTCATCTTTACAATGATCAGCGCACTTCGGAAAATTAGCTGACTTTCCAAAGAAGAAAAGAACTATATATAATTCGCTTTAGGTTGCTATATGATTACATTAATCACCAGATATTAGCAGAAAGAACATTAGCTTATACCTTCTCAAATGCAACATTTTCTCTTAAAGCATTTAGTGTTGTCACCCCATAAGAAATCAAACCACCAACACAAGTGGGATCAACCTCAGCTAATGTCCTCAGGGTTAAAGCAGCCTCAATCCGTACCTGTTCATAAATTACAAAATCAGGACTGCAACATCATCCTGAGACAATAAACTGTTTGAAACATTACAAACTCAGAATTTATTGAAGCCCGATTTAGGGCAGATTTGGACTTTGGCTTTTATGTTTCAGAAGCACTTTTACAACCAAACGAGTAAAATGAAAAATGCTTTTGACAAAAATTAAAACCAAAATCTGTTTTTGATAGGTTTAAACATATAAATTGTAGTTTTTAGAAAATGGTTTTGGCATTTAATAAAAACTTACATTTAAAATCTCAAAACTCATTTTTACCAAAAATAAAACTTTTTTGTTTTGAAGTAATAACACTTTCTACAATTATTACTACCAAACACCAAAAAAAATTTAATTAAAAATGGTTTTATTAAACAGTTATTGTAATAGCACCTTTAAAACTCATAGCACAAGTTATAACAATGCCAAACATCTACTGAAAAAAATTGTTTCAAGCATAATTTGCTTTCAACATAAAACCCACATGTTCAAACTTGTAAACAATTAATAGAAATTCAAGACCAAAAGACAGTGATTTTCTTTCGTGTTCTAGTATGCACCCATTTCTACAATAATTATAATACGTGCATTCACAAATTCCAAATCCCGCTCAGCTACCAACCCAAGCACATATCATTCAGAGATAGTCATTGGACTATCGACAAGCTTCTGCCAAGTAACACAAGCATTTGACAATTTTAACAGAGAATTAACCATCTTAGGGAGCAAATCTAAAAGAAAACATAGAGAGCTTACAAGTTGGGACGAATGAGATACTGCCGCAACAACTGTGTCATCAAACACCTCTTTAAACTCACGTGGAACCTGCATGTTGAATATTCACAAATTAAGCACTACCTTAACACTTACAAATTTAAACATTATTTTTTAAGTAGAAAGCATATGTATCTAAAAAAACTACAATATGTAAACGCAACACTTTCAGTGGCAAAGAACATTTTATGCTTTTTTTATAGAAAAATAATCTTTATTAAGAACTCGGAGAAGGCATACGAAAAACAGCAGATAATATTCCAGCTGAAAATGCATCAAGAAATAGGAAAGAACAATAAGTAACAGTGAAAATATCACAATGGATATTCGCAAAAAATAAGAAACTATATACACAAGAATCACAATCAAATAAGAAAAAGCAAACGCAAAAAATAATTAACTATGTACACAAGAATCACAATCAAATAAGAAAAAGCAAACCAATTTAGCCATTTGCAAAGCCAAAACATATCCATCTCTACTTCTACCATCAGATCTTGTTAACTTCCAAAAGATATGCTAACAGTAGATTATGTTTTTGATTATCAAAATGTGAATGTTGTATCAAAAGAAAGGAAATCAAATAAGAATGTTATCATGCTCAACCAGGATAAAGACTGAAAAGTGGGACCATTGACAGCCATAAGGACTGAATCGTGCGACCATTGAAATTTCAAAAACAACTTGCTGGTGAATCACTTTAAGAAAGAAAAAAACAAGAGTATCTTCTTTTTATTCCTCTGTAGTTGCTAGTTGTTTGATATTTTCCCTTGCAACGATTCATCAGTCATGGTTTCACATGACAGCTATCTCTAGAAAGCCAAATGTCACTTCCCTGCATATCTGATTCATTCCAAGACACTACTTGCACCATTTGCAGGGAAGTAATGTATGGTTCAAATTGAGGAAAGCAAACAAAGTAAATGAGGGGCAACTGATAGGAGTTTGCTTCACGAGAAATCCATGTAGGAGCCCTGCTTTGTAACAGCAATAGAAGAGGATAAGAAACCCTGCTTTGTAAAGGAATTTCATGGATAGTGGTGAATTTGAAAAAAAAAAGACCTGGAAACCCTTTTTTACCTCCATTTGAAACTCCAAGATTTTAAACACTAAATGCCCATTTAGTTAACCACTTTACCTCAAAATGCACTCAAAAATCCCAATGTAAACAGTGTTTAAGAGATTTCTAGCGACCTTCCACAGCCCTTAAATATACAATTAAACATCACAATCCACAATTCAAGACACTTTGTGATAAAATTGGACAATCAAAGAGTGCTTTCACAAAAACACCGGACAGGAATGACATCACAATCATCAACCACATTTAGGACATTAGTATGCTACAGAACTACCATAACCAAATGAACCAGCTAAACTATTATAAATTTACCAGTTTGAAGAATTTGCCAGTTTGAGGATCATAATTTTGAGAATCATAGAATGAAAGAATGCATTGAATCAATTAATAATGGTTGCAAGCTAAAAAACATCAAAACATTCAATGGAACTATCCATGCATGTTGTGCTTCTGTGAGAACAAAATTACAAAATTATTAGCACATTATCTATATGTCCTGACAATATTATCTATCCTTTGCCGTAAGATGATCAATACATAAGCAACAAATGAGGCTCAAAGATGATCAATACATAAGCATTTCATCTTAATGAGATTCATGTTTACAGTTATAATTTTCTTGTCGAAGAAAAAGAATCACTTTGTTATATCAAGCAGATTGTTCAATATAAAAATTTTGCCAATGCAAGTTTGATATGTCATTAATTATTTGGTGAACAGCATGTTATCATGCAGAATTACCACGAGGAGCGTATTAACAATAAAACAAAATTTAAAGTAGTAACTCTTACTTCTCCCAGTGTTTTTAAGGTATATGACAAGGTGCGAAGAGCAGCAATTTTCATGGATGGACTAGCATCTGGAGACTGAAGCTGCAATTGTTTTAAGAAAGAACCTGACTTCATTAATTGTACCATGGTAGAAGCTATCAGAAAATCAAGGAGAACAGCAACTCAAAAACAAATAAAGCCTACTGTGAGTCACTTAGCAGACCTGCTTTCCTAGGACCACAGAGAAGCTCCTTTGAGTAGGTTCCAACATTTGATCGGTGACACCTACTCGTAAGATGTAGAGAACGCATGCCTTCAAGAAATTAGGTGAGACATTCAGTGGGTTCCAATATAGCAACACATATGAGATAACTAAAGTGTAAAAAAGGCAAATCAAGGGAAACTACATTAACTGCATTCTTTAATATGTAAGAAGATTTATTGAAGTCCGCCATTAGTATATTTCTGAGATCAAGGAAATGTTAAAGATGAAATTTTTCAGATTCTAAGCATTAACCTAAATAGCACAAGTATGTCAAGAGAGTTCTCAAGAGAGGGGATGCTAATACAAGACTATATCATTGCGTAAGCCTACCATGAGACAAGTGACAAGACACGATTTGGGTTATCGCACATTACAGAAACCCTAGGTGACAAGACACGATTCGGTATATGAAATTAAAGCATATTATTAGTATTAAGTCTATTTGTTAGGAATGGTTGATATATAGTTTATTGTATATTACAACCCTACATATACAGGTTTTCTTGAAAAAAAAAAAAAAGAAACAAACAATTAATTACAAAAGGTGTAATTCACCATTATACTCTTTATTTACATAAGCTCACCCAAGCACACAATTCTTCCCTAAGCAATCCCGCCATAACCCAATTGATACTTAGTAGGCTGTACATCAGGGTCCAAATATTAAAAACCATTTGACACTAAAAAAGAATGTGATTACAGGATTGCCTCCAACATTTTTTAAGAATTGTAAACTAATCAATGTCAAGAAGGAAAATTCTCAGAATGATTTTACTCAAAACACATGGTTATGTGAGTCCACAGCTTCCAATTGATCTGGTCCTAAACTAAATCATTGGGTCAACTCAATGAGTCAACTCAAACCAGAAACTCACTGAATCAATTCACTAAGTCAACTAGAACTACAAACTCACTAAGTCAACTAAGATCAGGAACAGGAACTCAATTCTACACATGGGCACGGCAGGAGCAGCAGGCCATTCGTTTGTGACTACTATTCGCCGCGAGCATCGATCTACAGAAAGTATTGTACCTGAGTCTGTTATCTGCGTCTGCTCAGAGCAGAGGCAAGTGCAAGTGGTGCGCAGAGGACTGAGGTGTGCGACCAAGAGAGTTGCACAACGGCTAGGGTTGTGCCTGAACAAAGATTCCATTGGTCAACAGAGACCGCATGAGCAGAGACCAAGCTCACATTTGCTAGAGAGAGCAACGTCACGCATCCGCGAAAGGGATGATATTTGTGGTGCAGCTATATTTGTTCACAGTGTGGTTCCATCTGGATGTGCAGCTGGAGGTGACCATGGATGAGGGATGCTCAGATGATGGCCACTAGGGTTGCACGTCTGGGCGGATTGTGTGACTGCATTTAGGGTTTTGTGTGGCTGGGCTGGGCAAACTAGATCTGCCGATTTTGGTGGATATGACGAGCTACGATGTCAGCTTGTGGTGGAGGTAGTCAATCTGTGGTGGCCGACGGCGAGGGTTGTGGTGGCTGGCAATGAAGGCTGACTCTTTTAGGATTTTTTATTTTGGTAATAAAGGCCAAGTAAGATTTTGTAAAAAAAATATAAGATTTTTAGTTTAAAACTCTGATACCACGACAAGAATCATTTATATATATTTTATTAATATTACAACACTATACATATAGGTTTTCTAAGTATAAAAGCAAATAGACAATTAATTATGAATGGTGTAGTTCATCCTTATATCCTTTGGTCTAATTTACCATTTCCTGAACATTATCCATAACTGCAATCCAAAAGAGAACTTTTATCTTCTAGGGAGCCTTCAACCACTCCACTTTATTTGGAATAGATTGTTGTTTTGAGTGTTGCCTTAGGTTAAGGCACGTGGTTTGCATCCCGGAGTTCCCTTAGCTACTTTGTAAGGAGGTAGGCTTCCTACTGTTAAAGAGAATTTCTCTGTGTTTATTTTTCATTTTAAGCAAACTTTACTAAATTCATTCTCCATTTCTTTCTAATAATAACAATACTTCTTTCATATATGTGTCTATAGCAGTTGGAAGAAGAGTTATAACCAGGTTATATTTTACTCATATACCCACAAAAGTTTTTGGATGCAAAATAGTCTATATCTCTGGAGTTGGGCCTGTTCCCAAAGGAAAGGCTCTTTTACTGATTTGAGGAAATCGAAAAACATCCCTAAGATGGAAAATCAATTAACAGTTAAAAGGAAAATATCTTAATCTACTACCTTAAATATTGAAAGTGAAGTTGTGAGATTATATGTGTGCCCCAGATCCATTTGAGGGAGGAGAGTATTTGGTGTATGTGAGTACAGTATCAATAAATGAAATTGGAAATTTTTTTTCTTTTCAGTTTTTCAAATGTAAAACAGTAACATGGAACATTATTTTCTGTCCGTCCTGAATACAAAAGCAAAAAGAAAGTTCTGAAAATCCAAGTTCTTGTATGAATACCAGTGCATGGGCGTCAACTGATGTATCGCCGTGAAGCATACCAATAATATTCAAAGCATAGTTTTGGAGTTCACCATCTGGATGCAGATACTTAAGTCGAATGGCCTGCAAAATGCCATTGACGTAACTGAAAACTTAAAAAGAAAAAGAAATTGCGGCCAAATAATAAAGTAAATTGAATCAAATGTAGTTCCAAGCATAAGCATTAATGAATAGCAAACACGTGGAGGACCAACAATCAAATAATGGACGACCAACACCACAAATCATCATATATTCACAGGACACTAAAAAGCATGTCATCGTATACTCACAATAAAGATATCAACAAAACACGTTCATTACAAGCCATAGATGTTTTAAAATAGAGAACTGAGAACTTACATTCAAAAAAACATAGAGAATTGAGAACAAGGCAAGATCTGGCAATTACATAGCTTGTATATATCATAGCAAAGTATACCCCACAAACAATATTTTATCATCCTAAGCAACTCCAGTAACACATAAGAATATAAGCCATTGCCAAAACACGTTCATTACAAGCCATAGATGTTTTAAAATAGAGAACTGAGAACTTACATTCAAAAAAACATAGAGAACTGAGAACAAGGCAAGATCTGGCAATTACATAGCTTGTATATATCATAGCAAAATATACCCCACAAACAATATTTTATCATCCTAAGCAACTCCAGTAACACATAAGAATATAAGCCATTGCCAAAACGCGTTCATTACAAGCCATAGATGTTTTAAAATAGAGAACTGAGAACTTACATTCAAAAAAACATAGAGAACTGAGAACAAGGCAAGATCTGGCAATTACATAGCTTGTATATATCATAGCAAAATATACCCCACAAACAATATTTTATCATCCTAAGCAACTCCAGTAACACATAAGAATATAAGCCATTGCCAAAACACATCAAATCATCAATTCCAAAACATCCCACATCTGTTTTCTCGTAATATTCACCCTTAACAGAGATCATAAAGCTCCTCAATTACATGATAGAGTTCTATGAGGGGGGGCAATAAAGGGCTTGAAGTAATAATTTTCAAGCATCTACCTGTAAAAAGAATACCCAAGACAAAGCTAATCCATTTCGTATGTCTTTAGAACGAAATCCAATAGCTGCAAAATTAGAGCAATTCGTGAGAAGAAGGAAGTACCAACAGCATGCTGAACATAATCCTAGATATAGCACACAGAAAAGGGCATGTAGTCTCTCTCATATTTGTTAGGAATGACAACCAAGTGGATTCGAAAAATTACCAACTTAGGAGATGGTTGGGTATTCTTCTGCTCACATTTTCAATACATGTGTTACAAAATTTACATTTCTTCCAATTTCATCTTAAATTTCTTCCAATTTCATCATATGCATAAGTTCCATGAGATTTTCTAGACGAAAAAATAACTTTTATGCAACTAACTTTCAGGAATTCCAAAAGGCAAAGAGACAACTCTTTTTGGGGAGAAGGAGCACAGAGGATAGATAAGTAGAAGAGTGCAACTTCTGAGCTCGTATGTTCCTTATTCACATACATTAAATATCGTAGAGAACATGACAATGAAAAAATTTTCAAGAAAACCTCAAGCACTGATTGATGTAGGACAAGCAAGATTAAAACTAGATAGTTTGGCAAAAGAAAATATTCAACTTATCATGTCCAGAAAAATATTTTTGGCACCAAGCAGTAAATGAAGAAGATAAGTGAAATTACAATATGAACTCATGATATTTTGCAGTTAGTTTCTTTATGGGGATAATTTACCCTCCGGCGTTCTCTCAATAGAATCTTTTCTTTTTTAATTCAAAAAATAATAGGAGCCTCCAACTCCAACTGAGGAGACCCATCAAGCTATAAAAGATGCTACCTCTTGTGAAGGGCAAAGCTACATGCTTCTCTAGTCCACCTTCTAGTTTCTTTGCTGGAGGAAAAGGGCCTTTTCCCCTTGGTTTAAGCTAATAAGAGAAAATCACGTTTCTGAGATTGCTGTAAAGGTTAACGTAAAACAAGAGCCGAAGAAAAAAAAAGATTGTAAAAAAGAAATTCTTGTACTTGTGCTTCAGGATTCATTCCAAGAGCAAGCAGTGAGCCCAAAGCCTCAGCAAATGCATCTCGAACAGATGATACAGAATCCTCAAGGGCCTAGTTAGCAGCAAAAATAAAACATAAGTGCTTATGATTATAATATAAGAATCTCAAAGTTGAACCAAATGGTACAAAAGTGACTTTTAGAAAAACAAATCTGCCTTGACACAATAAGAAGCTAGGTTATCAAGTTCTCCAACTCCAAGACCAGGTCCTCCAATGTCTGCAAAAGCCTTCAGACACCGTGCAGCAGCAATCCTAACCATAAATGATTTGTCTCCAATGGCAAACCGTGTGATGAGACGGAATGCCTCTGCATATGCAGGAGCTGCAGCCATACCACCAGAGCCCTCCAAAGCATTCTGGAGCATTAGAAGAGCTTGTTGCCTCACAAATTCCTGATAATCACAAGATAAAGAATCAAAATTAAAAACAAAAACTGAAATGAAGGAATATAACCACTGATACAGAAAGTTAATGCATCAATGATCAACCAAAATCCTCCTCCTAAGACAGGAAAGACCCTTATAACAGAGGGGTTCAGTGACCGTTTTTTTTTTTTTTTTTGAGACAAGGTGAAGCTAGGACTTGAACATGTTGATGGGTTACGTAATAGGAATGCGATGTCATAAATCTAGGGAGGGAAATATACTGACCCACAACCCTTCAACTATTCTCTTTCTAAATGACCCGGAGATGGACAAAAGAACAGGGGAAAGCTGCTTCAGACAGTTCTTTTCAACTAATATACACTGCCAAGTCCAAAGAAATAAGAAAGAGACCTTACTCCCTATTCCCAAGGACCAACTTCAAGTTGAGGTATGGGAAAGCTGTTTTCCTGACTATGAGGCCATCAAACACCACTAGAAAAAATCCAAACGATCAAGATGACTCTAGTCCTCAAGCTCTATATAAAAATTCTTCAAAAAAAAGTCTTTGACTGCAACTTTTTATTTTTATTTTTTATATAAACGAGTTATTAAAAATAGGAGGAGCCTGTTTCGAAGGAGAGAAATAGAAGAGTATTTGAGGGGGTAGACATGGATAAGGGTTTTGATATTCTAAAAAATAGATGGATGAAGACCCTAGAGTTTTTGTTGCTGGGTCATCCAAAGGAGGTCTTGGAGTCAGTTCTGTTAGGCTAATGATTGAGTTAATTCTGATTTTTTGCAAAAGGAAATGATGAGGAAAGGTTTTGGTTTGGATAGAGGAGATGAATTTCAAGTTGTTTGTCTTCTATGTTCTTTGTTGGGTTAATGAATGGTAAGTCTATATCCTGGTTTTGGGGGCAAAAAGGATCAATACTGGAGGATTTCTCTCCCTTGTCCCACTTAAACTCGTTGTAGATGTTTTTAATCGCATATTATCTTGTGGCACTTAATAGAGTGGTGTTAGGAGGCGACTATATAAAATTCAGACAAATGAAAAATAAAATTCAAACCAACAAGAGTGGTTTTGTATAATGGTTACTCTCTTAGTACTGGAGAGAAATTAGAGAACCTTATTCACATTTTATTTTCTCTTGGTAACATGTACAGCTTCCTTTATATACAGGTGGCATCCTAATGTCCTGATCATACTATATTATTCTTTTTCTCAAAAGAAAGATACAATTCTTGCTGCACACGGAGGAATAAAGGACTTCAAAATGCTAAAGTTTTCACTTCCCACAGCAGGCATAAAAACACAGATGTAAAAAAGTGCATGTTAGATGAAATACCTCATTGAACTTCATAAGTTTTGATGCAATGTTTGTTGTCTCAAGCAACCCAGACGTAATTCGTCTACCAAAGTGACGATATAACTCCCCCAAGCACTGTGCAGCACCTACATAAATTGCACTGAATAGTCAAAACCCGGAAAAAAAAAAAAGGAGAAAATCAAGGTTCTGCATAAGGATAAAACAGTAAAGCTACCCCTTAGCAACTTTCATTTCTTCATCCCACTAACAACAACTCTTATACATGGATAGCAAATTGGCAGCATTCAAATGCACACCAAATATGAAACCAAAGAATATCGAATCAAATGCTACATTTTCAAAAAAGGTTCTCTTTAGTCTATTTGCATGAAATTGAAATGTCTAAACTAATGCAGCATTTTCTACGTCTTTTTAAAAGAAACAGAAATATTATCAGAAACACAGGGAAAATTAAAACGGGGAAGGACTAGACATCCTCCAAACAAGATAGGACAAACAAAAAGTACAAAAGCATAGTCTAATTCCCTCAAGCGCCTAGGACATTGATTTTTTGGTACATTAATTCCCTGAACATGGCATCAAATCTCTAACTTTACTAGCAAGGGTATCCACCTCAACATTGCAGATGATTAAAAAATCTAACTCCATGGAGCTCTCCAGGTATTCAGGGTCAAATTGGGAATTAGAAGTCTCTTCAATCACTTTTGTCTTTAAAAGAAAAAGAGGAGAGTTTTATTAACAAGGAGCAAGGAGATCCAATCCAAATACAAACAACTTTACACATCATTCAAAATTTCAACCAAATCCCCTAAATTCTCGACAAAATTAAAAGGATAATCCTTAATCCAAAAACAAAAGTGTGGAACAAAAACTAGAAGATTACTAATCCTTACTTCACTTATTGGCAAACACACAACTGCAAAATCAAAACGATAAACTGCATTGAAAATTAAAAAAGAATGGTATTTTCAGTGTCAGCTCTCTCTACTCTTTTCTGATCGGTCATAAGTTTAATAAAAAATATTCTTTCCCTTCAAAAATCATTTGAAAATCGGGTGCCCCCCCAAGTATTGCTTTTTTTGCTTGAGAAGCTGGAAAAGGGAAAATCCTCACAATAGACAATTTGATGAAAAGATGGCATACTACTATCAACAGGTGTTTCTTATGTAAGAGATCTCTTAAATCATGTAATCATCTACTCTTGCAATGTCAAACATCTCACAAACTCTGGAGCATGATACTCGGCCTTCTGGGGATCTCTTGGATAATGGCAGATTTTGTTTATTCCGTACTTCTGGCATGGGAAGGTCTGAGTAGTAACAAAGCGCTTAAATTAATCTCTCTTACCATTTTCTAGGTTATTTGGAAGGAGATAAACAACAAGCCTTTTGAGGGGGTTGAAATAAAAGAAGAGAAGATGTATTAATGTGAGGTGCTAAGGGAGCACCACTTATTTACAAAAAAATTACATGTCAATTAGTATATTTACAATAGAATCTAGATTTTCAAAACATTTTACATTATGCCCTAAAACAGTAGAGACAAAATAATGAAACCATTTATCTTTGATGCTATTAAAATTTTGTTCAAGTCCCTCAAAAGCCCTGTTGTTTATTCCGTACTTCTGGCATGGGAAGGTCTGAGTAGTAACAAAGCGCTCTTACCATTTTCTGAGTTATTTGGAAGGAGATTAACAACAGGGCTTTTGAGGGACTTGAACAAGATTTTAATAGCATCAAAGATAAATGGTTTCATTATTTTATCTCTACTGTTTTAGAGCATAATATAAAATATTTTGAAAATCTAGATTCTATTGTAGATATGCTAATTGACATGTAAATTTTTTGTAAACAAGTGGTGCTCCCTTAGTACTTCACATTAATACATCTTCTCTTCTTTTATTTCAAAAAAAAAAAGTGTACAACAATAAGTCTTTGGGCCTACTAAAAGATATTTGATACCCTCAAAATATCAATGAGATCCCCTAAATTCTCGACAAAATTTAAAGGATAACCTCTAATCAAAAAACAAGAGTCTGGAACAATAAGTAGTTAAACCTATTAAAAGAAGAATATTAAGTACCCTCAAAAGTTCTCTTTTTTCTCTCCTTCGAAATAACCCAAAAGGTCTAAGGAGATAACCGATATGATCTTCTTATTGTTTATCACCTTGGATGCCTAGCCAACCCCAAATTTCATCAGCCACTTACCCTGCTATTACTCAAGTAACACCCAAGAGTCCACATGTACCAAATCCGAAAAGAGAAATGTGCTATCACAAAAAGTGACTCAGTGTTTCAGCCGCTCTCTTGCAAAAAAATAACACCTGTTCACTATGATTTTCCCTTTTTTCTAAGGTATCAGTCGTGCAAATAAGTTCTTAAAAACATTATATTTTACCATCTTTGGTTAAATAACACTAATTCCATGAAATATTTTTTTGAAGCAAAGAAGTATGTTAAAAGTAGAAAAAGAAATTACAATTTGGGAGATAAGCTAACCTCCAGGCTAAAAACAGAAAAATTCCCTTTGTAGTGTAAATAAATGAATCTCCCTCAGTAAACTGCATGGTCTGCTCCAAACAGAGGCAAAGCATGCCAACCTTTTCAAATAATTATCCACCAAATGATATCATTGCTTATGAGCCTCACAGTTTATTTCCAACAAAAGGACCTATAAGGCCATGAGAATAGACCCTCGTGAAAGCACCAAATGCTCCTTATTCCTTCAGAGACCGCATAAAGAAGTAGAAATTCAAATCTCCCAGTTTGGGGGGCAGCCCCAATATGCTCCAAGCAAGGAACACAATCTAATCCAACCCTCCTCTTGTATCTCTATCTCGTTTTTTTCAATCTATAAAAAAATTGAGAGGGAAACGTCAAAAATAACAACTTTCCTTTCTTCAATATTTTCAAAACACGTAAAAGACTTATTTTTGTTTATTCTTACAAATTCACTCCACCACTTACCCACCTAACAACCATATGACCATTTCTTTGATCAACAAACAATTTCTCAACAGCAACAACAGTTTCAATTTCATTAGCATCGTCCAAGTGTAACGCGAAGGCCTTGACAACCATATGAACATTTACTTGATCAACCAACAATTTTCTCAAAAGCAGTAAGAGTTTCAATTTTATTAGAATCATCCAAGTGTAACGGGAAGGCCTATGTACAGAACTCATTACAACTCATAAGAACGTAATACAATTTCTACAAGAACATCCAACTGATTGATCCTACATGTTGTCTTGATATTGAAAAAAGAGCATCATAATCATGCTGATTATGCTAATTAGTAACAACCAGCTTTGACTAAATGATTCCAACATCAAGAGATCCAGTATTTCCATTATTTTTTACACCAATAAAATTAAAATATTTATGGTTAAGTTAAATGAGTGTGTGTCTATGCATGCATGTGAAAAAAAATATCTTGTGAAAAGATTATCTAAATATCTAGAGAAAAAGTATCTAATTTAAGACTAACCGGCAACTCTCTGAGGATCACTCCGCTTTCCATCAGAAAGGAACCCTTGGAGACTGCTCACTCTAGAGTAAATGGAAATGCTATCTCCCTTTGATATTATCCTTGCCATTGCTAATGAGGCCAAATGACGTATAGGACGCCGAGCACCAAGAGTAATTAGAGAATATAAGGCATCCTCACATTTCCTTTGCCACAACAAAATAGATTCCTGAGATATAAAGTTTGATCAACTGTCAACAACTTACCCTTGCTAAGGAAAAATGTACAGAACCAAGAAAAATATAATTCCCTCCTGGAGCATAAATAGTAGAAGAGAAAGCTTCTTCCTACAATATAATAAATTTTAAAACTCTATTAACTTCAGATCAAATGTTAAAAAGTATTTGTGGAGGCTGTTAATGAGTTTCATAAGTCCAATCAACTAACTCCAAGCCAAATGGTTCTCCTTTGAGAACCACATAAAAGGGGTTCCTGTATCACCAGAAAGTTTCTAGATGATAGAAGAGGCATGATATCTGAGAAAGTAAAAACCAGCCAAACCAACCCATTGGAAACTAAGGAAAAGCAAAAAAAGTTTCTCCTCTGACAAGAGAAATAATCAAAAAGCTTTTTTAAAGAAACAAATCAGTAACATATCATCCAATCTCAACTTTCAGAAGCAGCGCTGAATCAAATGAAGCAAAACTGTACTGTCTAAGAATATGTGTGTAAGCTTCCATCAGGAAGCACAAGAACACACCCTCCAGAAACAAGCTACTTGTTAAGGAAATCATGATAGCATAACATAATTCGACCGCTAAACCAAAGTTGTAAAGGCGGCACCGAGTTAAAGCATCACTAGTTTGAAAAATATATAACTAATCAATTCTTATCAAGCCAAACAAAAAACAACTAAACTAAACCACCAAAACGGAATTGAACGTTTCAGATGAAAGAAAATAAATAGAAATGGAGATTTGTGAGTAAGTGAGTGTCGACCTTGGGCTCTTCATCAATGGCGGAAATAAGATCGGATAGGAGATCGAAGCAGAGAAGAGGATCGGGGGATTGCTGCGATGCGGAGGCGACTATCGACTCCAATTGCGCAACCAAAACGCCGAACCGCGATAACGGCACATTCTCTCTCACGTAGTTCCTTGCCATTTAAACTGAAGAATGGAACAAACTAAACGGGAGAAGAGACGAAGAAGAAGAAAATGTCGAGGAAATTAACATAGAAAACGAGTTCAGTGGAGACAGATTTTGAAGATCAAACAAGAAACCAAAGAACTGAAACTAGGTTTTAAGAGAAACATGGAGTCCAAACAGGCGAGATTATGGATCTCGATTTCTGAGATCGGAAAGCACCAACGGCTTCCTTGGGGCCGCAGACTGGCCTTGCCGTTGCGAAGCCTTCTTTTTTATTTTATTTTTCGCTTTTGCATTTTTCACTTGAATTTTTGTCATATTAAAATTTTATATCACCTTGAATAGTTAATGTATTGAAAATTTAATTCAATAATGTAATAAAGTTGCCCTGAATAAATTATATTAAATTTTAATAAATGTATTATATTTTTAAAAAAAAAATAATATATAATTATTATTTAATTTTTTACGTAATTATAATAATTTAAAAATACCATTTAACCTAAGTTTTATTCAAAACAAAAAAACAGAATTAAGTCAATGAAATTTATTATGTTATACAAAAATTATTTATTTTTAAAAATTAAATAGAAAACATTCTAATTTAAAAATTACTACTATATCAAATTTACAAACTACAATATTTTATTTTACACCACTTTCAACTATGTTAAAAATTTTGTTTTTTTTTTGTTATTTTATAGTTTATTATTAATAGCCAATATACATTCACCAATAATTTATATTTAAAATATATAAAAAAAATTAAATATTTAAAAATTATTGTTTAATTTATTTTCTGTTGATTTTATCAACTATATATTATATTTTTATTATAATTTATATATTTTTTTACATTTTATTGTCTTTTTTTATGAAAAACTAACGTGTTAGTTCTTAAATTTTGGTCACATAATAAAATGCAATTTTAAAAGTATTTTTTATTATATTGTAGTTCAAAAATTCTCTATATTATTTTAAATTGATTGCATCGCTTAGTTTAAAAAAAAATGAACTCATTTTTCTCTTAATCCCATGTCCACATGTAAAAGGTACGCGAAAAACAAAACTTAATTTTAATAGTGTATAAAATTTACTAATACGTGAACGTTGAACAAATTGTCTTAGAGTAATGACCTAAAGAAAGATGAACAATAAACATCTATAACATCGCCTCCAGTAAGTCATAAAGCATCTTAGATATTTGGTATAAAATATGCATACGTTTACAACTTGATTTGAAAATCAATGCCTCAAAAAATCTAAAGAGATTGTAAGTACATGTTGTCTATAAATAAAATTTAGAACTCATTTTTCTTTCTTCTCGTTTGCTTTTATTCTCAATTCTCTTCAAAACCAGTAGCCTTTTTTTATATAAAAAAAAATTGAACAACTGAATTAACATTCATATTTATTTTACCCGAATTGATATATTACTTTAATTATTAAGTTTTATTATCTCACCTATATGTTGTCTATTCATAAAATTTATTCATTATATGAATTTCTATCACAATCCCGAAATTATTATCTTTCTATCGTTTCAAGTCTTAATTCTTTAATTAATTTTTTTTTATAATTGTCTCTATTATTTTTTATTTTAAAGTTAAAAAATAACTTGAAAATCTCCCGAAGCTCTTTCTACTTCTCTTACAAAGTCATCCCTTTATCTATTATTTTATGTTGTTTTTATAAAGTAAACTAAATTTAAGAACTCCAATTTCGTTATTAATCCTTATTACTATTCTCTTTCTTAAATAACGCACAATAACTAAAGAGGAAATTCATTTGAAATTTTGCACTTATCCCTTCATCTATCTTTTTTATTTGGCGACAAGCTAGTTACATGAAGAGACTAATAATTTATTGATATCTGCTTTTGCCTTACCGATCTAACTTCTATAATTTAACTAAAAACGTTGATATAAATAGATAAAATTTGTTTGACAATATTGTGAGCGAAAAATGTATCATTTTTTCAGTAGTTCGAGAAGTTCAAATAGTAAAAATGACTACAAATTAAATTTTATGTCGTTACAAAAGAACTCGTAAGATTAAAAAAAAAACATTAATTTCTTATTTCTACTCAATATAAAAGTTAGAATATAAATCTTAACAATATATATATATATATATATATTATATATATGTTCTTTCGTGCTTTCTGTCAAAAGAAAAGTTTGGGTTGATAAGATTTATTGTTTTGACTGTTTATACCATTATAATATTGGAAAAAATTAACTATTTTTATAAATTCATTAAAAAAATATACATAACTCATCAGAAAATAATAAAAATTCACTGTATAAACTATTCTGCTGCATCAAAAGATACATTCCTTTTTCGTAGATGCTCAAAAGACCAAAGGGATACTCTAATTATTCATTTTTTTTGGGACCAATATGCTCTGAATGGACCACCCTCTGGCCTCTGGTATATCTGTGAACTGTGCTTCTAAGTTAAGAGCGACCAAGTAACATATATACACATATATATATTTTTTTGGGTTAAGATATATACATATATCTGATCAAAGAAAAAAGTGACAGGTGTATATGTGTGTGTGTGTATATATATACATCTCGATATTGCTTCAGTCAAAAGCAAATCTAGCTAGATACTATATATCTTTTAACATGAGGTCATCAAGTAATTCTGTATATCCATATTTTACAATATATGTATATTAAATAACATATCTTGTTTCTGGTTTATAATACTTTATGAACTAGACCATACAGAATCAGTCATAGCACAAATTCATAAGAATGGTATGAGGAAACGCATGTTCCTACTGGAATGATCATCCAATCAAGAAAAATATTAGTTACTTAATTGTATAGTTTGTGAGAGCACAATATAACTATGCATACGCATTCCAAATCAAATATAATATATTTATTTGTATGTAAAAATGAAGTTACATGAACAAATTACATTATTAATCCCCTATTATCATTTATTGGTTGATGAAAGCATTGAGATGAGACATCATTTCCTGGATCCTAAGTTGAGAGAACTGAGAATTATGGAGAACCTGAAATGCATGGCCAACTCCTTTATGCACCACCGTCTGAACCCTTTTACCAGCACCAATCAACAAGCTGCAGAAATCTAAATTCCTGTCCTTTAGGATATCCATCTCTGATATGCACACCATTGTCGATGGAAGTCTTAATTCACGCAGTTTGGCTACACCATTTGCTCGAGGGTTACACCACGGATGGTCTCGGTTAGCCACTAGTGGCAACGAAAGCCGCCAGTACGTGTCGGAGGTCGACAAGGTAAGAGCTGAATTCACAGGTTGAATGCTGTGTTTTTCAGATCCCATCCTGGTTTCTCCTCCAAAGAAAGGCTGGATCAGTATTATGCCCTTGAGATAATAAGGTTTGATTATATCATGTGTGGATCCTAGCTTCATGGTTACGTTATAGGCTATATTGGCACCAGCACTATCTCCGGCTAAAAATAAGCTAGAGAAATTGCATTTACTTAACCAAAATTTTTCACTAGAGACATGATTTAGAGCTTGGTGTTTTAACCACATAAGGGCATTGAAACCATCATCGTAGGCAGCAGGAAGCCGATGTTCGGGGGCTAAACGATAGTTTATTGACATGATTACGCAGCGAGCTTTCGAAGCTAGATTGGCTAAGAACTCATGGTAACAACTCCAAGCCGCGGAGCCAACACAAAATCCTCCTCCATGAAAATAAACAAGCAGAGGCATCAGCTGCTTGTCGGCTCCGCAATCTGGGACATAAATACGCGCCCATAAATTGGTGAATTTGTCAATAAAAACATCTCTTGCTGTCACATTAGAATGATTTAATGTAGCCGTGCAAGGAACGTTAGAGACAATTGGAGACCTCTCAACGTGTCCATCGTTGTAAACTCTGATAAGACCTTCAATTTCTTCAACAATAACTCCGTTTTGGTGATTGTTAATCTTGTTACTTTGTTGGAGATTAAGCCTTGGATCGACAAAAATGGTCGTCATTGATCTTCTGCTTCTCATACAAGAAAAGAAGTCGAATGTTAATGTAAGTTTAGGGTTTTGTCCACTATGCCTTGAGGGATATGCTTATTATATGGAGTGAAAGTGTATATATAGGCCGAAAAAAAAGATGCAATTAGAAATACAAGGAAGCTACTTGACAAGTGGGAACTGAATATATATATATATATATATATATATATTATTCAGGAAAGTTGGAAGCTAGTATACTGTAGTATATCACATTAAACTGTTCAATAACCCTTATCTGAAATTTGCCGCAGAATTCGATAAAGTTGAGCAAATTTATGTGCGCCATTAGAAAATGAACTTTTCTTTTTCTTTTTCTTTTTCTTCCCAAATTTTGAGGTTGAGGCTCCTGTAGATCAACTTGGCTGATAATGCTAAACATGAAAAGTCCACACTGTGAACTTAATGTTATATACATATATGTATATATATATATATATAGTTCTGAAAGAATAAACAGGGAAAATCTCTTGAAGAAATACTGAAGAATATTAAAAGTCCATTATGAGTTGACCTTTTCCTAGCTTGTGAATCCTTAAAATATAATTGTTCACGTTATCTTTTCTTTTAACCATGCCATAGACATATAGATATATGTTCCCCGAAACAAAGAGAATATTAAAGATTTTTCTTCCCATTAGGAAGATCACCTTGGTGGATAGGGTTAAGATAGTAGATACGTAGTTGCTTCTTTATTATCTGTTTCTATTATAAACCTATCTCCTCTGCTTTTTGCCCATGTTTTCCTTTTCTTTCTAATTTTAGTTATACGTATCTATATATATATATTCTTTCTTTTTTATTTAGAGACACTGATTTTAGATAACTTCCATGTCCGGCTTAAATGCAGATGATTTTTAGTAATTGCTTTTTGTGATAAACTTGATAGCACTCGGAATGAATCCCATGAAGAGTACTTTTGTTCTTTTAGAGAAAGACATTTCAAATTTTCTCTGGAAACAAACAAATGAAATATATATATATATATATATATATATATATATATATATATATAATTAAAGCAAATAAACTGAGGAAGAAAAATCAATCATGTGGCATACTGAAAGGTGAATTCCCAAAGATTTTGTTCAGTTTATATTCTTTTGTGCTTGAGAAATATTTGCCTGCCCTTGCCGTCCATCTTTTTACTTCACTTTAATTCTTTCCTCTTTTGCTAGTAACTCCTGGTTTTAACTTGTTTTCCTATCATGGTAAATAATCCATTTAGATTATCTTATCTTTGTTACTTTTGTTTTACTGCTCAACGTATTCTCAGTCTAACTTTTGTTAACCTAAATTCATCTAGGCCAACTGCATTAACCTGTTTGTCATCCCTGCACAGGTATTAGCTTCCAGGTGACAAGAATTATATTCTTTATGTTTTACAATTCAACTTTATTGTTATATATGTAGTATTTTTTGCGTAAAAGCTTAATCAAAATAATGAACTCAATGATCTAATTAAAAAAATAGTTTGTAGCAACCTAATTTAGAGAACATCTCGTTGTAAAAATAGTAAAATCTACGAAAAGTAGTCCAACATTCCACAGTAAATACAGATTTTTTTGTTGATGGGTCTAAAAGGGTAAGAACTTTATCCATGGCCGACCCCTCCAGAAGCTATTGGAACATTTTACACAGCAATATATACATATATATATATATATATCTGTGTGGGGTTAATGGAATTTAGTCACTTCAACCCTAAGAAACTTTCTAGTCCGGTGAAAAGAATTTCAACCCTTGAAACATTTACCATTTAAAGATTAGCAGCAAAAACCATCTCCCAAAAAAAAAAAAAAAAGGACAAAAGGACAAAAGAAAGAGAAGAACAGGAAAGTCTATTTCAAGGATTCTGGATTTGCACACGGCTTCTTTATTCTTCAAAATATTCCTTTCTTTATATTTCTCCTTCTCCTTTTTTGACCATCTTTTATCACTATTATGCAACTATAGTGAGGGACCAATGATACACACATATGTACGTACATATACGTATATTAATACATTCACATTATATCAAAATACTTCTGTAAAGATGGTATGTTCTTGTGCCAGACTAGAATTGCCAAATAGCACTTCCATTTCAAAAACGGCGTTTTCATTATCATGAAATCACGAGTGTTCTTCTCGGTAAATGGATCAGTTGATTAGAAATGTCGATGGTTATAATAAGTTTTATATTTTCACACATAAAGACGGCTTATATTTCAGAATATCATGATGTAATCAGGAAAATAATTCAATATTGAATAAGTCCCAATAATGTCCCGATTTGTAGAGAATCAAACTGAGAAACTAAAGCAAATAAAGGAAAAGAAATCTAATACCACAATTGAAGCATCGCCAGAAAATTGCCCCTCCCCTTTCGGGTTCAACTTTCTTCCTCCTTTTTCTGCATTCTACTCTCTGTTTCTCTCTTTTTTCTTTTTGTTAACCCTCCCTTCTTCACTCTTACACGTGCATGAAAGCCAACAACAACAAAAAATAGAGCACCAGAGGAAACCCCTTCAAGCTGTGTCTCTTCTTCTTTCTTTATTACTTCCCAAAAACCATTTTTTCCTCTCTCTAAAAGCCATGTGTCTCTTATGCATTTTCACTCGTTTTTATAGCCGAGCAACTCCACCAAACGCCTCTCCCTCTACAGTCCTCGTCACTTTACGATGTTCTCCGCGCTCTATCACGCAGTCCATCAGCTTCGTATTTTCTCTCTGCATAGAGTCACCATCGTCATCATCCCCGCTTAACCTAACGACTGTCACTGTATCAGAGCCTCTGCCTATTACAGATTCCTTTGACGAAGAAACCCGTACGCCACGCTTCATGTTCGTCATCACCCGTTAGCACTCGTCGTCGTCGTCGTCGTCACGGACTGCCCCTCAGAACAGTTGCATTTTGGGGAAGGCCTTAGTTTACTTTTCCCAAAACGGCCCCGTTTCGGGAAAAGCGATTCGGGCTGGGCTTTTTCAAGCTCGGCTCGATTAGAGAATATGAAAGATTGTGAAAACTTAAAGACACATTTTTTTGTATGTGAAAATTTAAAGATACATTCTTTTTTTACCCTTTGATTTTAATTGTACCAAGACAAAATTATGGTAGAACAAAAATAAGTCGTATATTTTTAAATTTTATCTATGTTGTTTTAATTCATAACGACCGCGATAATCTCATTAGTTTGATGTTCGTATAGCAACGATGTGGTCACACGAGCATCCACGTTTATAAAAACTCAGTTAGTCCGACATGTTAGTAATTTGTCTATATCCCAACCTTCCTCTAAACGAAACCATAAAATTTGCAACTTCTTTATTCTCTTAAAAAAAATCGATCATCCCAAGCAATAGTCAGTAGTGCATTAACTATTTTTTTGTGCAGGTTGTCAATATCTTCTCGAGTTGATGCTATCATTTTCCACCCATGAAATAAGAATTTGCTACATATACACAACACAATACAAAAGTAATAATTTATAAACAACTCGATCTAAATTATCAATTTCAATTATACATAAGTTACATATCTCTCGTTTTACTTCAATTAACTTATCTGTATTTAGTAATAATGGCATTTTGATAGATAAATAATTTATATAAGATGATATTTTAATACGAGAATAAATTATAATTTTTTTAAAAAGTATTTTAATAGTTTTAAATTATCTAAAGAAACATAAAATACTCATAATATAAATTAAAATTAAAAAATTAAATATATTTTTAATCTAATTTTTTGGGTAGTATAAATATATTAATGCAGATAACACGTTAGTTATCATGTATAATTAAATATAATATATAAAACATTAATTAATCCAATAACTATATATACTAATATAATATACATAATATTTTTAAAATTAAATATATACTATTAAATTTTTTTTAAAATGTTTGGCTTTTCTATAAGTTTGGTTCAAAAAAATTAGAATTAAAAACTGATCGAAGACTATTTAAATAATATAGTTATTTGCATTGTTACCGACCTAATTAATTATATTGTATCTTAATTAAATATATATATATTAATTAATAAATTAATCAACATAATAGCGCTTCGCTGGGTTTAAATTATTGGACAAGGATATAACTCCTCTCCCGGTCGGCCCAGCCCACGTCCACCCGACCCTCTCCCGCCCGGCCCAGCCCACGTCTACCCGACCCTCTCCCCCAAACCCGAATAAATATTTATATAATTTATTCAAAATTACTTAGAACCCTATAATCACTCTCGTCTCTCGCGTTCTCTCGGACTCTTCCTCTCTCCCGGACAGTTGCATAAACAGCAAGCCATTTTCTCTGGTTCATTTCACCGTTGCTGTAGCTTCACTCCTTCACATCAAGCTGCCGTCGAAGCCGTTCTGCTTCAGTCGGTCGGGTTCTCATATAGATTCGGGACTCCCTTATAAAGCTCCCCGCTCGCTGACTCTGGAAGCTGATATCCAGAGTATGTCTTATTCTTTTGCTATTTAGTAGTTACATTCAAGATCTGGTTTCTAAAACTACAGGTTTTTAAATTATGGTGTTTATTTAATTATTTTTCATTTACTATTAAAGCAGATATGTGAATTTTTTCGCTAGTTTTGTGCTTTTTCATGGGGTTGGATTTTTTTTTTAAAAATTTTTTTAGAATGTTATTGTACTGCTGTCACGCTACTGGTCCGTGTACCGGTGCGGGAGTTTTTGAGGGTTCGTAGACGCTGGTTTGTGATTTATCCGCAGATGGGTACTGGTTTGTGATTGTCTTAGTCGAGTTCGTATATTGACTACTGTTTCTTGGCTACGTAATAGTATTTCTTATTTGTGTTCCAGGTTTTGCAAGTTTTTTAAATCTGCCTCGTGGCTAGTTTTTTCGCTTATTAAATGTCAACTTTTGGCATTTTTTTAGGGTTAACATTTTTTTGTTGCTGCGAAGCGCTAATTTTAATGTTCAATTAGCAAGAAACTCTGGAACTGAAATGGTATATTGGAGAAACGAGTAATGTGAACTTTGATGGGTTACTGTTGAACATTTTGGAAGTGCCTTTGTTTGTATTAAAGCGATGCATGGATCCTATGAATGCTTTTGATGGATTAATATTGAAATTTACATGTTGATTTTGAATTAAATTTTGATATTTTTAAGGAAAAAATGGGGGCAGGGGGAGTCCGGTTTACTCTGTGGGGGCAGGGACGTAAAAAGATTGCTGCTGCAAAATTTTGGTTGGGGGCCGGAAAGGGGGGTGTTGTGGGTGATGCAGAGGCTACTTACTGCCTCAAATCATTACCCTCCACATTCATTCTCTTTCTTTTTTGCACCTACTAGCATTTATTTTCTCTGCAATCTGCAGACAATCACGCTCACCCTCCTCTCCGTAGAACTCTAGAAACCATTGAAGATGTCACTACGAGTACTAAACCCAAATGCAGAAGTGCTCAACAAATCAGCGGCGCTTCACATGAACATCAATGCTGCCAAGGGCTTGCAGGATGTGCTCAAGACCAACCTCGGCCCCAAGGGCACTATCAAAATGTTAAAAATCTCTTCTCCATACCTTTTTGCTGTCTTTTCATGCTTTTTTCATTTTCATTTTCTCGAACTTCCCCTTCTGATTTCTGTGTTTTCTGTACTCTAGGCTTGTTGGTGGAGCTGGTGATATCAAACTTACCAAGGATGGCAACACTCTCTTAAAAGAAATGGTAAGTTTTTAGTTACCCGTACTTTTGAGTCCTCTGGTCTGTTCGTTGTCTTTTTTAAATGGTAAAAGTATGGTTAAATCGTGTTAGAGTTCTTGAGTTCCTCTTTTTTAGGAACTTAGTTATTTATTTGTTTTGGGACAGCAAATACTCTACTGTTTTTTTGCTTAGGCTATTACCCCTTGTACTTTGTATTCTACCAAATAGAATTATCTCTTAACTAGTACCGTTTAACTTTAAACAAATTAAGGATAAAAATAGAATTTGCACAACTTTAATCTTATAACTGCACTTAAAATAATTATATTTTCTTTTTTTTCTTACTTAAAAGTTTAAATCTAATATTATCTTTTTCCACTGTTAATATTCTCTCTATTTTTGCATCTTCAACAAGTATGTTATAGACTTGCATAAAGGGGTGCGGCAGTAATAGTATGCACTGTCCTGCTCTAGTAATGATATTATATAATTTAAACTAGGCTCCAAGTGTACTTTACACGTTTCCTTCTTAAAAAAAATAAAATTATTTGCTGAGTAGAATACTAGTTTGAAAATGTTTAAGATTTTATAAATTGGTTGAAACTGATTATTTTGTCTGATATAAATAGTACTATTGATACTAATTCAAATTTATTTGAAGTTTAAAGAACTAAAAATAAAATGAGCAGTAAAAAGTAAAAAAAATTGAAACAAAAATTGTGATATTATTGTCAAAAGAAATGAAAAATAGGGAGAATTTTAGTTACTTTTTTAGGAGTGTAAAAGAAAATGAAAATATAATAAATGTAATTATGATTCAAATTACATTTTCTTACCCTTAATTCTTTTATAAAGGAATAAAATTAGTTGAGTGACGGTTCTAGTTGTTATAATGGAAAACAAAGGGGAATAACTGTCCCACTTAAAAATTAAAAGGGGTAATTGTTACAATAATTATAGTATGAACGGTAATTTTCCCATTATATTTCAATAAAAAACCCATTAGTTTCTAGAAATTGCAGGATTTTACTTATACAAGATTATATTTCTAGTCTCATTTGGGGTGTACAAGATTACATTACTAGTTTCAGTGCCATTTCGGGTCAGATGTTAACTTAACATTTTCTTATGTGACGTTGGTTGGAGCAGTTTGTGATGATATTTAGGGAGCTAAATTTCTAAAAGTAAGATGGCATTAGAAAAGAGAAATCCAAATTGTACTCAAGTAGTGCAAAATGGTGATATATCTTTTTTTATCTTCTTATTGGATAAAGTGAATTCTGGTTCTAGATGTTATACTTTTTTTTTAATCTCATTTTGAGATCATAACATGAAGAATCTAAAATGGAAATAAATGAAGAAGCAATAGATATTGCCAAAAAAAAACAGCCCTAAGATATTCACGTATGCTTGTTGAACCATGCACTGGTTGCTATTTCATTCTTCAATCACACTCATTTCTTTACCAATTGATCATTTTTGCAGCAAATTCAGAACCCAACAGCCATCATGATTGCAAGGACTGCCGTTGCACAAGATGAGATTAATGGAGATGGCACAACTTCTACTGTCATCTTTATTGGCGAGCTAATGAAACAATCAGAACGATACATTGATGAAGGTTAGCTTAAGCAGTTAGTTGATGATAATGGTTAGCGTGATACTTTTGTTAATCTGGTGCAAATCAATAAACTTTATGGCTTTGCAAATCTTGCATCTGTTTATTTTCTGTTGTAGAGGTTGGTTAAAATCATGCGCTTTTTTAACTAAGATATGTTGGCGTGAGGAAAGTTAAGATTAGAACGCTTTGAGCTTAAAGTAAGACGATTTTGTAAGATTTAAATAAGTTGTGTTCCTAATCTAACTAAAGTTTGCATGAATTTAAGTGTGGGTGTAAATTGATTGGTTTGATTTGGTTTACACCCTAAACTTTTGACCAAACCACTAAATCTGGTTTCTAAAGAGTTTGAACTAATCAAATCACTTTACTACAAGAACCAAACAAAAACTTTTTGGCCTTGTTTGGTCTGGTGGTTTAAACTGATATTTTTATCATTAGTTGAGATGGAGCTAGAGGAGTGTGCTTCATTTGGATTTCCAGTTATTTTGTTTGAAAGAGGAGCTAAGTAGGAAATTTCTTGTAAAAAATTTAATTCTTTTACCAGTTTGAAGATTTGTTATATAAGAAATTTAGAAGCATGTTGACATTGTAAACTTGTTTTCTTCTATGTTGTTTAAACCTCTATGTGTGAGATTTATTCTTATTGTAGGAATGCATCCACGTGTATTGGTTGATGGTTTTGAGATTGCAAAAAAAGCCACTCTTCAATTCCTTGAGAAGTTTAAGACTCCTGTGGTAATGGGTGAAGAACCTGATAAAGAGATTCTAAAAATGGTGGCCAGAACAACACTACGGACAAAGGTATTGTCATTCTTGTGTTGTTTCATATTTGGTTTTTCGTTTTCTTATGAAATTTTTAAATGTATGGTTTTGTTTGTTTTGCAGTTATATGAAGCATTGGCTGATCAATTGACAGACATAGTTGTCAATGCGGTGAGCCTCTGATGGTGTTGCATCCATCAATTTCATTGCATAAATATTGCCTACCTCCTTTCTCTTGCTTTTAGTTTTCATTAGGTTGCCTGGTCAATCAAATAATTGACTGTAGCAACATAATTTGACATTGTTCTCCTGTTTGGATATGACAGGTCCTTTGCATTCGAAAGCCTCAGGAAGCTCTAGATCTTTTTATGGTGGAAATAATGCACATGCGTCATAGATTTGATGTAGATACAAGACTGGTATTTTTTTTCTTTCTTTTTTTTAAAGTTACTGTATCATACAATATTCCTTGTTTCTCCCTCATGCATTTTTTTGAACAATTTTACTAGTCAAATAGACGTTGTATTTTCAAGAAGATTAGCATTGAATGAGTTCGTCATAACTCCACAATAACCTCTAGGCGTAGTGTTTTTTTTTGGTTGTTTTTTTGTTTTCTGTGGACATGTTTTCTTGTGACCTGTTTTTATATTTCTTTGCTTCCTGTAACTAGATAGTTAGCAAAAATTGCAGTGCTGCTACGTTTTGGGCATTATGAACTGAGCACTTCCATTATTAATGATGTATGATTTGGATTTCCTTTATGTGATTATATAATACCTTACTGCATTTTTTATTGCACTGTAGGTTGAAGGTCTTGTCCTTGATCATGGTTCCAGGCATCCTGATATGAAACGCCGAGCAGAGAATTGTTACATCTTGACATGCAACGTGTCTTTGGAATATGAGAAAAGGTACATCTCTAGATTTTGTTCCTTGTTTGCCTCTTATGTTTCTTTTCAATTTTGTTTGGCTAAACATTAGTCAGTTCCTGCCAAACATGAATTTTCAGAAATGTGGAATTTCTGCTAATCATTCTGTGAAAAATATTATAACTCTTCTTTTGCTGTTGTTTATCTTTTTCTTTTTCCTAGGAGATTTTGTTCTTAGTATAAAGTTGAACTTTACTTTTCACCCAATCTTTGTCTGCTAGTCTGATGTTGATCTGAAGTACCAAAATCTTCATTCCTAAACATTGATATTGATGGCGCAGAGCCGTAATAGGATTTTATTTATTGTTAGATTATTTTTAGTTTATTATTTAAGGTCTTATTAGAGTTATGAGTTTATTTTTATTAATATTATTTTCTATTTGTATTAAGACTAATATTCTTAGTTCTATCAGATTATTATTACAAATAACTTTATAATTTCACTTATTAATCATCCAAGTATTCAATAATAATTTTTTGAGAGTTTCTCGTAATTGATTGTGTGATTCAATCAATCCTTTACTGAGATGCCTAAAAACTCTAGGTGTGTCTAGGTTTTTTTTCCCAATTTCTTAGTAGGCTAATTAACCTTAATTGTCCCAGATCAGATATTCTGCATTTTCATTTGTTACAGTGAATATCATCTTGGTTTGATATAACTATGAAAACATGGCTACTTGGTGCCACTAGTATATTCAACAACAGTAATAGATGAAACGAACCTAATTTTGTATCTACAGTGAAATAAATGCTGGCTTTTTCTACTCAAATGCTGAGCAGAGGGAGGCAATGGTTGCAGCTGAAAGGCAATCAGTTGATGAAAGGGTGAAAAAGATAATTGAACTGAAAAACAAGGTGACAATTTGGAAAATGTTGTGTTATATTGCATGACATCAGCATAATGGTGAAATGCCATGTTCTGAAACCTCGCTTTAACTTTCTGATTATTCAGGTTTGTTCGGGTAATGATAACAACTTCGTCATTATTAATCAAAAGGGTATTGATCCCCCATCTTTGGATCTTCTTGCTAGGGCAGGGGTAAGTTTTGGATTATTTGTGAAGTTGTATGTGCTTTATATTTCAGTTCGATTTAGCTCCATAACGGATTTCAGTAACAGTTGAAGAGTCTGTTTGTTGTTCCTGTCCATTCTTTTCATCTAAAAGAGGGTACAAGTAAAGCAAGAATAATTCTGAATGCCTGGCCATAAAATTTCAGTGTTTGAAGCCACGATCTTTTTAATTTGTTAAATATGCTCTTTTCCAAGTATGCTTCTAAAACATCTTTTGTAGATGGAAAAGATTGTTTCAGCCTAATTTCAATTATAATGTCAACAAAAATAATTAGATTCAGTCACAAGAGGATTAGTACTGCTCCTAGCTCTATAAACATCCTTTTTCCACTGGCCTCAGAAAGTTATTTGCTTGTTTTTACAATGTCTTGGCTGCTTTATTTGTTTTGAAACTGAAGGCAGCCTGATCAAATTTATTCTCTGAAACAGACTTTTTATTCAGGGAAATAAATAGGTTTGCACGACATTATTTTCGGTGCACATTTTTACAGTTATGCTTTCTCTATGTTCTTGTTTTGGGGATAAAGTAATGGTTCAGAATCAGGCAAGACTGGCAGCTGAAATAGATGAATGGATTAGATATTAGGTGAAAGGAAACCAATCTAATGATGAAATTGACAAGATCAAAGTAGAAAGTTTCTTTGGAAAGTGACTGAGATAACAAACAATATAACTGATTTTGGATCCTCTATACCTCTAGGATGTTTGATTTTTTGGAAACTTTTGTTGGGAAGCTGTACTATTTAGTTTTTATGAGCAATATAATCAATTGCTATGCTGTTGTAAGATCATCATACTCTGTTGCATTCTGCTCTAAGATCATGCTTCTGTGAATGCTGAAATAGAGTCTTTGTTATGTTCATTTTCTTGGAAACTTTTGTTGGGAAGCTTTATTATTTTGCTTTTATGACCAATATGATCAATTGCTATGCTGAGGTAAGATCATGATATTCTGTTTCATTTTGTTCTAAAATCATGTTTCTGTGAAAGCTGATATAGAGCCTTGTTAAGAGAGAATCCTTTGATCTCTTTGTTGAGGTCTCGTTAAGAAAGCTCATAGGAAATGGGTCACTTCTTTTTGGAAGTGATTGACTATCCACATCCACATGATGAACTTGTTACATGTAAAAGCCATCCCAACTCCCACGACCATAGGACAAACAGAAATAAATCACAATTGGCAAAAAATGAAATGAAAAAAACTGAATAATTTAATCTGCAGATTCCTCATTAGATCTAACTAGGCTATGTGTCCTCTTACTGAACATCCCATGCAACTTTTCCAGACCAGTAAATTTTGCTTAACATTATACTTAACGTCTCAACTTGTACATAGTCTTGCTTCTGCTCTTCCCATCCTGCAAGTGAAGAAAAAATGGAACTAAAGAAGTGACCAAAAAAAGAAGCTTGAAAATGTTTCTGGTTATAGTTCCTAATGAGAGGAAAACTCAAAAAGCTCTTTACTTACAGATCGATTAGAAAAGTTCATTCCAAGCATTTATACTGAATATTGTTATGTGTTTTTGTAATATTTGTAGTATGATTGTCTTTTGTGTTGCTTTGCTGCATGTTTCCATTGTTATTTAATTATTTTGTAGATTGTTGCACTTAGAAGAGCCAAAAGGAGAAATATGGAAAGGTTGGTTTTGGCCTGTGGCGGAGAAGCTGTGAATTCTGTTGATGACTTAACTCCTGATTGTCTTGGCTGGGCTGGACTAGTCTATGAGCATATTCTTGGGGAAGAGAAGTATACCTTTGTGGAGAATGTGAAGAATCCTCATTCTTGTACAATTTTAATAAAAGGTACTTATGACACTTCATTTTCAGCATCTTGCTAACACTTGTAATATGGTAGATGCATCATCTAGAAGATAGTGATGATCATAAGTAGTCTTATCCTTGTGTGATGTGTTAGGACCTAATGACCATACAATTGCACAAATTAAGGATGCTGTTCGCGATGGTCTAAGAGCAGTCAAAAATACTATCGAGGATGAAAGCATTGTGCTGGTAAGTTCCTCCTAGTACAGAGATTTCAAAAGCTTCCTGTAATTTTATGTGAAGGTCATGGCTGACAAACTCCTATGTGAGTTTAGTATTTCCTGCATGATTTGTCACGTGCCTCTTTAAGAAATGGTTACAAGAGCATTGTGCCAGCTCCCTCTGATTAATTTCTCATCAGCAGCCATCTCAAATGACTGATAATTATCTGAAATTTTATTTCTATATCTACTATCAGGAGACTTTAAATTTATATTTAAAATTGTTTTCCTAATGTATGGAGTAAATTTGAAAAATGCTAGCTTGTGATCTTTATGTGAAATTGAATCGGAAAATAACCGATAAATAATGCATGATTTTGTGTTATATGATCTAAGATCTGTTTGCCATTTGCTTTTCAGGGTGCCGGGGCTTTTGAAGTTGCAGCCAGACAGTACCTAGTCAATGAAGTCAAAAAAAGTGTTCATGGGGTACTACTGCAATTTGTTATTTCTACATTATGAACGTTAAATTTGTTATTTTTGGTAGCATTTCTGATGTTTACAAATTTGGAACAGCGTGCCCAACTGGGTGTTGAAGCTTTTGCTGATGCCCTTCTTGTGGTGCCAAAGACACTGGCTGAGAACTCTGGGCTTGACACCCTAGATGTGATCGTTGCTCTAAAGGTATGCCCGTTGCCATAATGAAGCTGTTGAACAAATTCTTTTCAGAATTTTTGATGCCATTTGCATGTGTTTATTCAGGGAGAACATGACAGAGGCAATGTTGTGGGACTAAACCAGCATACTGGAGAGCCCATTGATCCGCAGATGGAGGGTATCTTTGATAATTACTCTGTGAAGCGCCAGATTATAAATTCAGGGTATGTGAGCTCTTGTAGGGCATACAATCTTTTATCAGGTCCCTGTCTTATTGTTCATTTGGAGATGGGTTATGGGTACCGTTCTATTCTTACTCTTGCTATCCTGTTGTTTTGCTATATCTTTGCAATACATTCTTTGATTATAATTTTGCACTGCCTGATGAAAACAAGATTGCTTAGACTCATGGTGCATTGCATCTGTTTATGTCCTTGAGCAGCAAAAAATTGGGTATGGGGGTAAGGGATCATTTCTCTTTCTTATTTATCATTTTCTGGAGCTAATTCAGCAATGGACCTACAATTCTGGCAGGCCTGTAATTGCATCACAGTTGCTATTGGTAGATGAAGTCATTCGTGCTGGGCGTAATATGCGGAAACCAAGTTAGTTCGCCGGTATAATTCACCGTGCATTTTTGCAGTGTGGACGTTTTTGTTTTACCATTTCAATGTACCCATGTTGACTTAGAATCTTGATGTAGAAGTAGGATGGACCAATTGCGGGTTGTTTGCAGAGGAAGGTCCCATCTATGCTTTTGTCCAATGAACTCTGAAATTGTCATCATGGATTTGCAATCCCAATGCGAAAGTTGTTTTTATAGTCTGAAAGTTCTATAAGAACATGTTAAGTTGATTCTGGAAGTGTTCTTTTTTTTTAACTTTCTTTTCAACGAAAATCGTCTTCAGACTTTTCATTGTCCGGGAAATCATCCCAAGAATTTCCTAATAATTCTTTTAAAAAGATGAATCCTAAAGACTGCCTATGTCACTCTGCAACATACTTTGCGAAGACCTTGGTATCATTGACAAAACTCCCGGCAATCTTCAACTTCATCGCGTTCTTCTGTTATGGCTGTTCATTGAATCACCATCTTCACATAATTCTTGGTTAATTATTCAAAGTGTACACTGTATTTTGGGGACTGCATGTATTATTGAGGGAGTATATAAAGTTTTGGTACTAGAGTAAAGAGATATCGAAGTTGTGAAAGCGAGCTCGTAAACTATCCAGACTTTTTCTTCATTTTGGGGGCTCAAAGAAGAATGCTCCAGCAGTCTTTTTCCTAGTCCTTAAAGTGAAAAAACACCTTATTAAATTCATACTAACAGGTTTCGACCGTAGCAAATTGAAGCAATAAAATTTTGTACAAAAATATATTTGGATTACTTAGAACACGTTGCGATTAGTATAGTTTATTTCATTTGTGAATTAGGTAGATGTATTCATGCAATTCACAACTAAAGAAGAACTCTTGAACGTGCTAGATCAAGGAAAAGAGAAACTACAGACTCTACCCCCCTAATTCAACTATTCACATCAATTGAATACAAGTTAAAGGTGGTGAGAATGGTTATTGGATTTAAGACTATTGCTAAAAATAATTTTGTATGTTTGAATATTTTTTTTGGGTTTACGGTGGTGTTCCAGACGGACGAAATTATCATATTGCTTTTTTAAAAGAATAAAATGAAAATAAAACGAACATTTTTAATGAGTTTGAATGCAGAATAGTACATTTAATTTAAATTTTAAAGAAAATGATGATAGATTTTAGGAACTAAATACGAAATTAGTGATACGAACGAGTTTAAAATTCTTCGTTACAAGTGTTACCACCCGACACTACAGTATTTTATAAGATCAAATGAAATTTTTGTCAAAGTTGTTTTTTTCGCACTCTTTTTATAAAGATATTTTACTTTTGTTAGTGTTTCTTTATTGTCTAATGTTTTCTTTGTTTTTACTGCATTTTGGGATTGCCTTTTACTGCTTAGTTCTTTGTGAGGTGGTTTAAGTATTCAGCATTTCAAGTCATTGACATTATTATTTTTGTTGATTACGTTCGTGATATTGGGTAAGAAGGCGTTGGGGTGCTTTTGTCCCACATGGAGTCGGAGAGAGATTGTGGAGCTAAAAAGGGAGATAAGAAGGCGAATTCCGGAACAGGTAAGCTCATACCTTTCTCGGCCTTTTGGCTAAGATCAAGTGTAGTATCTGTTCTTATCAGTTTAATATCTGATACGTGGGTCATCGACTCACATGATATTAAATTACTTTTTTGAGGGGGAGGTGCCTTAACAATAGCTTGCTATTGGGCACTTCAAGCGTCGTCCATGCGTTGCACTGCTGCAAGGACCCGGCGCACCCCACCAAAATGCTGTAACAATTTTGTGTGCCACTTGCTTGGTTTAAGTTAAACCATTCAGGGCGATTGTTTGGATTGTTTTTCCTCCGATTGATACTACTCAACGAAACGGGGACCTCGTGTTTTGGTCGTCATTGTTCTTCCAAGATTTCGTCGACCTTTGAGGTGAATAAATTCTATCTCGGCTTTTGAAAACGAAAGAATGTCCGATAATCCACCCTGCAAACCACCGTTTCCTGAGGAGCTAATGAATCTTGGTCCAGAGTTGGCGCCGCGAAACACAATGAAATTATGCAGCTGGAGAAGTTTATCCTGGTCCGGGTTGGAACTCAGATGGTTGGAAGAAGTCCAAAAAGGAAGAAATATAGTTAGAATTTGATTATTGGTCGCCATAGTAAGTTGGGTAACCGTGACACGTTCACAAAAAAATCTTTTCAGAGCACATCATTTGCTAAGAAAAAATAGATATAATGCATAAGTGGAAGAAGAAAGAACTTGGTCTCGGGCATCTACCATTAGTTATTAGTTATTCATGTTTATGGGCGAACAACGGGAATTAAACCTACACGTGGTTATAGCGTTTGTTTTTTCGCATCCGATTTTGTCTGCATCGGCCGGTGGCCGAATTTATGGAACGCCCACAGAAATCGTCCCACAATGTTTAGGGCCAAAGAAAATCTAAGCTTTATATAAGGTATCTCCGCTTCTCCAATAGTCTCTTCGGAGACATCCGATAAAATTGGAATGATACAGAGAAGATTAGCATGGCCCCTGCGCAAGGATGACACGCACAAATCGAGAAATGGTCCAAATTTTTTTCTTTTTTGTTCCGCCGTTGTTGTTCTCTCTCAAGCAAACAATTTGCTTTGTTCAAAGGTTTTTCTTCTTATTTTCCCTCTTCTTGTCATGATTGTCGATCAAAAAATAGTCCAAATTTTTTTTCTCCTTGTTTCGCCGTTGTTCTCTCGAAGTGAAGGCAAATATATGTATACATCAATATCTATTTATATATGGAATAGAGATACTTTAACGGTTTGTGTTCTATAACAGTCTTGTCAAGTTCCATTTTGCATCAAATTCATCACTCTTGATCAGATAAGCTGTTCGACAATTTTCGTTTTCAATTTCGGTATTCAAGCATAATCACGGTTTCTTGAGTTAAGTGAAAATCCATGTCCATTATAAGCAAATCCACTACGAAGATATTCTGGGTCGAACTCCATGAGAGAATTGAATGGACCCTCAACATGCTCATGCACTCATGGGAACCTACGATTTGCAGAGAAAGTCTTCAATTATGTACAATCTCCATGCTTGTTCACATAGAATGTAAAGCGTAGTTTTAATTACTAGGCCATTGGAATATTGGACGCAAAGCAGGTTTTTTTTAGAGTGCAAAGAGGTTAATGGAGATGCTGATGAAAAACTGGGATTGCATTTGATATTTATGTCTGCGAACTACACTCGGTATGTTACAGGTAACCGAAAACTGTTCGATGAAATGCCTGAGAGAGGTTTTTTTTCTCCTTGTTTCGCCGTTGTTCTCTCGAAGTGAAGGCAAATATATGTATACATCAATATCTATTTATATATGGAATAGAGATACTTTAACGGTTTGTGTTCTATAACAGTCTTGTCAAGTTCCATTTTGCATCAAATTCATCACTCTTGATCAGATAAGCTGTTCGACAATTTTCGTTTTCAATTTCGGTATTCAAGCATAATCACGGTTTCTTGAGTTAAGTGAAAATCCATGTCCATTATAAGCAAATCCACTACGAAGATATTCTGGGTCGAACTCCATGAGAGAATTGAATGGACCCTCAACATGCTCATGCACTCATGGGAACCTACGATTTGCAGAGAAAGTCTTCAATTATGTACAATCTCCATGCTTGTTCACATAGAATGTAAAGCGTAGTTTTAATTACTAGGCCATTGGAATATTGGACGCAAAGCAGGTTTTTTTTAGAGTGCAAAGAGGTTAATGGAGGTGCTGATGAAAAACTGGGATTGCATTTGATATTTATGTCTGCGAACTACACTCGGTATGTTACAGGTAACCGAAAACTGTTCGATGAAATGCCTGAGAGAGGTTTTCTTTATCGGAACACGTTGATTTCTGGTTGGTTGTTTAGATACCTTTATTTGTGGATCCCTGCATGTCTTCCGCGTGGCAAGAACTGTCCCAGAGTCTACACCAAAACTTCGTAATCATACTGATCATTGGCTTGAGTTACTCGTCATTTCATGGCGACAAAATCAACCTGAAAGATTCGAGAGCTGCAAGAGAAGACGACGTGAAGACAGTGACGGTCATGTCTGTTAATCTAGAAATAGAAGGTAAAACAATCTTTTCTTTTCATCAGATTTATAGACAGACCAAAATTTTATCATGATCACGCTGTCTGCATTTCTGGAGCTAGTTCTTCAAACGAAAACCCACCGTTTTGCTTGCTGATCTTTGATTAATCAATGGCGATTGGAAGAGTTGGAAGGGGCGTAGCTGGTCATGTTTTAGTAGTAAACTCTGTTGTGCACCTTATTATACTTGGATTAGCCGGTTGGTCTCTTGACAAGTACATCAATGGTGAACAAAACCATCCTCGTAAGATCTCTCCCTGATCTCTTTCTTGATGCGGGTTTTATCTACTTGGGTTTTAACGTTGTTCGTGCTTTGATTGGCTCCATTTCTTTTACACAGATTTGGGAGGGAATATGTCAACGAGCTTTCTTTTGATGTTTGCACTTATAGCTAGTGCCGTTGGAGCTTGTTCAGTGTTTGCTGGGTTCGTCCATTTTCGGGCATGGAAAACTGAGAGTTTAGCTAGTGCTGGTCCTTTAGCACTCATATCCTCAGCCGTAACTTCTCTGGCTTTTGGGTATGCATTTCTTTTCTCTCTAATCATATAATCCTGTATAGGATTCTGTATATCTTCACGATAATATAATCCTATATAGGATCCTGTATATTTTTGCTTCCTCAACACTTTTCACAAGGATAACTAAGATTAAAACAAAAAAAGAATTATAAGCTAAACCAGAATGCACTCTTGTACCCTTTCCTTTATCCATTTATTTTTTTACTTGATACAGTTTGGTGTGCAAAGAGATAATATTAGGAGGACACAGGGGAAAACGCTTGGTAAGAACTTCATTAGAAATGTATAATTGGCCATAATCAAAACTGGCTAATCTTCAAGCTTTTGCTTTTAAGTTTGAACTTACTGATTAAACAGTAACTCTGGTGATTCACAGCAAACATTAGAAGCGTTCGTCATTATATCACTCATAAGTCAGTTGCTGTATTTGGGACTCCTGCATGCTGGAATGTATAATAGCAGATATGGACCTGGTTATGGTGGCGTCAGTTAATGATATTAACCTGATAAGGTTGGCGGGGGACTTCCAAATGCTTGTTCTCTGTTTGTTTAATGCAAAAATGGAGCTATTTAGCTGTTGTATATTTCTTTTTATAATGCATATAGATATTTATGTGAAAAGGAACTTGATATTTGTATTGGTGTGGTTAATATATATTGCTTGCAAGTAAAGAAGGAAGTTTGATAATGAAGTTGAAGTATTCGGCTTCGGTTAGGGTAAAAATCTTGTGGGCGCCTTAATTAGCATACGTTAATCTTAATGACAACCCGAATAACACTAAGGGAAACATGAGATTAAAAAATTATTAGATGTAATAATATTATACATATATTTTATTAATTTGCAGAATGAGAAAAAAAAATTAATTTCTTTATTTTAAATTACTGAAAATAGGATTAAAGTTGGTCTGTTTATACTACCAATTATGTACGCCTAGACTTGCATGCGGTACTTCATATTCGAAGAGCGTAGGGGTGCTTTTGTCCCACATGGATTCTGAGAGAGCTTGTGGAGCTAAAACCAAAGGTTAAAAAGAGAATCGGAGAAGGTATCAAATCATACCTTTCTCGGCCTTTTGGCTAAGATCAATTGTAGTATCTGTTCTTATCAGTTTAATATCTGATACGTGGGTCATCGACTCACATGATATTAAATTATTTTTTTGAGGGGGAAGTGCCATAAACAATAGCTTGCTATTGGGCACTTCAAGTGTCGTCCATGCGTTGCACTGCTGCAAGAACCCGGCGCACCCCACCAAATCTCTATTGTTAAATGATTTGTTTCTCTGTTAGCCGTTGTAAAGCGTCTGTCTTTTTTTTTTGTGTCATTTTCAAGCAAGTTGGGTTCTCAGCATGCAAGACTAACTTATAAATAGCAGGTGATAAATAGTTCCTATGTTTAAAAAGGCTTCAGATTTTAAGAATCAACGTGATTTTCGGTACTTTATTCTTGTTGGCTTTCGAAAACTAGAGATAGAATGTCTGAAAATCTACCCTGCAGGCCACCGTTTCGTATGGGAGCTAATGATTTTTGGACTGTTGGCTCCGGGAAGACAATGGAAAAACGAACCCTGGTCCGGAACTCCGTCGGCGCAATGCTCAGATGTTTGCGGCTTTATTGCGTTTGTTTTAGTCGTCTATTTGTTTAGATACGTTCTAAATCAAAATCCAAGTTTTTGTCATCTTTTTCCTCCTTTCTTGTTCTCTTTTTTTTGCACGAGTTTTTTCTTCTTTTTTCCCTGTTCTTGTAGCCTCTATCGATCAAGCAAAAAGTATTCGTTCGCTCTAGTCATCTCTTTAGATCCGCCTTTCTCTTTCACTCTTGTTATCTTCTTTCGATCAAGCAAGCGATTAATTCTTTACAAAATCGAGAAGAAAGGGTCCAACTTATTTTTTCTTATTTACATACCAGTACAGGTCCATCGCCCTCCGATCTTGCTGCTTCTTTTACGAGAAAGTTATGAGCTATTTAAATGCAATACACCAGTTTCTTGCTCACATCAAGTCAATAAGAACACGTCTCTACAAGCTTCTGAAATAATTGCTAAAAACAACTCCTTAATTGCAGTAAAAATTTTCATTGTTCTTCTGTTACATATTATCCATCAATAAATTGTTTGATCCTCTCTTTCTACATATATTTTCTCTTCTGTCTTTTTGCTCATCTCCAAGCGAACTCTTAAATCATTTCAAACAATTACAGTTGGTTACATATCGTCTCTCAAAATTTGAAGAATACCACATGAACAGTAAATAAATGTACAGAGCTTCCAAATTTTAAACTAAGTAACTCAGAAGGCCAACTACCTAACAAACAATCCTGAAAATTTGTAGTCGAAGTCCAAATTGGATTCTGTGACAACAAGTTGTTCCAAGCAATAAAACTGGTAATAATCTCAAGAAGAAACAAATAGTGGATATTAAAAAGAAAGAAAAAGGAAACAAACATAACATAATAAACAACTCATAAAAAGTTATCCCTATAAAACAAATCCAGAATAAAAACTTCCAATCCGATCAAAGAAGACACAAAAATGACAGATGAGATTCTTAGGAACTCATAGCGAAGCTTGAAATTTCGAAAGGATTGTACCTTTCAATGTACTTTCCTCGAACTATTGGTTGAGGTTTCTTTTACAAAAGTGTTCATCATAATTGAATGAAGTGGTAGGTCTAACAATTCCCCTTAAAAATAAAGCCATTTGACGAGGATGCCTGCTCGCAGCAGTGCCCGAAACAAATATGCAACTTAACTGAAAAAATATGTGAAGCCATTATGTGAAGACATAGCACAGTTGCATAAGAAGAGGCAACCCTAGAGAGAGTTTTAACTGGCAGTATAAATTAGAGGCAGTTAAACGACCGTGATGGTCGACGAAGTCAGACTGTTCCCGAGCTTTTTCTCTCTTCGTGGAGCATGTAATCTCTCTTCATTTCTTCCAAGACGACATCATTGGTGCTGCAAAAACAAAATGTACAATATCCTCTCATATATTCTGAACTTTGCAGATCCAAAAATTCTCAGAAATTTTTATAATCACCTCAGTCAAGGTGATATCATTTATATGAATGACTGTCAACAGGATACATTTTGCCCGCGAGGAGTGATAAAAACAGCAAGAACATTTTATTGTTAGTATCTAAAGCTTAGGGGACTAAATGATGAAACCTTAAAATTCATTAAGAAAAAAGGCCTAGAACTAAAAAATACTTCAGAATCATCTTCTTTTGTTATTGTCTATGCACAACAGAACAAGCCTTGGTTCTTGCACAGCAACTGAACTGATGTGCATTCACAAGCAGTAAAAGATAAAAGTGGACGGATTGTTGGTTCTTTTCCATTTATCTAGTCCTTTTCTTTGATTCAGCTTCTTTACGACGAATTGCCTAAATATGGAACTTGCTTGTAAGAGAGAAAGCACTTTGATAATCCCTATTACCATCAGAGAACAATCTAAGGTGTCATGCAGCTAGAAAGCATGTAAATTCCATTTTAGAGGAACCAGAAGAACACTAAGATAGACTGTGATTTTGTGCTACATCAGTCACTGAACTGATGTGCATTCACAAGCAGTAAAAGATAAAAGTGGACGGATTGTTGGTTCTTTTCCATTTATCTAGTCCTTTTCTTTGATTCAGCTTCTTTACTACGAATTGCCTAAATATGGAACTTGCTTGTAAGAGAGAAAGCACTTTGATAATCCCTATTACCATCAGAGAACAATCTAAGGTGTCATGCAGCTAGAAAGCATGTAAATTCCATTTTAGAGGAACCAGAAGAACACTAAGATAGACTGTGATTTTGTGCTACATCAGTCACTGTGCGCCTAGTATTTCACGGTTAGGAACACCTTGAAGACAACAAACTTCTAAAAGCAAAAAAAAATACATGACTCCATACATTATCGAATAATTTCCTTGTTACCAAAACTTGGTTTTTAGAAGATACTTGCTGACCGCCATGTAATCAGATGATATGCGGCCAAGGTTATCCGCAGAACAGATATTTCTGATACTATGTGTGCTAAGTTTCAAGACTTCCTCATTGAAAATCCCAATAGCTATTAATTATGCATCATATTAATTAGAAGGTAGCATGCTGAAGATCAACATATGGAGAATACATCCAAAATCAGCTAATATTTTACGTAAATCCTGTAGTACTTTGCTAAGTCTGGTGTATCAGACATGCCAGATAATACATCGCAGATCTCTGTGCCAAAGGACCTCACTAGATTAAGCACAAGTATAAATATGTAAAACACGACAGAATATGAAAAGAACATAAAAACATTTTTGTACAAGACTGAAGTAGAGAGGTGCAAGATGAAAAGAAAAAATCAGCACCATTCTTGTTAACAATTTCTCTAGTGCAAATCTTCGGCAGTTCACTTTTAGAATAAATGGCTGAAAACTTGTAACCATTTAAATTCTGGCCTAAGAATCTAAGTCTCAAAATAAAGTGAAACCGAATCTGAAAACAAGGCTATGAAACCGACAAAACAATCATTATTGTTAAGACATCAACAAGTCCATCATTCTGAAGAAGAATGCAGTTTATACGTAAAACCGAGCTAAAATGACAACAACTTTAATAAAGTGACTCCGCAAGCACAGATTCCAACTTTGTCAGAACACGTTAAACCGAATGGGTTTCCATTAATTCCAAACAACGATTCGACACAACAAATTCCAACATCTCCGGCGTGCATAATTTTTTTTTTAAAAAAAGGTCATAAGAACTTACAATTGATGAAGGCAATCATTTAATTCTTTAGCTTGCTTTCGACATTGCCATACAACAGAAATTGTTCTTCCAGCCGCACACTGAGCGTATTTTGAAGTGTAATGATCGCATTCCTTTAACGCCTTCTGCTTCATTTTACTTCGTAAAGCTGGAAATACATTGTTGAATTCGATACGGTAAACACAGAGAAATATGTGAAAATCAACAGTTGGCAGAAATTCTCGACTTCTGCCTTAAGCTATTTTCAAACTCAACAAACCAAACAAGCACGAATGTAAAAAAAATCCAGCACTAGCTTTTTATGCAGTGTTACTTTCATTCAGTTTCTAAGAATTTCTCGACGACCAAGGCAGCCGTGGGTTTTAATTAGGGTTTTAAGGGTGTAGCATGACGTTACCTTCTTCTACTTTCTTCTTCACATGATTCTCGCGAGCCTCCTGTACGTACCCCATTGACAGATATGTATGAAATTTCCTGGCGAAGACGACAATTTGCCAGTTCAAAGATGAGTAAAAGATTAACTCGCGGACTCAAATGGGGATCAAGAGAGAGGAACTAAAAGAGTTAAAAGAACGTCGGTGAGGTAATTTACCTCACCCGCGGGTTGCTCAATCTTAATTTCTTCGGCTCGATGCATGATTTTCCTGGGTTGGGCTGACAATTTGATAATTTTATTTATATTTTCCGTTATTTATTTATTAAATTAATAATTTCTATTTTTTATTTGTTTTGACTAAGTCAAAATTTAAGTTATCCATTAAAATTATAACATATATATATATATATACATGATATATATATTTTTTTAAAAAAATAAAATTGTGGTTTTTAATTATTATTTTAACATAACTCACATCATATATAAATTATATATTTGTGAACATATAAATGAAATAATACAAATTATAAGTACTTCAAAAATAATACATAGTTTATAAATTATTCATGTTATAAACTTATATAGAATAAGTCTAGTCAAACATGTGGAAATTTTGAAATTTTTTTTTTCTAACTTTAATTTAAAACATAAAATTCGCGTAAATTTAACTAATAAATCATAAACGTATCTAAATTTATCATGACGAAATAGATCGAGATCAATGATTTTTTACTTAATAGAGATAATTTTTTTATATAATCAATAATTAAAAAGAGTAAAAATGAGTATGTAATTTAGATTATATATTGTAAATTATATATAAATGTTAACCACGAGTTATATACTTTATTTTATTTTATTCCAATAAGACAAAATTTCCACAACTACACAAAACTTATATAATTAAAATAAATAAATTAATAAACTCAATAAAAATTATAACATTAATGAATCAAATTTAAGGAATCCAAAATATATTACAATCATATCATACAATTAAAAATATGATAAATCAACCCACAAATAATTATATACATATGACTAATATGACTTTTTTTTTTTTTTTACTCACAATTAACTTAAAAGTTAGCTTACCGTTAAAAAAATAATTAATATATAAAAAATTATTAATATATTAAAATATTATATCATTATATCAATATAATTGGTTGAGGAATAAAATAAAAAGTATATAATTAGTTAGGAAATAAAATAAACAATTTTGCTAAAAATAACTTGTGAAATTTCTTTTAATTAATTATTATTATTTTTTTAAAAAAAAAAAAAGCTGGTTAAAAAAGGAAAAAAAAAAAAAAAAAAAAAAAGCACCGTCCGAAAGCAGGGCCACCACAGAAACAAGGGATGGTGGCGTTGACGGTCAACGCCAGCGTGGCGGGATCTCACTCTGCGGAATCTCCGCCACCCAAGACTTGTCGTATTTCCATTGGACCTCAATTTTCCCCAGCCCCTCTATTTTTTAAAGTTCCTCATTTCCTCGCTTCCCTCATTTTCGTTTTCACTCATTCGCACGCAAATCCCTAGCGGAGGGACTTGTCTTTGATTTGTATGCTTCCGCTTCTCTCCTTCTATGTTCTTGATGCTTTAAGATTCCTTAGATTGTAGCCTTTCTTCCTTTCCATGATATTTTCCTTGTCTGTTGGGTATCTGCTTCGGTTTTTCATGTTTATTTGAGATCTGTAGATTTTATGATTTTTGTCGATCTATTCGTGTATTAAAGTTGTATTTTTGAATCGATCTGTTTATATTAGGGTTTTATTTTGTTGATTTGACGGTGTGTTTGGTTGATCTACTTGTTTTATTATTTTTTTACGATCTGTTTGGTTGTCGGAATTATCTGTCCGTCTGCTATGGTTTCTTCGATGTTGAGACTCGTAATGCGGAGATCTTCGGTGGAAATGATCTTAAACGACTATTTGACTGCTTCTTTCCCTGGATTAAGAGATATAGAATATGTTTGAGTATTTTTAAGAAAATAAACAAGAGATTCAGATTTGATGTGTTACTCTATTTCTTTCAAGAGAAAAAAAAAAAGAAAAACTACTTTTATATTTTCTGTAGTGTTATGGTTAATACATTTTCTGCGGGAATTGACGTTTTGCCTAACTGTTATGAAGGCGCGAAATAGGTTTTATATTGGTAATGAATTTTGGTATCATCCTTTTATTATGCTTTTCTATTCGGGAATCAGCAGTTGTCTTGTGGGTAAAACATAGGTACATATCAGATTTTAGCAACTTAGTTTTATGCTGTCTTCATTGAATTCTCAAGCAACTAGTTAATGATCTTTTGAATATTCCGTTGACTAAGTTTCGGAACTGGAAGACAGTATTTAGTGTGTCAAAGAGATTGTTACCTTGTGACATCTCAGTTACACAGTCTATCTAGGAAAATAGTAATTTGTTATCAACGTGCAGAATTACGTTTTATTTATAAGCAAAGATGTCGCCAACTGAATCATCGCGAGAGGAAAATGTCTACATGGCCAAGTTGGCTGAGCAGGCTGAACGTTATGAAGAAATGGTGGAGTTTATGGAGAAAGTTGCAAAAACTGTGGATGTCGAGGAGCTAACCGTGGAGGAAAGGAATCTCCTTTCTGTAGCTTACAAAAATGTGATTGGGGCTAGAAGAGCTTCATGGAGGATCATCTCTTCCATTGAGCAAAAAGAAGAAAGTAGGGGAAATGAAGATCATGTTACAATAATCAAGGAGTATAGGGGCAAGATTGAGTCCGAGCTTAGCAAGATCTGTGATGGGATTCTGAGCCTTCTTGAGTCACATCTCATTCCCTCTGCTTCTTCTGCCGAGTCGAAGGTCTTTTACCTTAAAATGAAGGGTGATTACCACAGGTATCTGGCCGAGTTTAAGACTGGAACCGAGAGGAAGGAAGCTGCTGAAAGCACTTTGTTGGCTTACAAGTCGGCTCAGGTCAATGAATAGTGGTGCCATTGGATTCAGCCTTCCTTGCATACTGTTTGAGTGCTGTTTTTTGTTGGTTTTAGAATTAGACTCATTTGGATAACTTTTGTTGTCTCTTAATCTAGGACATTGCCCTTGCTGAATTGGCTCCAACTCACCCAATAAGGCTGGGACTTGCACTTAACTTCTCCGTGTTTTATTATGAAATCCTTAACTCTCCTGATCGAGCTTGCAATCTTGCCAAGCAGGTATTTATGTTCAGTTGCTTTTCCCTTTTTTTTTACGTGCTGCCGCTTATAGTTAATGCTTGCCATGATCTTTCTCACTACAAATGTTATCATGTCTACCATGTACAGTTCTGAGGTCAATGTCTTTTTTATTAGAAAGTTCTTGAAGATGGCAAGCTGGTTATGAATAAATGTTGGTTATTTGATTGTTGTAGTAAATGATAATTGTGTGATACTCCCTTACACAGTACCACCTTTATCTTGTGATTATGCTCTGGGATTGAATTATATGGAAGATAATATTATTATGTTGCGTCTAGGCAAATAATTATTTGTTTTTGATAGTCAATTCAGGTATGAGTATCTTTGAGTTAGAGGATATTGTTATTGTTAAGCTTAGCGCCTCAGCTGTACTCAACTACAATCCTGAATGTGAGGTCCAGTTGCATAACACTTGGAGCCAGTTCTCTCTACCCACAGTTGCCCCGGCTTCCACTTTCCAAATAAACTATTAAAAAAGCCTTGTTGGTGTAGCTTAATATTCTTAAGCACATTTATGCCACTTGACATCCTTGGTGAATCCACTAGAAAATGGTAGCTGTCTGCTATTGGCACGATTCACTTGATGAAACTGATATCTTGTGTCTATGCCCTTTTATTGTATTGTATTTGGATGTGTAGAATGATATGTGTCTTTTTCACTTACTTTTCATATTATTCTACTTGGCAGGCTTTCGATGAAGCTATCTCTGAGCTTGATACATTAGGTGAGGAGTCGTATAAAGATAGTACATTGATCATGCAACTTCTCCGAGACAATCTCACACTCTGGACTTCTGACATTACGGTATGGTCCTCCTTCCTTCTTTTTCCTATTCCGCCCTTTCTTTCCCTCATGGCATTTATTTAGAAAGAATAGGTGGATTGACTTAATTGTATCTCACTATTAAGGTACATTGATCAAATTGCACGCTAATAATGCTTTGTTATGGAGGCATCTTTCCATTGGTAGTTTGTTTGTTCCATCTATATATCCAATGGCTTTAGTCTTACAGATTTATGTGGTGACTGGAAATCTTTACCATGTCAGAGCTGACACCAGTGTTGCTCTGTTGATTGGGCAAAATCAATTAGTATTTTGGAACTGACCTAATACTGGGTCGTCTGTACATGGCTGCCCGAGTTATTTTTAGTTATTCTGTTGTTTAATGTGTATGTTGTACGTTTTAGGACGATGCTGGGGATGAGATCAAGGAAGCATCAAAACGTGATTCGGGAGAGGGGGGACAGCAGTGATGAGTTCAATTCATAGGACATGTGCTTTGTACTTTTTCTGTTTATGAGATTTATATAGATGCCATGTGGGTTGTTGTAGTTGGATTTGTTAATGGATCAATTATCTTGAGTGTTGATGGCACTTGGGATTGAAATGTTTCAGTGGATTATATTTGAGCTTTATTTGATGAGATTAATTTGGTTTGACGTCCGTGCCAGCTGCGCGCTGCAGTAATTCGTCTCTCTCTCGCTCCAATTCAAGTTTTTATGATAGAAAGTGGTTGAATTGTAATCCATATGATGTTCAGCAGCCGATAGTGGGTTTCAAAGTGACAAGATTTTAGGCTGTTGAAAGCGTGTTTCTCGGCTGGTTTCTAGTTAAGAGAGTTTACCGGTCTAGAGCTGAGCAGAATTGAGAATCGGACAAAAGATATCTCATTTTGCATGCCGATTGGACGCTTGAGATTTAAAGAATATATATATATATATATATATATATATATGCTTGGGTGACCTATTTGCTTTAGACAGTCACAGGCCAGTGCATACTATTTCCCATCTGGGGATATGTTATCATTCTTATATTTCATATATACTAATGAGCTCGTAAATGCATTATTTTCATAATATGATACCGTAACCAGTATAATTATTGTACGATTGAAGAATGTCACGGACTTATTAATATTATGTTGCCAAATTATATATGGTTAATTATTATGTATAATTTACCCATCAGATAAAAATAAAAAATCTTCTTAATCAATACTCTTAAAAAAATTATATGCTGACTATACTAATAATTAATTATAATAAATATATTTTAGAAGCCCGAGACACGTGGATATATACATGCCATCTATATATACAATCTTTTTTTTTATTAAAAAAAGAAAAACAAAAAGTGGGGTCTTATATTGGAATCTTAGTCAGATTAATATGATGTTTTTTATGGCCACGTAAGCAACTCATCTAAAGCTGACTTTTGTTGCTGATGAATATAATTTATTTTAAGATTAAATTAATATTTAATTTGATAATGGATGACGTAAAATAAACCTTTTCTTATTTTATTTTGGAGAAAACGACACCGTTTACCTACTTTTCCCAATACTCGTTGTTCCGTCGCGCTCGGTTTGTTGCCTCATTCGCTGATGCAGGCCCAGATCCAGACGGTGTAAACGAATTTCGAATGGAATTTGCTTAAACCCCAACTTGCCCAGAAAAGGGAAGCGCCATTAAAACCCCCACTCATCTTCTTCGCCATTTTTTTTTTTTTTTGCTGTCTTTAAGCGTCCACCTTTCTCTGCTCTGCCCAAACACTCTTTCTCACTTGCTCTCCCATGGTTTCCACTACTTCCGTCATCGCCTGGTTTATCCCTCTTTCGCTCTCTTTGAACTAATGCTTGCTTGCACAGACAGTCTGGCACGATTTTCTCATGTCTTTTGTTTTTATGCAATTCACTTTCAGGGGCGCAGGAGAAGACGGCCAGCTGGGAATCGGAAACAACGAAGAGAAAGAATGGCTTTGCGTCGTCAAAGCTCTCGAGCCCTATAATGTTCGTTCTGTGGTCGCCGGTAGTCGCAACTCCCTCGCTATCTGCGATGACGGCAAGGTCCCTTCTCCTATTCAGAACTCCGATGTTATCTCCCGTAGAACATATAATATATAGCATATGTACAAGTATTTGTCGCTTATTGTCTGCGTATGGGTTTGCTTGAACTGTTCTGTGGATGCTTTGACATGGTTATCAGCTGTTCACGTGGGGGTGGAACCAGAGAGGGACCTTAGGTCACCCACCGGAAACCAAAACGGAGAACGTTCCTAGTCAGGTTAAGGCTCTTACAAATGTCAAAATTGTTCAGGTACTTCTCTAACTGTACATTGTCTCTTCTTCTCTCTCTCTCTCTCTCTCTCTCTTCCCAATACTGGATTGATGGTGTACGAGTCAATTTTTTTGTTAAAAAACATTTTTGGATTGTTGATTTTAGGCGGCTATTGGTGGCTGGCACTGTTTGGCTGTTGATGATCAAGGCAGAGCTTATGCCTGGGGTATGTTATCAGTTGTCGGTTTGATTTTGCCTATTCCTTCTGGTAACTTCGTAAATAATGGACTGTTACTGTAAGGAGTTTAAGGCTGTAAAATCTGTGTTTGTGTAATGCAGGCGGGAATGAGTATGGGCAATGTGGGGAAGAACCTGAGAGGAAAGATGACACAGGAAGGCCTTTGAGAAGGGACATTGTGATTCCTCAACGATGTGCCCCGAGGCTTGTAGTTCGCCAGGTGATTCACTCAAATTAATTGCTATATTTAGCTGATTTTGAATAATTTATCCAAGTTCTCTTGCTTCTCCATTACCTATGGTTGGGAGGGGGTGGGTGTTTCTACGTTCTCAGTGATCCAGTGGATTCACACTGGATTAACAGTGAACTATATATCTATCTAAGTTCTGTTGCTTCTGGATTTACAGTGACCTATGGTAATACCCATATGGGGTTGCTTAGGCAAGTATATGCTCAAGTTATCTTTTGAGACTTCCGTCAGCCAAGCTGCTTTCTATTTTCTCTCCAGCTTCTGAAATTGGTTGTGTTTCCCCAAACAGAGAAACGTTCAGACTGAGATGATCTTTCTATATTTAGTATAAGAAGCAGAATTTGGTATTTCAGTAATCTGTTACCTGACCAATAATTGTTGGAACTGGGTTGGAACACCAAGTGGCTTTAGATTATGGGGTTCTCGCTTACCCAGACTTGAGGAAAAAAAATTTCTACAGATACTGACAGGATTATTTTATCGGGCAATTAAGATACTCTGTACATTCCATTAGTTATATATCAATCTTCCAACGAACGTACTCTTTAAACACATATTCTTTGTTGCTTAAACAAGGAGAAATCTTCATCCAACCTGCACTCAGGCGTTGGAATTTTTTTATTTTATTTGTTTTAATTATTTTCTTTTGGAAATATAGCAGCTGATATCCATGTTATGATTCAACAAGTATATTGTTTGGGTGGAAGGTAAGTTAAAATGGTAATCCTCATGAATGATACTACTGTCCCAGAACTGTTGTACATACAGTGGTTGTATGTCTAAATGCAAAACCTTTGTGCTTTCTACTTCCAACTTTCCTTTATGTTTAGCAAAGTTGCAGTTGTCAGCAATTAAAAATTTAGTTCTGCCCTATAGTCATCTTTTGCATGCCTTATTATATATTACCCTTCAGTTGGAAAACTTCCTATAGAAAACTCTTGCCTTTGTTTAGATAATTTGATGTTTTATCAAAATTTTATGGCTGAAGTGTTTAATCATGTGAGACAATGTGTCTTACAAGTGTTCTTGATCACCTGTCTTAAATTGTTTGGCTGCTTGAGATCCTTAGCTCTCTTGTGAATTTCTTCAACTATGTTATCCAGGACTGATGGGTGATATCTTCCTGACATAAAATGTTTGGGCATTGTTTGGTATACTTTTTGTTCACTGTCACTGTTAAAGTATGGAATCTATTCTCCTTAATGCATGATACTTATGAAATCGTTATTTCTCTATGAAGTTAAAATGTTAGTTTCGTTTGTGATTTTTCTTTTTCCTTCCATGCATAAATCATTCATTCAAAGTCTTGGTTACAAGATTTTCGGGTTGGCATGCATATAAATTTCCAGCAACCGTATATTGTGATAAAAATTTCTGGTATGGCTTGACAAGGATTAGAAGTAATATCTCTTAGTCAATTGTATGATAGGTGGCTGCAGGAGGTACTCACTCTGTGGTGCTCACACGTGAAGGGCATGTATGGACCTGGGGTCAGCCATGGCCTCCTGGAGACATGTATTGTTCACTTGATTTTCTTCCCCAAATATTTTCTCATGCTAGTCTGTCTACTTGAACCAATACTGTTAGTTATTTCATATTTGCAGTCAATATCAATGTTAATTAGCTTTTCTGATTGTAGAAAACAAATATCTGTTCCTGTACGAGTACAAGGTCTTGAAAGTGTTAAGATAATTACTGTTGGAGCATTTCATAATTTGGCTCTCCAAGATGATGGTGCTTTATGGGCATGGGGTAATAATGAATACGGACAACTTGGAACTGGTGATACACAGCCAAGATCACAGCCTATTCAAGTTCAAGGGCTCTCTGATCTTACTCTGGTGGGTATTTACATTGGCTATTATTGTGCATGTACGCACATCAAAAGAATTCAATATTAGTTTTTATCTCTTCATCTAGACTGCTAAGAAGCTGATTATAGTTTATTTCTTGTGGTATATTGATCTTGGATGTGAACCCGCATGCATTCACAATAAGAAAAGTGTTTGGGTGGAGTCCTTTTGTTGATAGCATCCAAAGGGTTGAATTTCTTTTGGATTTGGTGCTCTCAAAACTTGGCATGCTTTTTGCCTCTCATATTAACAAATTGCAATATGACATTTTATTAGTCTATTTTTATCATGTAGAAAACTGTTGAACTTCTTCCAATATAAGGCTGAGGGCATGATTGTCTTTTCCTATTATGATCATTATATTTACTCTGATGTTGTCTAGAAACTGAAAAAAACAAGGTCAAATTTGTAATTTTGTTTGTATGCGATATATCTTAAATAAGATATGTGGTGAGAGGATTAAAGATGTGACAGTTACTGCAGAGGTTGGATAAACAAAGAAATGTGATTTTTTTCTCTTGTGTTGCCTCTATTATTTTGAACATTAATATTTCAGGTATTTTGTACATTTTATTGATAGATTGAGCTTTCATTTCGGCTATTTCTATTGGTTTAGCCATTTATTACTACCACATAGTGGATGCAGTATTTATTCTGAGTAAATGCTTAATACTTCCGACAATAAAGTTGTAGAACTATATGCTTACTAGTCCATGATTTAAGTAATTCTGATTGGCATGCTTCCTGTGCTCCAGGTTGATATTGCTGCAGGAGGATGGCATTCGACTGCTCTGACTGATACAGGAGAGGTACTTATAATCTTATATTTGTCTGCGTGATTCCATATTTTGGTAGATTTACTTTTACTTTGATAGTCCCTTGGTCGTGACAATTTTTGTTTCATGTGCTCTTTTGTGAAGTTTCAATTTCTCAGCAGTAATTGCACGAGTCTAAATTGTAAAGTTAATATTTGAAGTATATGCCAATTTCTCACATGCCAATTTTTGCCATCAGGGTGCTTGTAAAAAAGAATATATTCTGTCAGAGTGCAGAAATTTCCTTGGTATCACAATGTCACTCATTTATTCAGGTTTTCCTTTGCTAATTGGTGTTTTTTTAGTGGATGACTAGTTCATTTATTTATAGAATCTTATATCTGCAACTCTTTTTTTTTTTTAATTCTCTTCTCACCACTCACATATACAATGTCAGGCATGCTTCAAATATTTTCACTTTTACCAGTGGATACCTCCCACGTGAACATATCTCATCTGATTTGTTTATCTTTAATGCTGTTAGGTTGCTAAAAAAGCCCTCTGAAAGTAAAGGATGACAGAATTTTTTTCTGAAACCTCGAACTTGCTATAATTTCTTATGTGTTTGGTTTCCTCCTCTGGGCAATCGTAAACGCTTATACTAGCATTAGATGAAACATCTCCTAATTCCAATTGAAGAAAATGCAAAAGTATTTGATTTAACTTCTGAAGAGTATGGTAACCTGGCTGGTAGCAGAAGCAAATCTTTGTTCAACAATATTCAGATTGAATGAACAGCTATTGCCAATTGCTGAGCCATGTTTGAAAAAATATATATTTTCCTTTTCTAGTTCCATGTGTTAAGTTTCCTCCTCATGAAACATCTCCTACTTCCAATTGGAGAAAATGAAAACATATTTGATTTTAACTTCTGGACGGTATGCAGCCGGCTGGTTGCAGAAGTAATATTCAGATTGAATAATAATCACAACTGCTAGTGCCAATTACAGAGCCATATTTGGAAAAAAAAATATATATGTGGAAACTATCTTGGACTCTTGGAATGGGAATTACATTCGACATTTTTCTTTCTTTAGGTGTATGGTTGGGGAAGAGGGGAACATGGGAGGCTTGGGTTTGGTGATAATGACAAGAGCAGTAAAATGGTGCCTCAAAAGGTTAATCTCTTAGCTGGCGAGGACATTGTTCAGGTATTATCTCACAACAATTCTTTGTAAGCTCTAACTATATGCTTTGTTGGATACGCGAAAAATTGTGGGTTTTGGATGATTATTACATGTGCCCTACCTCCTTCAGTTGGACTGAAAACTTCATAGATTACCTTTCTGTGATGGAGAAAGTACACGAATAAAAATTTGTGCTTTTTTAATCTGATGAAATTTTCTTCATACACTTCGGGGTTGATTTGATGTACTTCTCACTTGTCATTTAGGTATCTTGTGGTGGAACTCACTCGGTTGCATTGACACGTGATGGCCGAATGTTTTCAGTAAGTATACTTCACATTTCCTACTAATGCAGTTTTTAGTTGAGTCCTGTTTAGTTTAGTTTCTCCCTTCTCCCATTCTATTCCTTGACCTCCATTACTTTATATATAGGATTGCATAATAACTTATAGTGGAAATAGATGAGAATTCTTGATATAGTATAATTAATTATTATTTTGTAACAATAACAATCTAGCCCATTTGTTATCTTAGAACTACAGAAATATTTCGAGAAAAAAAACTCATTTATGTTCTTGTTATTTCTCAGTCATGTGATTGACTTGTGATATAACTAGACCGAGAGTTGTTATAGAAGGATCAGGTAAGAGTTGTTGAAAAATAATGGACTCTATTATGGTTATATCATAACTCAAGGGCCCTTTTGTTATTTTCAGATAATTTCCGTGGGCCTTTCGTAATCTGCCCAAATTTTATGTCGATTCACTAATTGAATTTCATGATTCCTACCTACTCTTGATTAGTTACGAATCATTTGTCTATCTAAATTGAACATAGAATTAAAAAAATATTATTCAGGTTCCAACTTGTGTCTTATTTCTATTACTATTTCATAGAATTAATATTTTTAGCTGAATGTGAGTTTAAAGAGTGAAGCATGAGAAGCAGATGTGGCTTGCATTGGTGTGGTGTGTGATTATAATGATGAAAATCATGGAATTTACAGTGGTTCTCCTTGGTTTATGTTTTAGCAGAATGTTGGACATGCCAAGTGTATGGGGGTGAAAAAGAAAGTTGAATTAACAGTGCGAAAAACGGTAGCCAGTTGGGCTTAGTGATTATGATATGGTGTGTAGAGGGGATTGCATGCTGTGAAAATGTTTTTCTGAGGGTATTTCATTTTCAAGTGAAGGTTAGAAATATGTCTTAGCAGGGGAGGGGGGTGACTACCAGTCTTTTTTTGCTTCACTTCTGGCACATACACCATATAACAAAAAAGTCAAGCTTACCATGATCATGAGTTAGTCAGTACCACTATAATCATAATTGTGAATTCTCCGTTTTCTTAATCATTTTGGTAATTGGGAGAAAACAATCTGTAACTTGATTCTTATTTGAAAATTGTAACTTTAGGACTAAACTCTCATAGGGAAAAAAGTGAGGTGAATAACTCAGCTACCAGTTCTTTAACGACAAATGGCTGGATGCTTTAGATGATTCTGCCACATTTATCTCATCCTCCATTGCCATTTTGAACTCTTTTTCTTCCTTAAATCATATACCAGTGAGGTGAGTAACTCAGCTACCAGTTCTTTAACGGCAACTGGCTGGATGCTTTAGATGATTCTGCCACATTTATCTCATCCTCCATTGCCATTTTGAACTCTTTTTCTTCCTTAAATCATATAGTCCATGCCTGTAATGGCTTTTTGCTGGTTAAATTTGATCATCTCTGCTGCTGAATGAGTTTTCCCCTGTTGAAATACATATGTAGAAAAATATCGGAGAATTCCTATTCAATTTTGACCTTGCCCCGAGAAGCTTGGTCTCCTTTCTTCACATATTTCTGTTAAATGGATTTTTTGATGAAATATATTATGCATTTTCAGAAAAAAGATTAAAAATGTTATGGACTTGAAAATCAAGGTGGCAGAATTTATTCTCGTTGGTTAGAATTGTTACATGGGAAGGCATATTACCTAATACAGCCTTGGCTTTTGGCCAAATTTCGCGTGTAACATTTGCTTGCTGGTCAATTTAGAGGTTTAGAATATCCAGCTTCTGCAAATTGGAATGTTCTGACTATGGTTAATTTTCTATCGGCAGTTTGGTCGAGGTGACCATGGACGCCTTGGATATGGGAGGAAGGTGACTACGGGTCAACCAATGGAGGTGCCCATAAATATCCCACCACCTATGAGTGTTGGTGACAGTGGAGATGATAACCGCTGGATTGCAAAACTTGTTGCCTGCGGTGGTCGCCACACTTTGGCGGTTGTAGAATGGAAGAGAGACTAATTTAAGCAGTTGTCAAGTAAATGTATAAAAAATGTCTAGTATAAACCCTAGTTTTGCTTGTTTACTTCTGAGAAAAATGAATATTGAGGTAAAGAAGTTAATATAGAACGGACAACCTGTTTGTGTCATTTGGGTAAGTTGGTTTTGTATTTTCTTGCGAATGACTTTTTGTCTTTTAATGATTTATAAATGCACTTCTTATGCCAAACGCAAAAGCACACTGTACATCTCTCAAAATTCGGAGTTTTTATTCTTAAACTCCTAGATAGCTTTTGTGTAAGATGATTATTGTGGATATAGCCTACCATATAAGATGATTATTGTGGAATGTTGAGAAGCTATTCAATTCTCAGAGAATACTCAAAAGACAAAATTTTGCCTGATGATTTGATTAGTAAGGTTGTGATAGCAATTGAAACACATTTAAGTAAATATTTTAGAATACTTGTGTTATCAAGATACTGACCTGCACCACTTGAACAAGTTTGATTGAAATGGGTGAACATCCAATCAAGTTGTTTATTCAAAAGAACAACTAGTAACTGGAGATGATAAGTTTTTCTGTACAAGTATATTAGTAGACAAGACAATGGATCCAGCAACTAGAAAATTCACTCCATGATGGTATAGTTGGACTCTGCGCTATGATTCAGGTAGGGCTGAAGCAGAGGAATCCCAGCTGATAAAGCTGTAAAAAATTAAAACAAGCAATCAAGCAAACGATTACTTGATTAAAGGGGTTTACAAAAAGAGACAAGGGGAATAAAGTACCTTGGTAAAAAATTACAAGAAATCCAAGTCAAAGAACCCCCGAATGAGAAGGATATGCTTGATGGAATGAGATGGAGACGACGACAGGAACAAATATTTTTTTTTTTTTGAGAGAAGAGTAGAGGGGTTAATCGTTTTCTTACTGGAAATGGATAAATGAAAATTGAAACAAAATGATGGATCCAAGGAGAACGAGTGAATAGTTTGATTGATGGAGAGAGAGAACAGGAGGAGACAAAAAGCAAGAAAAGAATTCGTACAGTTTTCTCAATTCGTGCAAAAAATTAACCGTTGGCGTGATTCAAAAAGATAATGAGAAAGAATACAAAGAGAAGATAACAGTAAAGGAACAGTTTACTTGACGGCAGATATGACAAGAATGGGGAAGGAAGAAGAAAAAGCTTTTGATTATTTCTCGATTTATGCAAACATTAATCATTTGTTCGATCAGAAGAAACAACAAAAATAAATGAAAATTACGGCTCTAGAAACGCTGCGAAAGTAAAGGGAATCGAGATAAAAAAACAAATGAAGTGCGATATGTTCAAATCTCTAAACGGTGTGGGATAATTTCTTTATCGCGCGACATGCGGAAAAACAAACGCGATAAAACCACAACCATCTGAGGCATTGCACCAAAAATCAAACGGTGGGTTTGCTGGGTGGATTTTCGGACATAAATCTCTTGTCTTCGAAAACCAAGCTAGAATTTGTTCTCAAATGTGGTCGACCAGTCAGTCAAGGACTAAAAGTCAAGTTGACTCATAAAATCTAAAGCCTTAGGAAACACTACTTAACCTACTAAAAGACGAAACATAAGACAGATGTCACGATCGACGTTTGGGAATCAAATCATTTATCACTCGGGATTTGGTGGGGTGCGCCGGGTCCTTGCAGCAGTGCAACGCACGGACGACGCTTGAGGAGCCCAATAGCAAGCTATTGTTACGGCACCTTCCCCTCAAAAAACTAATTTAAACTGATAAGAACAGATACTACACTTGATCTTAGCCAAAAGGCCGAGAAAGGTATAAGTTGCTGTTTATTCCGAATTTTCCTTTTAACCTTTGGTTTTAGCTCCACAAGCTCTCTCAGAATCCATGTGGGACAAAAGCACCCCTACACTCTTCGTACATAATTGGTAGTATAAACAGACCAACTTTAATCCTATTTTCAGTAATTTAAAATAAAGAAATTAATTTTTTTTCTCATTCTGCAAATTAATAAAATATATGTATAATATTATTACATCTAATAATTTTTTAATCTCATGTTTCCCTTAGTGTTATTCGGGTTGTCATTAAGATTAGTGTATGCTAATTAAGGCGTCCACAAGATTTTCACCCTAACCGAAGCCGAATACTTCAACTTCATTATCAAACTTCCTTCTTTACTTGCAAGCAATATATATAAACCACACCAATACAAATGTCAAGTTCCTTTTCACATAAACATCTATATGCATTATAAAAAGAAATATACAACAGCTAAATAGTTCTATTTTTGCATTAAACAAACTGAGCACAAGCATTTGGAAAGTCCACCGCCAACCTTATCAGGTTAATATCATTAACTGACGCCACCATAACCAGGTCCATATCTGCTATTATACATTCCAGCATGCAGGAGTCCCAAATACAGCAACTGACTTATGAGTGATATAATGACGAACGCTTCTAATGTTTGCTGTGAATCACCAGAGTAATTGTTTAATCAGTAAGTTCAAACTTGGAAGGAAAAGCTTGAACATTAGCCAGTTTTGATTGTGGCCAATTATACATTTCTAATGAAGTTCTTACCAAGCGTTTTCCCCTGTGTCCTCCTAATATGATCTCTTTGCACACCAAACTGTATCAAGTAAAAAAATAAATGGATAAAGGAAAGGGTACAAGAGTGCATTCTGGTTCAGCTTATAATTCTTTTTTTGTTTTAATCTTAGTTATCCTTGTGAAAAGTGTTGAGAAAGCAAACATATACAGGATCCTATATAGGATTATATTATCGTGAAGATATACAGAATCCTATACAGGATTATATGATTAGAGAGAAAAGAAATGCATACCCAAAAGCCAGAGAAGTTACGGCTGAGGATATGAGTGCTAAAGGACCAGCACTAGCTAAACTCTCAGTTTTCCATGCCCGAAAATGGACGAACCCAGCAAACACTGAACAAGCTCCAACGGCACTAGCTATAAGTGCAAACATCAAAAGAAAGCTCGTTGACGTATTCCCTCCCAAATCTGTGTAAAAGAAATTGAGCCAATCAAAGCACGAACAACGTTAAAACCCAAGTACAGAAAACCCGCATCAAGAAAGAGATCAGGGAGAGATCTTACGAGGATGGTTTTGTTCACCATTGATGTACTTGTCAAGAGACCAACCGGCTAATCCAAGTATAATAAGGTGCACAACAGAGTTTACTACTAAAACATGACCAGTTAGGCCCCTTCCAACTCTTCCAATCGCCATTGATTAATCAAAGATCAGCAAGCAAAACGGTGGGTTTTCGTTTGAAGAACTAGCTCCAGAAATGCAGACAGCGTGATCATGATAAAATTTTGGTCTGTCCATAAATCTGATGAAAAGAAAAGATTGTTTTACCTTCTATTTCTAGATTAACAGACATGACCGTCACTGTCTTCACGTCGTCTTCTCTTGCAGCTCTCGAATCTTTCAGGTTGATTTTGTAGCCATGAAATGACGAGTAACTCAAGCCAATGATCAATATGATTACGAAGTTTTGGTGTAGACTCTGGGACAGTTCTTGCCACGCGGAAGACATGCAGGGATCCACAAATAAAGGTATCTAAACAACCAACCAGAAATCAACGTGTTCCGATAAAGAAAACCTCTGTCAGGCATTTCATCGAACAGTTTTCGGTTACCTGTAACATACCGAGTGTAGTTCGCAGACATAAATATCAAATGCAATCCCAGTTTTTCATCAGCACCTCCATTAACCTCTTTGCACTCTAAAAAAAACCTGCTTTGCGTCCAATATTCCAATGGCCTAGTAATTAAAACTACGCTTTACATTCTATGTGAACAAGCATGGAGATTGTACATAATTGAAGACTTTCTCTGCAAATCGTAGGTTCCCATGAGTGCATGAGCATGTTGAGGGTCCATTCAATTCTCTCATGGAGTTCGACCCAGAATATCTTCGTAGTGGATTTGCTTAAAATGGACATGGATTTTCACTTAACTCAAGAAACCGTGATTATGCTTGAATACCGAAATTGAAAACGAAAATTGTCGAACAGCTTATCTGATCAAGAGTGATGAATTTGATGCAAAATGGAACTTGACAAGACTGTTATAGAACACAAACCGTTACAGTATCTCTATTCCATATATATATAGATATTGATGTATACATATATTTGCCTTCACTTCGAGAGAACAACGGCGAAACAAGAAAAAAAAAAATTTGGACCATTTTTCGATCGACAATCATGACAAGAAGAGGGAAAATAAGAAGAAAAACCTTTGAACAAAGCAAATTGTTTGCTTGAGAGAGAACAACAACGGCGGAACAAAAAAGAAAAAAATTTGGACCATTTCTCGATTTGTGCGTGTCATCCTTGCGCAGGGGCCATGCTAATCTTCTCTGTATCGTTCCAATTTTATCGGATGTCTCCGGAGAGACATTGACGGTCGCGGGGATAGACTTATATAAAGCTTAGATTTTATTTAGCCCTAAACACTGTGGGACGATTACTGTGGGCGTTTATAAATTCGGCCACCGGCCGACGCAGACAAAATCGAATGCGAAAAAACAGACGCTATAACCACGTGTAGGTTTAATTCCCGTTGTTCGCCCGTAACATGAATAACTAATAACTAATGGAAGATGCCCGATACCAAGTTCTTCTTTCTTCTTCCACTTATGTATTATATCTATTTTCCTTAATAAATGATTTGCTATGAAAAGATTTTTTTTGTGAACGTGTCACAGTTAACCCACTTACTATGGCGCCCAATGATCAAATTCTCACTATATTTCTTCCTTTTTGGACTTCTTCCAACCATCTGAGTTCCAACCCGGGCCAGGATAAACTTCTCCAACTGCATAATTTCATTGCGTTCGCGGCGCCAACTCTGGTCCAAGATTCATTAGCTCCTCAGGAAACGGTGGTTTGCAGGGTGGATTATCGGACATTCTCTCGTTTTCAAAAGCCGAGATAGAATTTGTTTACCTTAAAGGTCGACGAAATCTTTGAAGAACAATGTAGGACCAAAAACACGACGACCACGGCGCGTTGAGTAGGTTCAATCGGGAGGAAAAACAATCCAAACAATCGTCCTGAATAAAGCAAGTGGCTTCACTCACCAGAGAGAATAAACTACCCAACAAATGCGTCCCAAAAGCCCCAACATAATTTTAATAGCGTTTTGGTGGGGTGCGCCGGGTCCTTGCAGCAGTGCAACGCACGGACGACGCTTGAGGAGCCCAATAGCAAGCTATTGTTACGGCACCTTCCCCTCAAAAAACTAATTTAATATCATGTGAGTCGATGACCCACGTATCAGATATTAAACTGATAAGAACAGATACTACACTTGATCTTAGCCAAAAGGCCGAGAAAGGTATGAGTTTGATTTCCTCCGCTTCACTTTTTAACATCCCTTATTAACTCGATAATCTCTCTCGTAGACGATGTGGGACAAAAGCACCCTTAAGCTCCTCAAATACGAAGTACCGCGTTCCTTTTTTTAACTCCACCATCCAACAGTCCTCTCACTTATTAATTGAAAATCATATCGAAACCCAAGCGTATTAGGTTTCTTAGAAATTAAATTAAACAAATCTCTAATTCAAATTCATGAATTATACGAATATTCCTTCTTCTGGTAGGATTGTAAGTATTATATACATATATTATGGGCATGCATTTCCTATACGTGTACACACTTGCATCCAATAAAAAATGTATATGCATATATTCATGCATGAATCTATCTATATATAATAGCATATATCTATCTATATATTTGTTCAAATCATTGCTTTCAAAATTTATTACACAGCCGACTTAAATATCAAAATACAATCCAGTTATCATCATCACCTCCATAAACCTCTCTTCACTCCTTAAAATCTCTGCTATGCATCCAATATTCCAGTCGCCTCGAAATTAAAACTACCCTTTTTTTTTTTTTTTGCAAACGCTGTAAAGATCACGTTCTACGTGAACAAGCATGGGTATTGAACGTAATTCAAGACTTTCTCTGCAAATTTTAGGTTCCCACAAGAGCATGAACATGTTGAAGGTCCGTTCAATTCTCTCATGGAGCTCAACCCAGAATACCTGAGCACTGGCTTTGCTTAAGATAGACATGGGTTTTCACTTACTCAAGAAACCAAAGATAACTTGGTTGATAATTATGCTTGAAGACCGATTATGAAAAAGAAAAATGCTAAACAGCCTATCTCATCAACAGTGATGAATTTGATGCAAAATGGAACCTGACAAGACTGTTATATAACACGAACCATTACAGTATCTCTCTTCCATATATATATAGATATTGATGTATATGCATATATTTGCCTTTATTACCAGCTATATTTGGCTTTATCACCAGCTATATATACTAGTATGTTGTATCCTAGATTATAGAACAAAGTCATAAGACCCAGGCATGGTATGCGGGGGTTCAATGAAGAGAAGCAGAGAGCTCAAAACAAGAACGAAGATGGAGAATAAAACGAACGATTTACAGGGATCAGCATGTTTTCTGACGAGTCTGATTCCTTCTTCTTGACCAGTTCTGGACGAAGTGTCGTCCAGTTGGAGGGTAGGGTGCGTGAAATAGCTGTACATTATCCCTGTAAAAGCTGCTCCTAAGTGTGTCCTGCGCAAGTAAAATGCAACTGGGTTGGGTATTAGTCAGTGCAGAAGTAGAAAAGAAGAGGGTAAGAGGAACATTACCAGTCATCAATGGGACCAAAGTGGCTTAAGATGAAACAGAGACCGGTGATAATCATTGCCTTCTGGAACAATTTGTCTGAAACTTCTTCCTTTGTGGTTTCATCCATGTTTTGTTTCTGGTAAATCAGCCAAGATCCTATTATGGCGAAAACTGGTCCCTGCACATATATTAGACTTGGCTGAGTGTAGGAAACTACGATAACCAAGTTACAATTCACTGCCCTTCACATAATTCATTCACATAAACTTGTTCAGTGACAATACAAGTAATGGTAATACTCACGATAAGAAAATCTAAAAGAATTAAGTAACGCATCCATTGAATAAACTAGTTAGCTAATTTAACTAGTACTTCAACTATAAGGTAATGAATTGCTAAAAAATTATAAAGTCTTAAATTGGAAATTCTCATACAACAAATAGTCAAACTTACTCTATATGTATATATATATTATGAAGAGGAACATGACAATTAGTATTAAGAATTGAACCAAACACAACACAAGAAAGTTGAAGAAATACAACATAAGAGGAAGGAAGAGTAGAGGACTTACAGTTCCACCAACACTTGGTGCGGGTGTGTGAAGAAAGCTCGTTAAGTTTCCGGAGATTCCTCCGAGTATATATATCAAGAAAAATGTGAATGAACCATAACCTCGGCAAACTTGAGGTCCAAAGGTAAAGAGAGACCAACAGCCAAGAGCTACATGAACAAGTCCGGAGTGCTGTACATATAAAATATCTATAGTAAGTGATTTCCTTGTAATGATTTTAGATTAACAAGAAGAGAAATAGACTGAGACACAGACCCAATTTGTCAATCTTGTACCAGAAACATTGGTGTCAATAGCCTCCACCATTCTCCAACCATAATCAGATCATTTATCTTTGCTCCATATAATAATGGCAGTGAAAGGAGCTCAAACTCAGCGTTTTTTACAGGACTGGCTATTTGAAACAGAAACACTGCAATGTTTATCGAGGCCAATATACCTCTGCATAAAAAATTATTAAGGAAGAAATCAGAAATCTTCCATCATCTCAGATTGTGGAAATGACAGAAGTAGTAAGATGGGTCTGTGATTTTACATCAAATAGAGATCAGAGATTTCATCATATTGATCCAAAGCTTGAGGCAGATTCTTCGAATGTCTTTGGCCATCCATACTTCTTAGCATCCGGAAATTTTTCAGTTCCTTCTCGTCATTTGTCTGTGAACCACTGCTAACATCCAGTGGTAATTGATTCCATTGAGTCATTTGATCATCAAATATAGATGATACATAATCCTCCAAATTTACATCAGAATCTACATTCAAAAATTGAGAACCCATTATTATGTCACATATTACCAATAAATTGAATTCACGACAGTGTAAACACGAGGAATAAAATAAGTTACCATCGTTATTAAGTTTGTCAAGATAATCATTGAGAGTTTCCAGCTCCTTCTCTGCCCTGTTTCTGACACTTGGTTTAATTTGCTGTACCTCCCAATTAGGAGAACCGCAATGGAGTTTCCTAAAATAAGAGTCTAATGACCTGAGCTGCTTCTTGTTACTGGTATTAGACTCCAAGGCATACAGAATCAAGCACAAATTTTCTCTATGAGAAAAACTATCATGAACCAGGGCTCCTTTTGTTATTACTCCTTGAATTGAAAGGGCATGATGTTTATATGGCATTTTGTAGTATACTGTCATCAACGCCATTTGGACCTGAATAAAAGAAGAGTAGTATTCCCCATTAGCCTCAAATTTCACATGTCCAGAAATTTGAAACAACCCATTTTTGTATATCTACTATTTTTTCTTCTCTCTTGCATGCCAAATACAGAAAAAGAAGCCAGCTCTGTGCCAAAGAAAGAAACAGAGTATGTTCCGCTTTAACCAATTGAACACATAATAGAATTGACACATTTCAAGAATGAGAAGCTATACACCGATAACAACACAATCATTTTCCTCACATAATCAATCTCCTGTAGTCGGGTTTCGGGTGTATAAACTTATAAAAAGTAATGAAAGGAGGAAAAGCTAAAGTTGGTTTTATTACTGAAAACATAAGTAGCCAAATACAGAATCACATCCAATCAAAGAAGAAAGTAAATGTACCTGTAAAGTACAGAGTAAAAATGGAAGATTATAGCCGGGGAGGAAGAGGTGCGAGAATGTCCATGAGAGACCACACACAGTAACGAAAGAAAAGTTATTATTATAACAGCTGATAGCTGATAGAGACAGACGTCTTGCTTAGGATTTGATCAAACAAGCAAAATCTCTCGAGATCCTGCCTTATCTTTGTTGGACCACTCATGTTTTGCCACGATCACATCCCTCGTTCTCTCTCGATTTTAATTTGCACCCAGTATTTTCTCGAAGGATTTGCTTTTTCTTTCCTATTGGTTTCTTCGTTGCTCGTAAATATCAAACTTTTCAGGACTTCAAACCAATTTCCAAAAAACTAATTCTTGGGTGTCCATGGATGTAAGAAAATAGTTGTGAGTCTTAACGTTTTGAGGTAAATAATAGTGTCTTAAGTTACACGTAACTTGGCAAAAAAAACAAATTAGGAAACTCGTAAGTTGAAAGTTTATGTATTTTCGATAGAAAATTGTGTTGGTAAATTGTATTGTGCTAAAAACGTATACGTCGTTTGTGATAATTTAGCATTTAAAACTCTTGCGATGAATCACGAATGAGAAAATTTAGAGACGAAGATGAAGAATGATGGAATGAGATGGCGGTTCTAAATGATCGTGGGAACTTAGAAAATTTTATTTTTTTGTTATCTATTTTTTTAGTAGTTGAAAATTTATTTTTATATATATTTTTTTAATATTAAAGTGATATGTTATAAAAATTTTAATAATTTTAATCAGTTAAAAATAAGTGGATTAAAAAATATTTAATTTTTTTTTGTAGGAATCCAGAAAAACCGATAAAAATGACGGTGAAGTATATACTAAATTGTTTATATCACAATTTATAAAATATAAAATCTAGGTAGACATTTTAGTACGAATTAGAAAAGAAAATTAATTTAAATAATTATGTAATTAATAAAAAGCACATTTATTTTTAATTAGTTAAAAATTAATAAATTTTTAATGAATATAAATAATGTAAAGCTGTTTCTTTAATATTTATAATTTTTTTTTCTTACCAAATTATAAAAAATAAATAAATAAATAATAGAGAAGCACCAAGTTTCCCCGGTGGACCGGGATCCGGAAACCGGGAACAGCCAAATATTTGGCGCCGAAATAACCCTCCAAAATTTCTAAATTCCAAATCTTCCCCGGAAATTTATTTATTTATTCTCAGATGTCTCCCGCCAATGAAGAAGATACCAATTCGAAAAGGCAAGTAACGTAAACATTTGCACTTCTTCTGTGCTTTCAGATTGAGGACGACTCCTTTGTTTTTGCAACAATGGCTGTTTCTTCGGGTTCTGAATCCAAAAACAAACTGGAAAGTGGCAAAGTGAGGAAGCGCGCTGAATCTGCTGGAGTTCGCGTCGTGGGAGGCAGAATCTATGACCCCCAGAACGGGAAGACTTGTCACCAGGTGAGTCATTGATTAAGTTCCAAATTACCCGTCTTGTTTTTGTTCCGTTTTGATCTGGTTGGCGAGAAAGTTAAAGCAGGCGGAGGATATTATAATTGTGTTTAGAGAGCTAAGTTTCTTCTTGAGACCGATTTATTTATTGTATGAACGAACGGGCTTAGATTTTTTGTTGTTTTTCTAGTAATGCGTCAATGATGTTCGTTTCCCGTTTTCTTCTGTCTGGTTGATTATACAGTTGCGGAAATGAATTGAAGTTTATATATATATATATATTGAAATCCTGGAGTTTAGATTCTTGACATTTCGAGATATAGATATTCAAGAGGAATTTAAATTCGGCTGAGAACTTCCTTTATTTTTTTTTCTATTTCTTTTCTGGCTTAGTTGCGTTAACCAATTCATCATATTGAATTTAATGGCCTTGATTAAGTGTTATTTCTTCGTCTAGCGATATCTAGGGATGAGAAATTTCATTCATATAATGTTTTAACCTTCAGTGATAGTTTCTTGTTATGAGTAAACTATTCTTTCATTTTTGAAGTGCCGGCAAAAAACAATCGATTTTTCTGCTTCATGCAAAAACCAGAAACAGGACAAACAATGTCCCATCAAGTTCTGTCACAAATGCTTGTTGAACAGGTTAGAAACTGTAGCTAGCGTACTTCTCTCTCACGATGTATATAGTAGATTATTGAGGTTGTACGTAATGGTTTTAGCAATAACTTGGTTGGTTTGAAATAGATATGGAGAAAAAGCAGAAGATGTGGCACTTTTGGATGACTGGAAATGTCCCAAGTGCAGAGGCATTTGTAATTGCAGTTTTTGCATGTAAGTACGATTAATGAAGGCTTTGTATCACTAAATTGGTAGTGCTAAGGTGACTCTTATAAGGGTAGTTGTGGTGTGTTTACAGGAAGAAAAGAGGACATAGGCCTACTGGTGTACTGGCACACAGAGCCAAAGCTACTGGGTTTTCTTCTGTTTTAGAAATGCTGCAAGTTAAGGGGCCTGAAAATATTGATCAGGACAAGCTTGCTAGAGAAATTGGCGCATCACCAAAGAAGTTGATTCCCACAAAGAAGGTTTAACATGCATTCCTTTTCTGTTTCTTTTCTTTCCATTTTTCCCTTTGTGGTGCTTTGGTGGTTGAATCTAATTATCTTCTGTATTGTCATACGGTGCATGTTGGTGGTTAATTGTGATTATCTTCTATATTGTTATACTGTGCATGTTTGTGGTTTTTACAGGAGTCCGTGGCTACTTCTCCAAGGAAAGCAGGAAAAGAAAACTCTTTTGATGAACAAAGTAATTCAAGCTTAAAAATGCGGAATGTAACATCAATTTCAAATGAAAAGAAATCTCTGAAATCCCAAAGAGAAGGATTAAAAGAAATCCCCAATTCCAAGGGGGATGATGATGCAGATTTGGAGAAACCTAGCCCAAAGCGGGTTAAGGTTTCTAAGGAAACTCCTAGGAAAGATGGGAAGAAAAAAGAAAAAAGACGTGGTGATTTTGCAGAAAAGAAAAATAATTCGTTGAGCGGAGGTGGTGTTAATGATGTTGAGATTCCTGGGGAAGTTATCAAGGAAGAAAAATCCAACCTCGTCAAGGAAGTTTCTGATGGAAAGGCAAAGAAAAAAGGAGATAATGCGGATGGTTCTAGGAAAGATGTGAAGAAAAAAGAAAGCATTGGAGATTTTGCAGAAGAGAAAAATTCATGGAGCAGAGATGTTGTTAATGGCGTTAAGATTTCAGGGGAAATTTCTAAGGAAGAAAAACGCAAGCTTGTCAGGGAAGTTTCTAATGGAATGACAAATATGAAGGGAGATAATGCGGATGGTTCTAGGAACAAACGGAAGAAAAAAGAAAAAGGCAGAGGCGATTTTGCAGAAAAGGAAAATGATTCATCGAGTAAAACTTTTGCCAATGATGTTAAGGTTTCTGAGGAAATCTCTAGGGAAGAAAAACCCAAGTTTGTCAAGGAAAGTGATTCGAAGACACGGGTTTTGAAGAATAATTCCTTGAATTCTTTTAAAGCAGAAGACAAAGATGGTATAAAATTTTCCAAAAAAGAAGGCTTAAATGGTGTAAAAAATGATAATCTGGAAGCCAAGCTCAAGGGAGTGCCAAAATTGAAGAAGCATGCAGTTGAACTTAAGAACAAAGAATTTGATACTGACATTCAACTGCCTCAGGGTGCAACCTCAGTGACAATTGGGGGTGTTGATGTACCTCCTGAAGATGTTGGAGATGCATTACAATTCTTAGAATTTTGTGCAGCTTTTGGAGAGGTATATAACTCTAATCTGTTAATGCGTGGAATAATGGAATGCTACCACCTTGAGGTTTATGTAGTATTTTATTCGTGTATAATTTAACCACCTTCTGAGCAAATAAATGATAAATTATTATAATATCAATCAACATCTGACTGTGAATTACCTTGGGGTTAAGATACTGAAATGATCCTTATTTCATGTTAATTTATGGTATATGTTCACATAAGTGAAAATGGTGCTCCTCTTCCCTTTATTGATTTCTCTAAATGAATCCTTATGCATGTCTGCATGCTTTATGAGCAATGTGTCAAAAGGGCTTTGTAGATGAAGTTTAATTTTTTTCCTTTTATATTGATTATCTAATAAGTTCGGCTCCCTTTAACCATAATTATTGCTTTTTTTCATGGTTGGTGATATTATAGGTTCTTGGAATGAGGAAAGGACAAGCTGAATCTGTGATTAGAGAGTTGATTCGCGGAAGATCTACTCACCGGCTACAATATTCCTCAAATGTCCAAATTCACATTCAACTGTTGTCTTTGATACAAAAGGACAAGGGAGAAAAGTATGTACATCAGCACCTGTTTATGAGCTTTTCTTTCAGTTTCACAGGAATCATAGACAACTGCTGTCATTGTTTAGGTTTCCATCTTTGACACCAACTGCTGGAAAAAGATCTTGGTTGCAAGCTCTTGGGCAATGCATATCTGAATCAGAGTTTCAATTTAAATACTTTTCAACAAATTGCTTTAATAAGGTTGTTGATGGATATGAGAAGTTAGATGCTTCGAAAAAGCTTAAACTTCTGAACTTCTTATGTGATGAGGTTCTTTGTACTACGTAAGTAATACTGATGAAGCTTCTTTCTACATTGTCCTTAGTTTGTAGTATGATGATCAAATGCTTGAAATATGATCTCTCCATTCTATATTTTTCTTTGTGGAACTTTAATCTAGAGCCTTAAGGAATTGGATTGACGATCAGAATTCCAAGTTTGGTAAAAAAGAGAAAGAAGCAAAAGCCAAGGTCACTGCAGCAAGGGATAAGGTAAGAGTTCAAGAGAGGTAGTTCTTATGGATTCAGATGTTAATCTTGATGTGATATTCACTTCGGATTGGTTTTTCTTCTCTTTCATAGGAGAAACAATTGAAGCAGAAGTTGCTAGACGAAGTTGCCAAAGCTATTATTGCAAAGAATGGTGCTCCTTTAACAATTCCTGAGCATGAAGCTATTGTTTCACAAATAAAAAGAGAAACAACTGAAGCTCATGCAGAAATGCTGGAGGCAATGGGCCTGGTACCCAAAAGTATGTTACATTGCTTGTGCAAAAATATGTTGAGATAGTTTATCTTTCCAAATGTTTCAATTCATTGTATCTAAATATGCCATTAGTAGTCACTAACGTGGATAGATGAATGCTCCACATATTAGATAGGGGAACATGTTTATGCTGATGTGTAAATGATTGTATTTCATTTAAGACATGCGTTATCTTTGTTCTAAGATTTTGTGACGCCATCTGACTTTATGCTTTATAAGAAGAAAAAACCACTAAGTTGTTTCTTTGTCTCAATTTTTTTTTTGTGGGCTCTAAGTTTCGAGCCTAAATCGTGTTGTAGTTTGAAGACAGCCAAAACTAAATCTGGTCTATTTGCTTAGTTATGGGGAGTTGTAAGAAAGTACTTAGATAAAAATAGAATTTTGAAGACCAAATCTAAATTTAATAATGCTTGCTGGTTTTAATATAAGAGTATTGTTATTTTTTATGTTTGCGGGACAAGGAAAGTTACAAGAAGCTGAGCACTTTATAAATCTAGGTTTTAGTGTATTGGTTTCAAAGTGGTTTCAGGTTTGAGTTTTTTCCACTAGTTATTTTAATATGTTGGATATCTCTGCATATGTAGGCCGGGGAGATTGAATAATTTCAGTTAGTATTTGTCCTTCAAATTTTGTAGAAATTTATAACATTTTTCCTTATCTTTTTGAAAATATGTTTTTACCATTGTTTCTATCTATCATTGTAGAGCGGCAAAGGTCTGACGCTGTTAGAACAGAAGCTATTCTCTTGGACACTAGTGGTCATGCTTTCTGGAGATTAAAAGGCTATGATGGTCAATGGAACATTTTGCTTCAAGGTTAAATTGCATTTGGTATTTTATTGTGTGGATGATCATGCGACTTTATGCTCATCATAATTTTTATCAAATGAATAGATGTTGGAACCTGTGATGCACTTTCCCAGAACGAAAAGTGGTTCGCATATGATGCTGAGCAGAAACAAGAAATTGAGAAGTACATATCTTGTGTAAGGTTAGCTTATTGTAGTTTTACAATGTGAAAAGTGTGGCCTTACACATTCAGTTTTTGGCTTTCTTAATGTTTTGCCTTCTGTATCATCATTGTCTTTCAGAAATTTTAGATTAATTTTGTTAATTGTATTAGAAATTGGATAACCAATTATTATGTCCTTTGTATGAGTATGGAATATTCTTTTGCATCTTCTTCATACAGCAACTTATGCCGCACCTGCATATTATGGTATTGTGATCATAACTTGTAGTTTGGTATAGAATGCTGGGATTCACATTTTTATGGTTCAGAAATGAAAAGTGAATGTAGGTTTTATGATTCTTTCACTTGATACCGCAATATTCTTCCCATGTAGAATGATGTTGCAATTTCTATGTTAGACACCCTTCCATTTCTAGTTTAAATACCTTAAGAGATAGGTTCTAATTTTTAAGCAGTGGTGTTCCATCTTCAAGTAACTCAAAGCTAATTATGCAAGTGATTGAAACATCAAAATCACAATCTCGTTCTACATGAGCGTCTATTAATTAACTAAAACAAGTAGAATGAGCGTCTATCAAGTCAAAACATCTTTCACATGCAGTTACTTTACCTTAAACTGTTGTTTACTCTCCCATAACCAAATGTTTGCATCAATCCATGGCATATGAATTTTGCTGACTTGGTAGCTCTTGGTTTCTGTAGTTTCTTTTAACTTGATTATACTGTTTATCTTTTTAATATCCTTTCACGCCTACTTTGCAGAAAGAAAATGCTTCAGGTCCAACAAGTTATCGACACACCTCCAGTTTCATGTGCAGAAGCAAGCTCGTAGGATGTTTTAGTCGATATTCGGAATCATAGAGATGAGTAGTGGTAAAAGTTGAGGCAATGTAAATTTAGGTACAACTTATGCAGAGATGATGGTGATTTTTAATTACATACCTGCAAAGTTCAAAACCAGATATATAATCTGAAATGAACTCAAGAGGGTTAGTTTGAACAAGTAAACTTTGATTGGGATGTGTAAATGGTGACCTTGCCTTTTTGGCTCAAGTGAGGAATGCTTCACACTGTTTAAGTACTCTCCTTATGATATGGTAATTGTTATTGAGTACTCAGATTGCCTTGTACTGGACCTTTCAGCTTAAAGAACCAAAAATTTCAAAACTATATGGGCCCAGCCCAAAAATAATCAAACTGGGCCGGGCCGGTCTAAGACAACTCGGACCATCTGTTTTTACAGATCGGGCAAACCCGATCCGACCCAAATAAGAACCGAGCTTTCATATTTATTTTATTTAGAAAAAAAAAAATCTTGTTTTTAAAAAATTAGTAAAAGAAAGACACGTCATCCAAGTTTTTGGCGGTTGGAATTTGGCGTCGAGTCATTTCATCGTCAAACTGCAGCCTCTCGTTTCCCTCCAGCGAGATATCATATTTACGGGAACTGGTTCGCGCGCGCTCGAGTTAGGAGTTGCAGAACGATAAAGGTGAAGGTTATACAAAATGCAAACCAGAGCAATAGTATCGGCAGCACCGAGTACTGCCATTTTTCACACTACTCGCCAGCAACTCGGGGTATGCAATCGTCACCGTTGGTTCCTCTCCATCAATTCGCCGCCGCGAACGTGTCATCTTAACCTCGCACAATCCAATCCGAAACGAAACCGTTTGAGTTTTGTGTTCATCACTAGGGCTGCAGATTCAACCCAGCCTTCCCCCTCAGTCTCTGTCGATAAAACTGTCGTTCCTGACGATGGATTCTCTATCGCTAAGGTATCGTTTTTGGTTTTTGTCTTCTATTTGTCGATTTTAGAATTATTCTCTGTTGATAATATGGTCACGGTGCTTATGTATGTTTGGAATATAAGCGGCTTCCTTTTTTTTTTTTCTTCATGGAATTCATTGATGGAAATCCTATTATAGTACTCTAATAATTCAGGATGGAAATCCTATTATAAGAGGATTAAAATTGATCTTGAAGTAGAATTGGAACAATATCTCCATCAAAACTAAAAAGAATTTGTGGTGTATTATTCTAGTTTTGCTTAACTGCGATTCTACTTGAAGTTCTACTGGGGTTAAAATTTTATCTCATTTTCAGCTGTATTGTACGGAAATAGTTCGATTGTTCCAAATATAGCCTTAGTTTTTTGTTTTGATTTTCTTTTTGCTTTCCTTTTGGACTTACTTAATATAGTATCTATTGATTCCAGGAAGTACGAAATCGAAAGAACATTGCTCAACAGCATTGCACATGAATTAGGAAATTTTACATTATTAGTTTATTACCAGATGCCCACATTTGATATTTCATGTTTAGTGGCTACTAGGCAATCATGATTCCGGACGTATGTGTTCATAGTTGTGATTTTCATTCTCCAAATGGTCATCGGATGTAACTCGACCCCAATTTGTCATATTTATTATAGCGACCTGTTATTTTAGTAATTAATTTAATTTGAAAGTCAATACTTATCCTTTCAAGGATGCACACTTGTAGGGAATAAGTCGCTATATTTATGATAGGTTGAAAAAGTGAGTCATATGAGGAGCGCCCAAAAAGCAGAATGATTTTGTTGTTATTTTGTGGGAAGCACAAATATAAATGTAACTCCGTTGATTTGTAGGATTCCTGTTGAGTCATTGATGCCTTTGTTTCTCTTTGCTGCAATTGTTGCCTGTTGCTCTTGCTATTCTTTGGCCTCAGGAACCTGCCTTGCAAGGTTTACATATAAGGTGTCTTTCTCTACTATGATATCTCAATCAATAACTGCTAAAGGAAGGTTGTAAAAAAGATGTGCACTCCATATTTTCGTAATTGTTTGGATATACTCCACTGATGCTAGCCCACGACAACTTCTAAATTCCATTTTATTGGTTCATTTCTTAAAATAATGATGCTAAAGAGTCTAATTAGTTCAGGATTTGCTTTTTCCAATCACTTAGCAAAAACTGTTTCTCTTACATTTATGTTGAGGCTTTCATACATATGGATTAACTAGAGACCTTTTGTTTGTTCCGATGAATAATGCTTGTTTGTTTATTGCTTTGTAGGTTTCATTTGGTGTCATTGGACTAGGTGTTGGCGTTTCACTTCTCTCGTGAGTTCTTGACCTTTAACTAGACCTCCCATTTTAAACTACATTGAAATTTCGTGCTGGATGTGTTTGACATACAGGTATGGTTTTGGGGCATATTTTAATATCCTTCCTGGATCTGAATGGTCAGCGTTGATGCTAACCTATGGTTTCCCTCTTGCAATAATCGGAATGGCTCTCAAGGTATATATGTTTTTTCACGTTTAGTTGGAATGAATTACTAATTGAAAAAGTGACTTCATATGGTAGTTGTTTGTGCAATTTGTCAAAATTAAGGCCCATCAAGTAAATTATTGAGTACAGGATAGTATATCTAGTTCTAACTGCTAATTTCTTAAATTTTTATTGCTTTGGCTCCTTTAATCGCCGCTTATATTCAGTTGATTGATCATATGTCTCAGATTTTGATCCAAGAAATAACTTTTAGCCTAGGCTATGGAGTTTGACTTGTGTGTATCTGCATACAGATTTGGAATTCTGAACAAGATTTCCATATTATTATAGCAATCTCATCGGAACTCATGGTATTGTGTTAGGAACACAAAAATTTGAATATAAATTTAACTTTATACAGACTCACTAGAAAATCTGATTATAGGAGTATGCTAATCAACCTCTTTTTAGAACTTGATCTTTGATATTTTCTGTGGTAACATTTTGTATATTTCTGGGTTTTCTATCTAAATTACATGACAGTGATATGCATGTAATAGATCAACATTTCACATCAATTTTTGCTTTAGTTGAGAGTAATGCCAGTGGAGACACGTTGCTTTCCTTGTAATCAAGCATATCCTTTCAATTGTCTTACAGTATGCGGAACTCAAGCCAGTACCTTGCTTGACTTATTTAGAGGCCCAAACATTAAGGGAGACATGTGCCACTCCGGTCCTTAAGCAGGTATTTCTTCGGTTTGGCTCTCATATGCCACTTACATATAGAATCTTGACCATTACGAATCAGGCCTGAGCATGAACTCACCTCTTCCTCAAGTAATACATCTAACTGGTTAGGCATCTATAAGTATCTCTACAACTGTTTCACTTCATGAGCAGGATTTAGTCTTCTTACGCATGCATCAAACTTAATTATGCATCTTTCTGGCCTTCTGTAAACCGGGATAGTGTTTACTGAGTCAATAACTTAATTATCATCAAATGAATCATGGTCTCTACTCGGTGGGAATTGCAGATAACTTGAGAGTGTCAGTGACATAATTTCCAAGTTTCAAATAAAGGAAGATGTAGAAAACAAGTGATGCACCTTTTGTTCAAATCATTCTGGAATTGATTCACTGTTCCTTCTTTTCGTGCTTTCAACACTCACGGCTTTCATGATTCTTAATTTGAGTTATTTATTTTCTAGCTTTCAAGAAGTATATACAGTGAGGTTGTATCTTTAAATATCAGAAAAGATTTTTATTTGTCCGATGCTGCTTTCCTATTTTTGGTCTGGGATTAAGGTGCATAACAGACTCGGAGGTTTAAGTGAATCCAATTACAATGGATGTATATGTTAGCATATTTCTGATATTTTAAATATAAGGCACTTTATGGATTTATAGTGTTATAAATGTACCATTTTAACATAACTATTCATGATAATTATTGCCATGCCTGAACAAGTTATGTAGCTCAACTAAGCCTTCCTGAATTTCATGCCATTCATATTTGACAATGATGATTAGGGACTAACAGTTGAATGTGTTAAACCCCATATCATAACCCACCCTACTCTTTTGTTTATCTTGAATAATTGATTATGTGTAATGACTTGTATGGTTTGATTAGGTTAGGAGTGATGTTACAAGATACCGTTATGGGGACGAGCAGCATTTGGATGAGGCACTTAAACGAATTTTCCAGTATGGCCTGGTAAGTCTTCAGCATATATGAACATGGAGTTGGAAAATGTTCGTAGATATGAGATTGAAAGTGGAGATTCTCATTTTGAGATGGAAACTTCTTTTGATTCCAAATCTTCTCCTGTTTGAATCCTTCCCATGTAGCCTCCAAGTTCTCATATTTGGTAACATTTAATTGGACTCAAGATGCTTCAAGTTCTCCTCCATATCTAATACTGGCTCTTCATTTTAGGGTGGAGGAATCCCACGGAGAAGTGCACCTATTCTACAAATGATCCGTGAGGAGGTATGGTTCTTTACTTTGGATTTAGTTGGGAGGAAAAAAGAAGTCTATTCTTGCTTGAAATAAAGCAATTTGCATCATTAGAACCAGAATCTTCACCATAATTTACATCTCTACGTCAAGGTTCAGTATATTTCTTATTTATTTACATTTGATGTCCGTTTCTCTTTTGCTTCCACCTTACTTTGATACCTTGTACAGATCACGGATGATGGTAAATACTGTCTAGTGCTTGCGTTTGAGGCTAAGGCTTTGCAACTGTCAGACTTTGAGAAAAGACAGGTGAAGTAATAGCTTGATAATCATATTCAAAATTTTCCCTCTAGCTAATTGATTTATGGTTGAGCTTCTTACACAAAGTTGTTTTTACTCATTTGAGTTTGCTGAGGATTAAGGCGAACTGTTTTAGGTTATCTATTTTTAGCTTATAAGTAGGTAAGGCTTATCGGTCTAGAAGTTTATAAATTCGTTAAAGAGAAGTGAAAATAATGTCTTGTTTAGTGAGAGTTTTTTTTTTTTTAAAACTCTATATATATAGTGATTATTTCCTAAAAAATACCGTTAAATTGAAAAGTTAACAAAATGATAAAGAGAATACAAAAATAATAATTTAATAATGTATAATACAGATATTTAGGTTAAAATTATAAAAGACAATTGACTTTTTGACATAACTTATAAAACAAAAGAATAACAGAACACTAATGATAAGTTTCGATAATGGTCTGCAGGAAAAATTTGCTTCATTTTTTGGGCCAGGGATCACCGCACAAGTTGGTTAGTCTTAACCACATCTAATGCCTCTGTTAAGAGATGTAAAATCTTAAGAGATTTTTGAGTCATTCTGAACTTTTGGATTCAGGGAAGGGAGAGAACGATCATGTGTACGAAGTTCGACTCATTTCCAACGCAAGCTCCGAAGGGTCAAGTTCATGAAGTTCATGAAGATTCCATCTGGTCATGTTTCTGATCTTGTCCTGTGGAAATTTTGTACATGTTCAGATTCATCACGGATTATACACTTCTGAATCAGTATAGAACATTGGAGAAATAGGAAGTAACGCAGATGGTAATGGAAAAACGAAATTGCCATAGAATTGAGCCATTTTATTACTCTTGAGAATTTTTTTTTTTTTTTTTGAACTCTGTAACTATATGCAGACTACATGCAAAAACCGGTATGTATTTTAAAAATTCAAATTTGATTAAAAAATAAAATAGCTGGATCATTTTAAAATTTTAAAGGAATTAAAAAATTTTTAAAAGTAAAAAAGCTCGTGTCTACAGTAGACGAACTGTTTCTTTTTTGAGAGTTTTTTTTTTTTTTTTTTTAAATGTAAAATAAATTATTATAATTTTTTCCGATAAAAAAATTAAAAATTTGATTAAAGTGAGTGCTGATATTTTTCTCATTTTTTATAAAAAAAATTATGAATTTATTTAAATATTTCTTTGATAATTTAGTTTAGAAAAAAAAAAAAAAAAAAAAAAAGAGATACCAACTAAAAAGGCAAGGGAGACAGAAAAGCTGTCAGGCAGACTTTGATAAAAGCAGAGAAGAAAACGCAGCAGATCACAAATTACTCCTACGAACTCACCAGAACGCACGATTGAATTGAATTGAATTTAAACCACGGCATCTTCTCCTTCGATTTGGTTCCCCACACAGCCCCATCACCATCTCCGTAAACAAGAAAGGAAAAAGATAAAAAGAGAATCTCTTTAAATATTATTACCCTCAGTTTGAAAAGCATATTCATTTTGAATTTCTTTTACCATTGTCTTGGCCTGATACATAAAAACTAGCATCCTCTCAGATGAGGAAGAAGAAGAAACAAATTAATGGTCTTCTTCTTCTTTCTTGGTTTGTGTTTCTCTCTTTGCCTTTTCTTCATCCACGACAAGCACCCACCTTGCACGCTCCACCTGCCCCTGCCACCACCACCATCTTCCTCCTCTTTATAATTGTCTATCTCCCCTTTTCTTTCTGTTTCTTTCTCTTTTTCTTCCATTTTAACCTGCACAACCCGTGTCATTCCAATACGTATATCAGCATCCCATTTACCTGATTGCTTCAATCTACTCTTGTCTCTCTCTCTTTCTCTGTGTTGATGACCAGTTTCGTCAATGTCACGTGTTTTGCTAAACTAAATCATGGCAACGATTTTCTTTCTCTGGGAGATGATATAAATTTTGAATGAATTTAAAGAACAGAAAAGATGCTCGGGTCCAGCCAAATTGATTTCCCTTAAAACTACTGTCCCTCAAATTTTTAGGCTGGGTCATATCAGATACACCTAAAGTAGCCTGTGTGGTGAGGGTATATATAGGGGCAAGTGCAATCTAACTGTAGCGGTCACCCTGAAAGACACGAACATTTTCCAGATAGAAGAAGAATAAAGATGGGGGGAACAAGGGAAACAAAAGCAGCGTTATGGCACTTTCACTGAGAATCCTGACACGAGAAACAAGTTTACTTAAAGAAGCCAACATATGCATTCAAATAGTCAAAGCATCTCCTGCATTTCCACATAAAACAAAAAGAAAAGGAACACGAGCATGCAACATCACTCAACATAAAGATCGAAAACCGAAAAGCTTCATAAGCAACTTCCATTTTTGGGATTGCTTTCATCTCTCTCTAAAAGTGTTTTTTTTGCACTTGGACACATGCATCACACATGTTCTTTCCTCATCTTTTGAAAATAGGGTTTTTGAGAGATTAAACATATGAAATCTTCAGTTTATTTTTTTAAACAAACTTAGAAATTTCCAACCAGTTTAATATCTTAGAAAATCTCAAGTACGATTAAAATAATAAATTTTGATTATTTACCTTAATAAAATCTGTTTCCTATGAGATTACTTTTTTACTCATACCAAGTACGAGGAACAATTATATAGATTCATGTCTTTATGCTTATAATGTAATGTGATACTTCCAACATATGTATGAAAATGTATTTTACTTCTCGTATTATAATAAACACTCTAATTTGTTTGGCACCTGCTGCTCGTAAGGTGCAAAATCAGTAAATCAAATAAATAAAAAGTCTCTAAAGGAGTGCATGACAGCACTCGATATTGCTTGTCAGGATTATATGGATTCCCAAAACCAAAGACATTCAAGGAAACAAGTATCTGTGGTTTAAAATAAGGAATGAGTAAGGAGAAAGTTGTTTTAGGGTGGCTTTGGAGCATGTGAATGTGAAGGAGAGAAGAGCACATGCACCCATTAGCCAACAGAGTTAAACCAGTCAGTCCCCCACCTTGGAAGGGCATACAACAAAGAAAAGAGAGTATATGGACCACCAATTTTATTGAAAGCTAGCTGAAGGGACCAATTGTGATGGACCTGTAATTAGTCCCCCACCTGCACCATAAATCATTTACATCATCCTCCCAAAATCCTCACAATCTCATCTTGAGATACACAATCACCACACATCACACAACCTATACCAATTCAAGAACAGATGTGGAATCCATTCCAGATTCTTTTTACTAGCATCTTATATATATATATATATGTATTTGAGTAGTACTAGAAGATAACTATAAACCCATCAAACCTAGTCTATCTCCATTTATGGTACATTTCATTAATTTTTTTGTCCGTCTAAAACTAGATATTTAAGAGGTCATTCGTGTAATTTTCCTAAATATAGAACTTTGCAACTGGGTCTCAATCAAACATTTTAAATCTGTGCTTAATTGACTAATTAATTGATAAACAAATAATTAACAAGTTCCTCAGGAACATACCTCTAATTCCTCTGCTGTCAACTTGGCGTTATAGTTGGGGGAATCACTGGCTTCTTCTTCGGATCTCTTTGGTGACCTCTCTATGATTGGAGGGGTAGAAGCCGGGCTTGGACTGCCAGAACTAATTTCAGGGGGTGTGCTTTGAGTCCCTACATCTCTCGTCGTCCCCTCCATTTTCTTCTCTGTTCATTTTTTTTTTTGAACACAGTCAACCACAAGTACAATCATGCATAATATCTCCATAAGTTCATGAAAATTGAAGTTGAAATAGAGACCTGTAACAGGGAATTCTTCATCAAAACCAGGAATATCACGGAGAATGGAAAGCGGCTTCGTTTGGATTTGCCGCGAATGGCCGGAGGGGTAAACAAGAGGAGCAGACATGGTAATTCTACTGGTTAAGTTGCGAAACGACCTCCCACTCAGCGTTTTGGCAGACAAACACTCCATTGGAACCTCCCCTGACAGAGGGTTACAGATGTACTTCTCTGCTTCGTTCCACTTGGAATTCAAAGCAAATCCGTCTGGCGATAAGCACTCCCAGCTATTGTAAATCGTCCTTGCCTGCAATGCTGCGCACCAATAAACCACCACCCGCCATAACTACTAATTCATATTACAACGAGCTCAAATCGCTCCTTCTCACAAATTTAAGCTCAAGTTGTTAATTGATTTCAACCCAAAGAGGAATCGCAATTCAGTAAACAGTAGGGTTAACTTTGAAGCTTAAACTGTTGAAAATCGTGTGTACTTGCCTTTTAATGCAGTGGTGAAAGAGTAGGTTGAAGGGTCGATCTCGTCTGCGAGCAAGATTTGAAGAGTTTTAGAGGAGCTGTAGTGAAACCTCCGAAAACCAAGTTTTGGAAGAAAAGACAAGAATGGCGGATGAGAGTGGGGATACCTTTTAAGGGATAACCAGGAGAGGAAGCAGTGCTAGAGATGGTTATACTTGATCTGAAAGACCTGGCGTCTTCTCTGAAACTTCTGATATTTGAAGCAGAAAACCTTCTTGAATTTGCATTCTCGCCGCCGATCATTCGAGCCTTGAACGCCCATTCTCTCAGATTGAACGTCTCTGCTCCTTCGTCTCTTCGTCGAGAACTACTGTGATGAAGTTGTTCCATGGCAACGGTAGACGCCATGAATTATTGAATATTAATTCTCGCCTATATATATATATTTATATACATGTACGTATATTACATACATATATATATATACACATGTGCAGGATTAATTCTCAATTCAAATATATATATATATATATATATTATATACTCTTTTTCATAAAGAAAACCAGAAAGTTTTACTGCTTTTTTATGCTTCTCAAAATCTTTTTGCTTTGAAATTATTTTTAACGTGTTTGTAAATTTTCAATATCATTTCCTGCCCCCACGTGGAGATGGTCTTTTTCTTTTTAATTTTTTTTTAAAAAAATTGGAATTTAAGATTGTTATTTATATAAAAATGGTAGTGTGTGTATATATATATATATATATAGATATTATGTGTGTTGTTGTCTTACCATGTATTTCAAGCATCGTACTTGGTCAAATTATTGAATAGTGAAAAGATAAGTTGAAGTGGGAGGTATATGCATGGATGAATTGAAGATAGGAGAATGGATATGCATGCATGCATGGATATTGGAGATGGAGATGGGGATGGGGGCATGCATGAAGATGAAGTACTTACGACTGAGACACGTGGGAAACTGAGAAGTATAGTGTTTTGATGAGGATATACTTGAAATGGAGAAGAGAGATGGGGAATGTGAGGTTGTTTTCAGACATGGGGATGTTTTGGAGGAGTGAAAGCAATGTATGTATATATGTTTGCCAGCAAAGCATGTGCATGTCATCATCTCAAACAAAATGATTTGTCTCATGCGCATGCAACGTAGGTTTCAAAATTTACAGGGTGGCCAACTAGGTTGTCAGGTCCCATGCAAGCTTTCATTTAAACCCTAAAAGCCCTTTCCTCCACACCCACATACGTATATAATTTTATGATGGAATCCTCCTCCTGCCACATGCGGCAATCAGCCATTTCCGAGAGGTGTTCTTGGCCTCCATGGACATGCCACATATCACAGTCACTCCCAACCTTTCTACTTTGTAATTAAGAGAAGAGAAGAGAAAAAAACAAAAAATGTAAATAGTAGAAGAATCACACTACTATTTTTACCCATATGTGTGTGTGTGTATATATATATATAGAAAATACTATATATTTTATTTTGAGACGTCAGATATCTTGATCTGATACAATGTTCGCTGGAAAGAACTATATCGAAGGATCATTGTCAGGAGCAGCAGTAGAGACAATGACCTTCTTATATCAAATCAAATCAAATCATCTCCATTTCTTCTAGTGGAAAACAGAGAGCAGCACAAAAGATTCATGAAAATTTCTGAAAGCCTTCAGCCATTACCTTCCGTCCAAATTGTTTATGGGACACCTACCTACTAGTTGTGGAAACCATTAGAGAAATTTTACTTCATTTTCCCATGCGGAGCCATCTTTCTCTCTGCCAAGAAAACTTCTCAAATTTCGGACACAATCCTACCAAGTTTTTTTCTTTAAACAAGAATTCATACATTATGTAATATTTGTACATCGATGATAATAAAACTAATATCACAACCTTCACATTTAACGCAACGGCATGTACAAGTTCCAACAATTAATTTCCGGAAAAATGTCTGCTGCTGACAAACATCTCTTAAGCTAAACATGAGACAGATAAATGATAGATATAATTTCAGGTCTCGCTTATTGTTTCCACCAACACCATCAAATCCCACACGCAGATGGTCTGTCTGCTACATAAGTTTCACAACTAAACCCCTCCTTTAGGATAATCAATTACTAGAATAGTGTTTAACAAAAAAAAGAAAAAAAAATACTAGAGTAGTGTTTAATGAAGAAAAAAAAACAAGAATAGTGTAAAAAACATGATGCATAAGTTGCGGCGTGAGTTTCATGCAAACCAATAGCTATCTTATGAAGGCTCAAGCTCTCTTACCTATCATCTTTGGTTAACTCCCTGTCAACACAAGTAAGCTGCAGATTTGGCGCCCCGCTTCAGAGAGTGGACAGAACAGCAAATCCAGACATCTGCAGCACATTCACCTTGCAGCTCGGGGAAGGTATGATAGGCGGCAGAGGCAGTATTGAGTTGTTGACTCTGTGACGCGCGTGATCGGTCATGATTATCTATACTAAAAAACATATAATATATGAACTACATATTAGTGTTGAAACAGTTAAAAGGAGAAGGAATAGATTCAAATGTTTGGCATACAATAACTCATTTCCATGCTTTAAAGAAGGCTAAAAGAATTCCAGTTTTTCCACCTTTTCCAAGATTACTACCTTTAAACGACACATTGATGGCATGAAGAAAATGACTCAAGAAACAATTGCTAATTGACTGATATCGCTAAGGTAACTTACACAACCCTGCATGTAGCAACTCTTAGGCTATCCTTCAAAAATGGAAATATGGTGAGTGTAGGGTAACATAGGGTCGCTTATGGTAATTACTGCACAGTGTTTGAAAGTAAGCTAATCTACTTTCCAAGATAAGACTAAGAACTAGATGAATCCAAGGCCACGCCAGCCATATGCTTATACTGTTTCAGCTTTCCAGCTCAGAGAATAGAAATAAGCATTTAAATTGTCAACAGCCATTTTGATGTTTCAGCCATTACCTGAGGGGTAAACTGATGAAAGATACACCTATGTATAATCCTTTTTGCCATAGGAACGTTCTTGCGATATAATATCTTTGATCGTTGCATTAAGGCTAACTTTGTTCAATGTCCTATTCCATAAAATGAAACTAGAAATATAACAAAACTGAGACAAAATTAAAGGATAAATTGCAAAAATACCCTCTTGATCGTAACTAAAACAAATATCCTCATGTTTACGCAGTTATGTAAGCGTCCTTGTTTAGCAGCAGACTGCGAACACCTTAGATTGACCACATGACAATCAAATCAAATTATTGAATGACAAATTCCCCTCATTTCTCCAAACTCTACCAATCACCTCCTTCCAATCACTGAAAACAATCAACTAATTCCAAGCTTGATTAAGCAGCACCTCTAAAACCCCACGAATGGATTTTGCAGACAGATATAGAAGAGACCAGATGAACCGGACAGCACTTTGACAAATCTGGTTGACAAATAGATCCACCTGCCGAAGAAGCTCAGACAAGAACTGAAGACTTGAAAGCAAGTAATATCAGATTCAGGGGCAGATATGCACAAAACAGCCAAAGAAACAAAAAGATTTTAACAGAAAATCTGGTTGACAAGCATTTCACTATCTGAAGAAGACATAGGAATGTAGAAGGGACGGGAAGAACGGGAGAAAAATTTTCTGGATAACACACCACAATGGATTAGCTACACAACAAACTGAGAAACACCAGAAAGCAATTTAGCTGAAATTTCATCTCAGAACCAAATAGCCAACATTTTGATAGCCTCTCTCTCTGATGTAGAAAGTTCAGCACTGAAATCTCTTTGAGAAAGTAGATACTGATGAAAAAGTGAAACCAAAGACAACTTTGTAAAGAAAAGAATGCTCCACTATGAGACTTGCAGGGGCTTGAAAAGATGTAAAATCTCAAATAAAATGCAGAAAACTTGAGCCAAATCTTTTTTCTGAAATAAAAAGTGTGAAATTCTATTAACATGGTACCAAACAATCGGGGGTACCGCCCCTATACAAAAGCAACTTGAGCCAAATCTTAATCAGTAATTCTCTGACTATTATTCTCAAAGATGAGAGAAGGGTCCACATCAACTTTCTACCTTTTGCTCCCAAACTAGTCCCCATAGTAAGTAGCCCAGCACTGCCTGATATAGACAACTTGGTCAGTGAATTTTCCAACTCACTTTGGCTCTCTCACACTCACCATAAACATAAAAAATCTCTCTTCTTTGTCGATTCTCCCTCTTCGTTACTGTTAAGCTACCAGTGACTCTCCTGTCCTATCTCCATGCTCCATGCTCTGTCCCGCAAACCCATACACAAAAATATAGGAAAATCCCCAGCTCTCAGCTGCTTTTTCTCTATTCCTTCACTCACAGTTCAATTCTATAAGTGATTTCCCTCATGCTCTTTCTCTATTCCTTCACTCACAGTTCAACTCCTTCAAGTGATTACCCTCATGCTCTTGCCATTCTCCCTGTTTTTTCTTCAAACATAAAACCCAGAATGTGAAACAGAGGTGAAAGATGATGGATGGGTGCGACTAGGAAAGGGGTGAGGGAATTTCTGGTGGCTTTTGGTGTCAGAGGAGGTAGCTAGCGAGCTGTTTGATTTTGATGAAGAGTGCAGCTACACCATGCTTTCTGGTGCATTTGGTGACTAGTGGCAATTTAGCCAAGGAAAAGAAAGATGAGGACGGTGTTGGGTTGGTAATAAGGTGTGAGAAAGGAGAGAAAATAAAGAAAAGAGCCCAAAAGGGATCTGCACATTATCAATTTTAATGTTGGAATATTTCATGACAACTAAATTCACTTAGTTGGAGTAACCATAAGGGTTAAGAACCTGATCTAGCTTTTACAATTTTCAATAAAAAAGTATAATAATGTCATTGCCTAAAAAATAAGAGGACGTTTGAATTATATTTGTAACTTATCCATATTAGACCAAAAATTATATTCTAATTTGATTTTCAGTTATGGCCAAGTGAATTCGTGATTCCTACCGAGTCAAATAGAAATAGAAATCCATTCCCATTTAACATCGGAGTAAAGTTCATCAATGTTATGGGCAATACTATGGTTTATTAGAAAAAGCAAATGATTTGTTCAGTGGGTGAACAAGTGTATTCGAGAGAATAGGTCAATATGTGTTGTATGTAAAATGAAGTGTTAAGCATGGGCATGTGTATTAGAGGGAATAAGTCTAGATAAGGACAAGGGAGTAGTTAATCCTGAAAAAAACTTCTAGACAACTATCCTTTCTCCTGTACAAGTAGATACTGTCTTTCTTTGACAGATTTTTAAACAATAAGAAATCTAGGAAAATTGTTAAGTACTTTCTTACTCGAGATTATTCGGTTATCTTTGAAGAGCCCATACTAATAACAAAATCCTATGATAAGATCCATAAATCGGAACCATAACAGTTAAATTGTGAATTAAATATGAAAATTATGATTATTGCTGGTGATAGGATGCTAACATATTGCAAAAGGTCAAACATTAAAGCTGCTCTGATGTCAACAATAAATTAATTCCAACCATACAAACCTTCTTTTAACACACACATAACACACGCACACGCACACGCACACGCACACACGAACCTTCAATGGCTCAATGTTCCCAGAATCTAGTGCACTGTAAGATGGAAAGAACAGAAGCTCATGACTTTGGCAGCATTAAGATGAACAAAATGTTAGCAAATCAGGGACTAACGCATGACCATCATCTGAAATTGACAGCACAATACAAGCATCAAATAAAACGTCAGTATCAGAAAAATACTAAATAACTAATTAGTTCATAAAATAAAATCCTTTCGACTCATTAAGACTTACTGTGCAAAAACATTGAACCAGGAACTCATTCAAAAGGTTATATAACATCTAACCTGGCAAGGAATAGATGTCCTACAAAATATTAAAATTTGGTCAAACTAGAAATCAGACATGGGAATGCAATAGATTTGAATGGAAGAACCACGTAAAGATTTCTCACTCTGAAAAATTGTGATTGCCAAACAATTTCAGGAAATTGCATACACGTATAAGCTTCCTGTTCAACAGGGAAAAAATATGATAAGCACGTGACTGATAGGATGTTTGAGGTTTTTTTTTTTTTTTTGGACTTGCAAACAGTTTTAAGTACTTTGGTTCAGTGCCCCATTAGGTAACATAAGCATCTTCATTCAATCAGAAAACTATATTTTTTTCAAATATGTCATATATAGTTATTTTTTACATAAGAATCTTCATCCAATCACATAACTACCTTAAGCATATCTTTTGATGCTGAAAAAACAAAGATATTGATATACAGAAAAAAAGTGCAAGGGAATACAATAAGAGATCCTCAAAAGCCTACAAGAAGAATAAAATGGGAAAAGAAAACAGAAAAAGAATCAATATAGAACTAACAACCCAATCATGTTATGACAAAATCAAGGAGACATCTCTGAAATAGCCAAGCGCCTTAAACTACAAAGAAGTTAAGAAAGTCAATTTGTCCCAAAGAATATAAGGGAATTAGTGATCCTTGAAGCACATTATGCTCTTGATCATATTACCCATAACCCAACAAAATGAGAACATTTCCAAAAGATACTAACTTCCTTCTTAAACCCAACTCCTTTTCAGTCACAAATTATAAAACATTCAATGGAGAGAAACCACAATGCAGGAGAAAGTGACAATGGGATTCAGTATTCCTATAAATACATAAAACACATATGAGAAGAGAGTACGACTGGACCTAAGAGCTTGCAACAAGTCATCAGTCTTGGACCCGCGAGCTTCCAACAAAAATTTGTAGAACTCTCATTCTTACAGCTAAAAATGTGGATAAGATAAGTAAGGAAGTACTTACAGGTGTGAAAACATCATAAGTCCAACATTCAAATTCTACATCAGATTGAGAAGTATTCAAAATGGTTGAACGTATGTCTTATTGAATATCAGGTTTTTTAGAATAGAAAGAAAATAATTAATTAATTGCACATGATGTATCTTACCCTAATGCCTTTTAACCTATCTAACAAATAATACAATTTTTTTAGCATTCTCTCTCAAGATGAGAAATAGATATTTTCCATATCCAACTAACCAATAAAAGTCTCAAATATTGGATTCATCATGTCTTTGGTCAACACATCTGCTAGTCGTGAACTTGTAGGCATGTTTGTAATACATATTATCCCGCTGTCGAGTTTCTCTTCAATAAAGTGTCCGTCAAGCTCAATATATTTGGTTCAGTTATGTTATACTAGATTATATGCAATGCTTATAACCAATTTATTGTCATAGTATAAGCGCAGAGGGTTCTCCCATTCGATTCTCACATCTTCTATAATTTTTTTTAACCATAACAATTCGCATATTCTTGATCCATTATTCGAAACTTTGATTTTGCATTTGATCTTCAAATTAAATTTGTTTCTTACTTCTCCAGGTAACCAGGTTATCTCCAATAAAAGTACAATCATATGTGGCAGATCTTATATCCACCACTGATCTTACATAATCTACATCCGTATAAACTTCTAAAAGCAATCTGTCGCTCTTTCTTAACAAGAACCCTTTTCCAAGTGACCTTTTAAGTAATGCAACACTCTATAGGCTGTCTGAAGTGCATTTCTTTAAGATTATGCATGAACTAACTTCTAACACTTACTTCACAAGCAATATCTAGCCTTATGTGGGATAGATATATTAGTACCCCAACGAATCTCTAATACATCTCCTTATCTACTGTCTATCTTTTTGTCATTCTCAATTTATGATTGAGAACAATAGTAGTACTAATCGATTTAAATGCTAGCTTGTCACTATGTCTTAACAGGTAATGAATGCGAAGATCCTGGATTTTGAGTGGATGACTTCAATTTTAAAAAAGTATTTCAAACCTAATTCCTCAATTTCGACCTCTATTACTAGGCATTTGCTTTAGCATCAATTTTTCTTTCTTAATTATCTCCTGCTATAGTAATATCATTAACATATACTAAAATAACTGTAACTCCCCTTACCTCTGAGTGTTTGACGAATAGAGTGTGATCTACTTGAGTCTGCTTACATCCCAAACTTATCATCACCCTTGCAAGTTTGCTAAACCATGCTCTTGCAATTGCTTGAGTCCACAGAGTGCCTTTCCCAGTTTACACACTTTATTTGATCTTGCTTATCTGAAAAACTTGGTGGTATATCCATATAAATTTATTCTTCTAAGTCTCTGAGCAAGAAAATGTTTTTCATATTGAATTATCGAAGTTGTCAATCAAAGTGGGTAGCTAAAGACAACGAAATTCGCATTGTGTTCATCTTGGTTACTGCTGTAAATATTTATTGGCAGTCTATCTAATAAGTATGTATAGCTCTTTTCCATAAGTCTTACTTTATACCTCTTCATTGCGCAATTTTTTTTGTATTTGATTGTGAACACCCACTTGCATCCCAAGAATTTTTTTCCTGTATAAATACTAGTAATCTCCCTCATAGAAACAAAATCTCTCTCAATTTCCTCATTGTCTAATTCAAGTTGACTTGATAACTCCTTTTCTACCATTCACAACTTTATAAAAAAGAATCAAATTAGCATCAACCTCCTTAACCCTTTGATTCTAGACTTTTGCCTCCAACTATCTTCTTTAACAATGACCACCTCAAATCACTCCTCAAAGAAGATAGTGTATCTAGCTGATCCTCAAAAACATCGTTAGACTAAATCCATCCATCTTATCTAGGACAGCAACTTGCTCAAGAATCAAGAAGTTCTTTGAGCACATGTATTTCAACAATCCTGAATACCCTCTATAGTTGTGGTTAAAGCATCAACAAGAACTCTCCCTTCCAGTCTTTTTCCTTGAAGGAAATGGGAAAATGTCCGTGACAAGAAAACCACTATCATTGAAATCTTAGGGGCACCATTGACTTGTATTTAACAGTTACGGAAAACCAATATACCTTGACCCAGAATCAAAATACCATTTCCAGCAATAGGTACAGCATCTTGAATCTTCTCAGCGGCAAAAATTGCTTGAACAACTAGCAAAGAAACAGAAAATTCATGTTATTAATACTCAAGTTGAATAACAAAAAAAGAACTACAGAGCAGACGCTCATATTTCTGAAAACAAAGAGGAACGGTCCAAATATTCGTATCATCCATGAGAGAAACATCAGCAGAGAAGTGTTTGTAAATATGAATTTCAAACTGATAACTTAAATCAATGGGCAGATGTTTCAATCTAAACCAAATGAGATTAGAAAATGACAAATCATAACTGTAAACCAGCTGAATATAGTATGATAGAAACCTGATATTTGCATTGGCTTCTCTTCCCTCTCATTTCCACCATTTTCATTAACAATAGCATCACCCTCACGTAGAGCAACCATATGCAAGGAATAGAATGCATCCATTACCCAAAAAGTTTGTGCTCCTGCAAAACAGAAGCATCATCCTCTAATCACAATAATATTTTTACCTCATCCTGCTCTTTATTGATCAGATAAGCAAGAATGCCTAAATGCTCAGCCAAATATTTTTACTTTTTTTCTTCTACTAAGAACTTTAAAAAGTCAGGTATTCTTCAGTTCCAATGTTCCTCCTAGTAATACCAAGCCTACCAAACAGGCTAGTCTCCTGTAAACCCATCCTCTTGTTTGCACGAAAAAGAAATTAGTTTTAGAAGCAAGAAAGAAAAGATACATAAGAAGATAGGATATGCACCTATAAAGCCAAAAAAACAGAAAAGGACCAAGAAGATCTAAAATCTAAAAACAAGACAGTAACTCAATCCATCCCTTAGAACACCAATCTATCCCCAATGAGCAGAGGAGATTGAGAGCGAACTTAAAAAAACTACGTATTCTTTTCCAGCCACTTATAAGATTTCACTGAGGCCTTGAAGCATATAGTAGATGGGTAAAAGGAAAATAGGCAGGAAAAGAAAACGTTAAAAATCCTTACTTAAGGAAATTTCAGGAAGAACCACAAGCTTTTGCACCTCCATAATGTGAGGAAGCTGCCTCATGCTACAAGTCATGCTTGATCCTGAAACAGCATTAGCCACATGCAAGATGTGTAAATCTCCAGCAGAGTCCAGGATCAAGAACTGTTTTGGAGACAGTGCTTGGGTGGAAATTGCCTTCAGTGACATAAGTGGCCAAGTCTTAGATTTCAAGTTAACAATCTCCTCTTTAAATGCCACAAAACATGAACCACCTTCACTAGATTCTTGTCTGTATTTAGCTGACCTCCACTTTACTGCAAGTTAAGATGCACAATCAGCTGCAAAAGCCAGTGGCACGTCAAACTGTTTTCAGATATCTCAATGCTTGAAGAAAAACCCCAGAAGAAAATCCAAGTATAATATTAAATCAGATAATCAAATTTGGAAACACAAGAACCCTATGAGGATTTGATGAAATATATTAAAATACATAAAGCAAGGTGGATGACCAATAAAGTATCTATCACTCGCCATAATATCAAAGTACATTATATTGGTTGATAAATATTAATCCAAAAATCCCCTAGCCAGGTGAAGTATCTATCACTTACCATAATGTCAAAGTTTGTTATATTGGTTCATAAAATATTAATAAAAAAAATCTCCTAGCGAAGCTTGAACAAGAATTGGAAATTAGTTTATAATTTAGTTAAGCTAATTGGAAACTCCATCAAGAGTATATATGGTTGAATAACATGGGACTTCACGTGAAAACCAAATTCCAGGTCTAAGCGACAAACCGTAGCGCAAGTGATTCACAATGTCCCGCTCGCCTACATGAAATGGGATGAATCAAATCAATAAGTTTTTTGGCTGATTCAGGGCATAATGAAGCCAAATTCAACCAAGGTGAAGGGGACTTACTTTTCTAGGCACTAACTCATCCTATTCAAATTTAGTTATGCTAATGGAAGGGGAAAATTTTGAAGATGTTATGCACCCCCAAGAGACGAGTGAGAACCTCCAATTGCTTAGGGGTTGCACTTTGTCCCGCTTGTCGGACGAGATCTTCTCTCTTTTTATTCCTTCTCCTACACACCTTTTCCCTCTTACACCAAAGAGAAAAGAAGAATCTTCCAAGAGGACAGAGACCTAAATTTCCACTAGGTTCATCCCTAAACTTGCTTTGGCATAGCAAGATGATCAGTCTAAGAGTATATAGAGAAGAGAAAGTGGTAAAAACCTCTTTGATTTGGTCACTATGCGATATATTTTATTGGATGATAACTATAGAAAGATTCAATAATTCTCAAATCATACTAACTAGATATTCATGACATGATGCTAGGTGTCAATCATGGAACTTAAGCTCTCAGGATTAATTATAGAAATAATTCATAACAATCCTAATGGATCACAATGAAATTTTTTTGGGCGAAGGACATTGAATGGAAAGATCCTCTTTTAGCAAGTGCAATTTAGTGATTAGTTTTATTTGGACATGAAAAAGGCTAAACGATGAAGTGCTAATCATTAGAATGATTATTCTTGAAATAAATTTAGGCCACAAGTTAATCATGCTGAGAGTTAATGCATTACTAGAAAATGTTTCTAACGAGTGTCCAGGAATATTGGTGAATTTTCCCAAATTTGAATTAATGTATACTTCTTGATGGAAAGAGCGGCACAAATTCAAGGGACTTTAGCTATCATTATGTAGGAACACCCTCATACTGATATAATAAGCTAAAGCTGGAGGAGTTCTGCTAAAATAGCACAATGTACCTCTAACTAGACTTCATTTAAGTAGGTCCATCACAAAGCTACAACACCACAGCATAAAGCATTGCGATGCCAGGGTCTCTTTGTTTACGAATTTTCATTCACTTAATCATAAATTGCTTAACAAATGATGATTAAAATTTATACTTAACCTAGCAACAAAATTTTTTAAGTTTCATATCCAGCACAATACCAAATCTCGAAGGAAGCATAGAACTAAACAAACTTACCAGATACACCCTGCTTCCCAGTCTTACTGTCCAAATGACCATTGGAACCGATCTCTGAATTCGACCCACGTCCATGAACACTATCCATCGTCACCCCATTTGGCAAACGCATTCCTTTACCCTCCAATTTTCCATTCAAACTAATATGACTCTTCATTTTCCTCACCTTCCCTTTCACCAAATTCCTCAAACTCCACACCCTAACTCCATTCTCTTCCCCGAAAATCAAAAAACCACACGAGACGCTAATAGACCAAACCGGCCTAGAACACTCGATCACAGCACACTTGATCAACTTCACCGTTACAACTCCACCATCGGTATCACCCTCGTCCAACAATTTGACCCCGAAAACCCAAATCTTGGAGCTCGAAACAGAATACAAAGTGAAAAAATTGATCGACCCAGCAATCTTGATGGAAATCCCATGATTAACATTCAAGAAAACGCCAAGTTTCTGATCAAATTCAATCCCTCTATGATTGCCAACAACTCGAGCTCTGGTAAAGCCCTTGTTATCCCTCCACAGAGCATAAAACCGGAGCAGAACCCGGGAGCCACCGCTGTGCGGACCGCCCACGATAAAAAGAACACGCGGGGACGACCCATTAGTGGGATTCAGATTAGGGTTAGGATTTTGAGGGCGAAGGAGGAGGAAAGTGGAAGAAGATGAGGGAGGAGGGATTAGGGTTTGAGGGGGAGGGAGGGAAGAAATATAAAGAGGCGAGGAAGAAGGATAGAGAGAGAGAGAAGAGTCAGAGTGCATAAGAGCCAAAGAAAGAGAGGTGGGTTCAAAGAGAAGGGAAGAGATTTGTGGAGAGGAGGAAGAAGGAAGAGAAAAGGCAGGATTTGTAAGGTTGAGCTTTGATGCCTGGACAACTACCATTAGAGACACCTGTGATTTGTTGTTGTTGTTGTTGTTGTTGTTGTGGTTGCATTTGATGGGTTGAGACTCTGGATTTTAGGAGGAGGAAACAAAGGTGCAGACTGGATTTTGTGATCCGTGGGGAAGACGTTATGAACCAGATCGGAGATCCGAGGAGGGATAATAATAATAATTATTATTATTATTATTATAATATGGACAAGAAGAACAAATTAAATTAAGATCATTTTTTTATAATAATTTTATTATTTAATTATTTTAAACTTTTTTATTAAAAAAAATAATTATTACACCACCAATTAAAAGACATCAAATATTTATATTACATATTTAATTTATGGTATTTTAATTATAAATTAATCTTTAAAAAAAATTAAAAAAAAAAAAAAAACTCTCTCATTTCCACGTGTTTTGGGTCAACACACTTCCCAGTATTTTCCCAAATTAAAAAAAAAATGTATAATATATTTACACGTATGGGAATTATGTTCTAGTGCATCGCGGTCTATAATACCATCCCGCAGTAACCAATCAGCTTCTAATACTAAATCGACAAATATAATTTTTATTAAAATAATCTTTTGGGTCTGTTTGGGAACAAGGAAAAAGCGGACCAGGAAGCGGGTATTTTATTCTCGTCACTGGGTGTACGGACGGACGGGGCATTTATTATTCCTGCGCCGAGGAAGAAGGAGATACGTTTTACCTACCACCAAATTGAAGTCCAAAAGCTACGCCGACCAACGCTGCACTTGAGTCTCCCCCCCACCCTCAAGTCGTAGTAAAACGGCGTCGTTTGATTAAAAGAAATATATAAATTGGTATTATATTAAATTTGAAATTTCAAAAGTTTTCTTTTATACGGTAACAAATTTATTTCCAAAAAATTAAATTTAATGATATTACATAAATAAAATTAAATCAATGTAATTGCTGATAACTTAATTATTAAATAACAGGATCTTAAGTGACAATCGAGTTTCCCAAAAACAAGAGAATAATCCAAATTCTACGCGATTAACACCATTGATTTAACCACTAATCACCACGATTAGTGACTAATCGGTGTAATTAGTGATGCAGGCGTGAGGCTCACAAGCTTTAGCGGCTGGGCTCGGCTCGACATGAGGAGCCGGCTCCACGTGATTCTTTCCCACCAGCTCCTCCGGCAGCTCTTTGATCCCCTTGAGATAAAAGGTGTAGAAAAGCTTGAAAGGGAAAATAATCTGCTGCAGCTTAACCTGCCCGGAAACCCCCTCAAAGATTCCAGACCCACCAGTCACCGCCAGATAAGTGTCCTCGTAGGTCAGATACGACCCCTGCACCGATATGTGACCGTAGTCTCCGAAGTAGAAGCTGTAAATCGCTTCGTAGCGATCGCCCTTCTTTTCTGGATTGTTTTGGATCAAAACGCAGATACCAGCTGTTATTCCAATGCGTTTCTGCAGGTCTCCACTGTAAATCTGAAATTTCATATCAAACAGAGGTGGAAGAAGATCAACAACCTGAAATTTTCTTTTTCATTTTGTAGCGAGACAAAAAGACTTAAAAAGAGCGGATGAGAGGAAGTAAATCGTTACTTTGTTGCTGAAAGGGACTAGATCTCCTAGAGAATTGACAGGTTTTTGGCTCAGACGAAGGTAAGCAGGGCTGGAACGATCTCTCTCGTTCATCTCGTACACGCGAAGCTCTTGTACTTTACCTACAAGACAAAAAAAAAAAAAAGAACCAGAAACGTATCATTACTAGATCAAAAAAAAAATCCCCAAATTTTGCGATCGAAGTAGCGAGTAAAATTACTCACTGGACATCGATTCATCAGCCCTAGTAGCTTCGCTTTTGCAAGAGAATGATCTTTTTGGTACGGAGGGCGCGAGAGCTTTGAAACCTATGGCTTGAAGGAGAGGTGATGGTTTGTTGCGATTGAGAGCAGAAACTGCGATGGTTGATGGAGAAGAAGAAGGTGTTCTTCGGGAAAGCAGTTTGATTGAAGAAGAAGAAGAAGAAGAGATTGCCCTCAAAGCAGTGGTTGAGCTCGCCATTGCTGGTTGCGCACAGTTGAAAATAAAAAGGTGGTGTTTGGGAAGAAGGAAAATAAAAAGGTGGATGAGAAGACGGGAAATGGGGCTGGGGGGGGTTTTATAAGTAAAAAAGTGTGAAGTCACATGTTTTGTGTGCAGTGCAATGAGTGAATATTCAAATCAAAAGAAAAGGAAAAAATTAATATCATAAAAGCAATTATAAATTTATTAAATATATATATATTTGTAATTATTAATTTTAGTATCTCAATTTAGATACTAACTTGGTCAGACCACTGTAATTAGATTTAAGATTAGTCTAATTTGATTTTAACTAAAATCTAATTACCTGTGGAGACGAAAATTAGGTGGTCGGTGACAAAAGAGAGAACCAAAATGTTTTGGAATCTGTCTCTTGGTCGGTCAGTTCTAGTCTTTTAGACACGTGTTTTTTTTTTCTCTTCCTGTTGACTAAATTACCCACGCAGATCTGAAATCTTTTTTTATTGAATGATGGGTGATTAAATTAATCTAAGTACACATTAAATTGAATGAAATCATTAATCTCTGGTAATTAATTATATCATTTTCTACAGTTTAAGTAAATTTTAATGAGATTATTAGTATTAATTTGTAGGTTAAATTTGAAATTTTCGTTCCTTTTTTATCCTACATTTTTTTAGTTTCATACACAGCCCGGCCCATTTGTGGGCGGTCCAGTTGGGCCGAACCCGATTGAGCCCAAAAGCAGGACTGATTTTACAATCTTGACCCGGTTCCTACCCGCCCAAATTAATGGGCTAATTGGGCTTGTAGCGTATATGGGCAATGTGGGTTTGGACCAACTATTAAACAAGATTCTTCTATATTTGAGAAAAAGATATATGATTAACCAAAATTCTCAAACATAATCACCTTGATTAATCTCCTTACTAGTATATTATTAGTGTAAGATATACTAATAGTATATCAATTAGAAGATTTAACTGAGCTGGTGAATTAAACAGGTAAATTGTACTTAAAAAAAATTATACCCAATAATTGATGTACTTAATCAATTAATTTAGGTTTTTAAGTGCTAATAATCATTATTAAATTTGATACATGATTCTCAAAATCTAATAATTCACTTCACTTATACATACACATACCATCGATTCGCAGGCAGACCCAGATGCTAAGTATACCACTTCCCGAGACTTAGGGTCAAGAGATTAAACAATTAGCCTCGATTAATTACAAAATTAATGTTTGCTAATATGGTTATAATCAGCCTGAATAATCAAGCCTCAATGCATTGAACCGTACAGTTTAAGAACGTACCATTATTATAACACACACACACACACAAAAAAGAGAAGAAGAAAACACAAGAATCTTCGAATAAACCAAGACAAAGATTACGAACGCTAATCAGAGTTAATTAATGATTGGGATTAACATTAAACACGGAGTCGACAAGGTTTAAGGCACTGCAGCGGGGCAGATGGTGAAGAAGGTGCAGCAAAAATCAAGGTTGTCTGGGTTGGAAAAGACAGGGAGTGTATGTGTCACGTGCGTGTCACGTGGAGACTGGTTCCTCTTTGTAATTTTATATTGCTTTAGGAGCAGGAAGCATTACCCAGATATTTAGGGACAGCAACCTGGCAAACTTTTGAATTCTACACTGTCTGCTTTCAACCAGATAATTTCTTTAAGTTTTATTTTCATCAATTTGGATCGTTCTTACTGCTAATACTTGTGGGTTTGCTTTATATATATGTATATACACACACACACACACACCAATAATATTGTTAGTTGTATGTAGTCGGTGCCTCCTTTCTTATAGAAGCCATAATAATTTCAATTTAAACTGTGTTTTTATGTATGATAAAACGTGTATATATTTGTATATATACATACGGACCTACTAAAATTGATATATTTGGGACAGACCCATGTATATATATATATATATATATATATATCTTGAAATGAGATGAGGCTGAGAATTGTTTGCTATTTCTTTTGGAGTCACCCAACCCCTCATCTACAAGCCACAAAAAAACGTGTTTCTTCTTTTCACTAATTTTATTTTTTGATTCGTGCCGTGTTATTGATTTTTAGGTGAACAGTGTGTGTGTGTATATATGTGTGTGTGTATTTAAAAGTTTGTAAGAAAGAATTGACTGGCATAAAAGGTGGAGATTTGGTGTCCTGGTAAGAGAAAGAATCCAAGTAGAAGGAAGCTTTGGGGGAGGACCCCCCTTCCCCTGCCTTTGGAAATAAGGGAGAGAAAATGTCTGATCTTGATGGAGAAAAACGAGAGAAGTCGCAACCCTAACATATAGGTATGCGTGATAAGTATATATAATTATATACCAATATCACAGAGAGCACGTGGAAGAAGAAATCAAAAGGGAGGTACATATTATCATAAGTGTAGTTAGATATATATATATAATTGTTTGACATGCATTTGAAGAGTTGCAATTTCCCAAGTGAATTGGAGAAGTTGTGAAGCACAAGGAAAAATGTTTGATCATGTCTGCTTAATGCTTGATTTTGATGGGAGGAGTTGTTTTTTGTTGGGTTTAATCCTGTCATCATTAATCACCACTCAGATTCATGGTTACAGTGTATATATATATATATATATACATATATATTAATTACATTTGTTAGATTGATATTCTTATTTTTGCTTAATTTTGGATTGGGTACAAGAACAGTGCGTGCGAGTCGGAGTTGCAGAGATGTTTTGATAAATAAATGATGGCATCATTTGTGCAACGTGCAATCAAACTGACATGACACACACCTTTTTTTTTTTCTTCTTCTCTAAATCAAAAATAATTTTCTTCCCTAAAATCTTAAAATTTAAGGTACAATTATTTAATTGAAAAAGAAAATTGGTGATCGGCTTCCTCAAGGTTTCATCAATGGCCGACCAATTATCTCGGGTAGGTAGATTCCAGCATTAAATTTTTTGTACAGAAACACTGACATATTGAAACACCCACAAATCTATACACACATATTTACAGATACATTTATAGCTATATACATATACACACCCACACACACACACACACACACATATATATATATAGATTTGAATGGGGGAGACGTATGGATTCGATAAATTGATGAGAGTTGTGGGGGGCCCTTATGGCATTTTGTTTGTTTTTTTTATTAAGATTGGACCACAACCCTCCTCTTTATATACACCCTTCTCTCCCACTCTTTCCTCTTCAAAGTTTCTCACACAAACCCATCTTCGTCTTTCACCTTCCATAACCACAACTTACTACTTCGCAGCTCAAAAACTATACACACAGCGTATAATCTCGCTGCCTCTGCGGACTAATCAAGAGATGAGACAGATGAAGATGATGGGGAGTAGCGAACATGGCGCGGCAGCTGTCAGAAACTCCAAGAAGAATAAGTTATCGTGCAGAAGACTGGGCGGCTACCTTAGACAGCAGAAGGGAAGGCTCTACATTATCAGAACATGTGTTGTCATGTTACTATGCTGGCATGACTAGCTAACACCTCCCAACCATATATATATATATATATGATTATATATAGAGAGAGAAGGAGGAAGAGAGAGAGAGAGAGATCCAAAGGTTTCTGGGTCTGATCTCTCTTGGCCTACTTTAGTTTGATAGCAGATAGCTGATCATGATGATGATCCATGAAGATCCATCCGTCCATCCGTCTACATATATATACGCATACATCTAGAGGTTGCAGAAGAATGATGGAGAAAGGAGTGAGGTCTCTCGTTTTTACTTCCCGTCTTTATACTCATCATTATTATGATGTTGTTACTTGTAAATACCAGAAAGGGATCAACTAATTAGTTCGTGTTAGAGAGCTTATATTTATCAATTAACAAATTCTCTTTTCAACTTTTGCTCACGAGCTGAAATTATACAACATATATATATATATATATATATATATATGCCCAAAACAAAAAAGCTTTAAAATCATAATTACATGCTTCTTTAATATATATATTTCTGGTTTTAATCACTTAATTAGCTGTGTTTGTCTACCAGTGCATGAATATACATAAATGTGATTATATTAAGCCATTCAAAACCAATTTCAGTTCCTCTTCATATATCGCTTAATTACAAAGGCAGTTTGATCAAAATAGTTGCTTTCTTCTTATTAAGAATTAATTAAAACTAAACATTGGTTTAATCCCAACTTATGGGAAAATAGTTTAGCTGCCTAGTACAACATATTATAATTACAGTAAGGAAAAGAGTTTAAAAAACGAAAAAAGAAGAGAAGAGAGATATATGGATATGGTGGAATCTGGGTTTGAATATTTCAAGTGTTAAACCAGAAAAGTAGAAGCTAGGAAGAAGAAAGAAAATGGCGAAGAGAAAACCTAGAAGGAGAAAAGACAAGATGATTGTCGTGCGTCGTTTTTGTAGGATCCATGAGCTGCGGTCTTGTCAACTCAACTCACACCGGCTGCTGAAATCCCACTCTTGAAACTATTGCTCGTCACATGTGGCTTTGTACTCACTGATAAGACAATCTTAATTCTAATCTTAATTATAAATTTAATCAATTCCTAACCCTGATTATGTAATCTTAATTTATGAAATTAACGCTAATAACTCACGTGCACATCGCTACTCATTTTCCCTAGTTATTTGGTTCATTTTTGGTCTTTTCATTTCTTTCAAAATTTATTTAGTAAAAAGTATATATTAAAATAATGAGTTTCATAAAATAAAGTAGGGAAGAAGGAGAAACTATATCAAATAAATGTTCTCACCTTGCATATCTAATCTTATAAAATTAATTATACCACGGTAAAAAAATTCGTAGGGGTATTTTAAAATTTTTAAATACCATTAAGATAGTTATTTGCTAAAAGTACTTTTAAATAAAAAAATTTCGATGTTTTAATAGAAACAACTGTAAAATATATATGTCATTTTAAAAAGACAGAAGTCTTGACTTTTGTAAAAAAATTTCTTGATATTTCATTAGAGTAAAAACCAAAATCGTTATTCAAAAATTATAATTACAATTTTTGTGTTTAAACCCGTAAAAGTAGAATTTGGTTTTACATTTTACTAAAAGCATTTTGTATTTCGTTTATTTAATTGCACAAATAGAATTTATTTATGAAAATGTTAAATAAATCGAGTTGTGTAAAAATTTATCTACTGTAAAGTAATTTAGATTATACTCATCGCAATTTTAAAAAAATAATCAACAGGTTAGATCCCGTTTAACTTGATAGACAAACTGAGCTAGTCAGGCCAAATAAATGCATCAAAATTATTTTTTTCCAAATAGGTGCACCAAACTTATTTTTCTTCGCTTGACCAAATTCAACTTAATTTTATGCTCGATTCCAATTTAGACTAGCTTCAAAAAAATATATATTTATATAAAAAAATATAATATCACAAAAAATAGTGATACAAAAAAAAAACAACTAAAAAAAATTAGATATACTATGAAATTCAATTGGACTTAAACCGTTTGATCTAATGGGCCAAATCTCAAATTTGATTATTACCGTGTTACGCAGCTAGCTTGATCGAGTGACTAGTCATATTGTATTTTTATTTATTTTTCAATTTTGATAGTTAATAAATAAATGTACCGAATTTTTTTAAATAATTCAAAACGGACCCTCTAATTTTTTGATACCAAATTGACTTGATTTGTTCATATCTATAATGCTACCTCAACATATATATATATATATCTAAAAATACTTTTTAGGATGTTAACATATACAAGTTAAAATTATATAACAATAAAATAGTAATTATGAAATAAAATATTAAATTAAGAAATAAAAAGAAGAGTACAAATATTTGATTATCTATTTTAATCTCTAATACAATTCATTTAATTAACTTTAATATAATTGATAGGGACAATTATATATATATATATATGTATTAGTAGGAAAAGTAAAGACATTTGTTGAATAGAGATTCAATGTTTAGTCAAAAACATTGAAGAAAGTTGATAAGATTCAAAGTCTTTTTAGTATAACCTAAATTTTGTTGTTCCACCATGTGCAAGCTAATCAATTTTCTTGTTTAATTGACTAGTTTTAATTTTTCAATTATCATATACATACATATACATATATATATATATGTATATATGAAAATGATTATGTATTGGTGTAGCTTGACATACATGCCTCTTTCAAATCAAATGCAAATTATTTTGCGGTAGATAAGAACCCTCCAACCGACGACTACTCTTTGGTTTGATAAGAAAGACATGTAAAGGTACGGAACTAAAAAGATTATATATTTCTCGGAAAAAAAAAGATAATATTTTTCGTAGATCAATCAAACGTAAGTCTAATTCAAATCAATGCGCGAGGTAGAAACTAATGGATATGATATGGGTAAATTTTGGTTTCTAGAAAATTTAAGAGTAACGTAACGAGGTACGAGTGAGTGAACTTATTCAAATATGTGTGTGAACACTGACACATACTTACATGCATACATAAATACAAACGTACGTGGGGGGTGTACAGTACGCACGTGCGATGCCCGAATGCAAAAGTAGACCAATGAAACGCCGGGAGTCATCCGAACATTTCTGTGGCCTACCGTTTCCTAAAGAGAAGGATTTATTAATGCCTTGGCTGTTTTTGGTCAATTATCTCTCCGACGGACGTCTGATAATTTAATTAATTAATTAATTATGAATTAAATTAATTAATTATGGATTAATTAAACTTCGCAAACTCCTGAGGAAAAAAAAAAAAAAAAAAAATCTTTTTCATCTCTCCAATTTTTCGTCCAATCAGAAGTTGCCAGCTCGTCGGACGAGAGCAGACAAAGTTGGGTTGGTCAAAATGGCAGCTTTATCACACCCACGTGCACATCCTACTCTCCGTGGCCCCACCCACTACCACATCTGTCTGATCCTATTCCAATCAAATTACGTGGTCCCACTTTTGGCCGTCAATGAGTGTGTGACGGAGTGGGCCCCACTTCTTTAATTTCATGATTTATGGGAATTTGAAAATTGAAATAATAATAATGTTCGATTATTAAATAATAATCTTAATAACAATTTTAATAGTTTAAACACAATTATAAAAATACCCATTAGACAAAATTAAACACTTTTGAAAAATTATTTAATGTAATTAACTAAGAGTAAAAGTAAAATAGTCTAAGAATGGAACTGTCCCACGACGAGATATGATTTATATGAATACGGTGTGTTGATACGTATGAATTATCATGGAATCGAGGGTTCAAATAAATTCTAAGGTCCCATGCCTCCTTACTTACCCTTCACATGCTTTTTCTCCTCATCTCTTTTTAATTTTGGTCAATCTTGAATAAATTTGGTACATTCATATTGCTATAAAACATGGGCTATACTTTAATATATATATATATATATGTGTGTGTGTGTTTATATATATATATATATTTATTTATTTCATCTTTCTGTCGGATGAACATTCATGAATGGAATGGCACCAAATAATATTATAATTAATATAAGCCTAAGAGTTGGAAAATCCAATGTTCGCACCCACGAAATCAATAATTAATTATTAGATACACAATTACATAAATTCATTAGGAAATTTCAAAATTTTTTTAATTGTTTATTTTGAATTTTGCTATTAAAAAAGGACTAAAATATGGTGAATTCAATGTATCCAATTATCACGGGACATAATCATAGAGATTTTTGTTAAATAGAATATTTGATTTTATTATTCTCAAAATACAATGTTATTATTCCGTAAAAGCATGTATTATTGTATGGTCTTCGAACTCGTGGTATTTTAATAAAGCAAATGAATTTTTTGGACCGTTAATATTTATATTTAAATAGTTAGAAATACGGTTAAAAATAATCACGTCTGTCTAAATTATATATAAAAAATTAAAAATAAATATGCTGATTAAAAAAATAATTTTTTTTTATAAAATTTATGTTAATTATAAATGACTCTAATTTGATTTTCTTCGAAAAAGGGTAATAATGTATTTTAATTTGATTTATGGAGTTGCAATGAATACGTGAATTGAAAGATGATGGTTCAAGGAGGGGCCATGCACGTCAGAGATTCCATGGCAGATGGAGTTGGGTCTTGGGCAGTGATATGGAACTTTCAACTTGTGCATTATATTCTATATGCCCCATAACAACATTACACAGCTTGGAAAGATTACGGCCTTTCTTGATTTAATTTGTAGTTTTATGTATATATATATGTATATATATATCATTACAGCATATTCAGTTCATTACTTTCAATACATGTATCGAAGGTGACGACCACCTGTAAGTCTCAAACGCAATCATGTTTTCTTATCTCAACACCTGGATATTCTTGTAGTATACATAAAAAGACTTACAGTTTACTTTCATAAAAATTTCCATAAGAATTTAGATCGAACCACCCAATTCCAAGTTTGATTTCCAGCTCTAAAGCTACTTGTGTAAGATTTAGAAAATGAAAATTCAACCACCTTGCACTAAGGAAGTAGGCCATGTACACACACACACAAACACACACACATGTATATACATGTATATGTGTGTATACGTTGATGCCTGTGGAATTTACATAGTTTCCACTTTTCACTGTGTCTGCATCAAATCTTGATATATATATATATATATATATGTATATGGATTAGTTTTTGTCCTTTTGATAAAAGATTTTTATTATTTGAAGAAATTGTGAATTTCTAGATGATTAATTTTACAAAGCTTTAGAAATATTCGCAAAACATAGTTGTAATTTTTAAAGGGAAGTAGTTGTGACTAATTTTACTTATGTAAAAGAAGGGAAAGTACATAACCAAGATTTCATAAAGATGACCACCCAGCTGCACGCACGCACACACACAAATACATACATCACGTATATACATATACGTACATACGTGCATACCTGTATGTATGTATGTATATAAGCTGTCTCCTCCGGGAATATATGGACTGCATGCATTATAAGAACAAGTCACCGATTGACATTAAACCGGTCAAAAAGACATACGACTACGTACATTCGAAGAAAACGCGTTTCTTCTTTGTCTGCATTCACATCAACACAACTTTTCACAAAACCGCAATATATGTATAGAGATATTTTATGTGTTAACTCCATCATAATCATCTTCGTGTGGATTATAAGCCATGATTTCCATGGCCGAATTACCAACCAACCCTGCAAACCACAAAACTATACATACGTATTTATAAAAGATATTTTCAGTGAACCAGCCATATATTACATTTGGTGATCTTATATGCAGCGTACATGATTTTGTGTCAGCCGTGAGTGAATGTAATTGAATTAAGCACCATTAATGGAAGATATTTTAGGGGTAGCGGGTGGCAGGGATGATTTTTGAGGAAGAAGGATCACCACCCAAGATCATTTGTAGAATTGCTACCAAATAATTTGTCGAGAAGAAACTGGTGGTGCACCATTTTCAGTTCAGCATTCTGTCCCACTTCTCTACTGTCTTCAGATTTATTAGGGTATATATATATATTGAATATCTTTTTAACAGTGTATATATACTTGGTTCCCTTCTGTTCTCCACAAAAGCTGTAAATATTAGTAGTCTGGTAGCATGTGAATTAGTCAAAACGTTGCAACAAAAAGAAAAAAGAAAGTACTTTATCTTTTCATAAAAAATCACACAAACCCATTTCATATAAAAATGTAGCCCAGCCCGAATACTATAATCAGATTTGCAGTCCGTTCCTGTTCTAACTTGCAGAGTCTACCATAATCAATAATATATAAAACTAATTTTTTTGGAGTAAAATGCATATATAACTAAAAATCAATTGTATGTTATTATTAAGACAAATAGATTACAATTACCAAAACGGATAAACTGGTTGCATGTTTGGATAGAAGAATCCGAAGTTTCTCTCAACCCCAAATGGCTTCAAATCCTCGTTGAACATGGCAAAGAAAAGTGTGTCCATACGAACCTCTGGCCTTCTTGGTGTCCCATATTGGAAAACATGATTATAAACTCCTCTGTTGTAAGTCTGTGCATATTCTATACTAGAGAATGGAGGATTACCAGCAGTAGGCCATCCAGTTTCAGCAACTGCAATACCAACATCTCCATGGTTAATATTCTCAAGAGCTGCATTAAATGCGTCCACCATAGCGTCAAAGAGGGTGTAGTAGCTATACGGTCGATCTTGCACAACGACTTCACTTGAATTGAACATGACATAGTCAATAGAAATTTCACTTGGGTCGTTAGCATAGGCGAAGTAAGGATACACATTGATCATGAGGGGTGTATTAGTCGAGCTCAGGACTGTCGCAACGTCATTCATGATAGTTTTTATTTCTGGGGCGAAAATACCAGCTGATGGAGGGTAAGAAGCAGCAAGAGCTTTTTGAGAGAGAACAGTGGTGACTAAGACATGACCTAGTCCAATTGATGTAAGTGCATCCTTGATATTTGTCATTGCTGATGCTATGAAAGGAGCTTCTTCTCCTGGGATATCTTCATTGCCCAATGTGATCCATTGGAAGTTAACATCATTAGCATATGGAGTAATGAAGTAGTTAACCCATCCTTGAGCTGCACCCGGGGCTTGTCCTAGGCCCTTGCAGGTCACTGTTTTTAGGACCAATGGCCACCAAGATTCCTGATCCACGCAAGGCATCGAGCACTGCAGTGTTTGGTTCATAGATTCTAAGGTATTGTATTCCACAATTCTTGTACAAGTTTATCACTTCCGTAGGAGGGGGAAGGTTGTCTCCGTTTAGCCCATAACAAACACCTATAGAATTGGCACCTGCAACATTTATGATATACATAACATTGAAATTTTTAAACAAAATCTGATTAGTTTATTAGTTTAATAAATTAGATATTCATACATTTGTTAATTTCAAAGGGTGATAAAATTAAAGATGATTTAATCAACTGAGTAGAAAATCTCATGGTTGATCAAATTTTAATTCATTTATTATCAATTTGCTAGAATTTACACACTCCTACATACCAAGAAGTAAACACACAAGTACCAGTAATTCGAAACATGAAATAAATGAGTGAGAAATAAGAATCTTACCCACAGGAGAAAATATTTGGAGTAGGAGTCCGAATGATGCTGTATAAAACATGAATCTACCACCTCTTGGTCCCATTGTGATATTTTTGAAAGATTTCTTCTTCTCAAAAACTTTCTTGGCTCGTGTTCTTCGCCTGCACATAATGGTCTATTAATAGACTCAATATCTAATAATTAAAATTCACTTACAGAAAGAACAAATCTAATTATGGTAAATATTCAAATCCTTCCTATGAATATATCATAAAGGAAGAAAATCATTTTACATGGTAATTCTAAATCCTTACTATGAATATATCATACAGGAAAAAAAAAATAGTTTTACATGGTAATTCTAATATCTAAATCCTTCGTATGAATTCTTTTTAGATGGTAATTCTAAATCCTTGTTATGAATATACGGTAGAAGAAAAAAATCATCTTAGATGGTAATTCTACCAGCAAAAACACCACCTCTGCATTGGAAATTAGGAAAAACCTAAACAGGAAAACTATCACCACTGTAAGTAATTTTTATATATCATATTGTTTGTATGGCAGGAACTGTTTGAGACAACTGTAAATTTATCAGGGTTATATCTTTGTTAAAGTTTCAACTTTACTGAAAAAGAAAATTGAGTAATAGGAATTTGAAAACCAACAGATTATAGAAAGAGATCAAAAGATAGTACACAATAATATATTTACATTTTCTGAAAGAAAAAAGAAGCAGTGAAACCCATTAATTAATTGTATGAGTGGGTACCTTCACCTTTTTCGTACATACATCTCTTGTCTATTGATAGCAACTTCAGAGCTACTTTCCATGTCTTCTGCTCATTGTACTCATGTTACCCTCCTCCTCCTCCTCCTCCTATAGCTATAGGGAAAGAGATGGATTGAATTTCTTCACTTCTTTTTTAATTTAATAAGCTGAGACATTATTTGTACGTAAAGGGTAATCGAGACAGGATGTGTAAATCAGATCAAGTTTATCACCGGGAAACACAAAAAAGAATACAACAGCTCATGTGGGTTTTCGGGGGTGTACAATATTAATGGCAGAGATGTGATGGGCTTATTAGATTTTATGGTTTGGAAGTCATCCGTGAATATTGCCATTCCCAGTACGACCACAAAACACACACATATTACATACATACTTACATATATATATATATATATATAAACTCTTACCAGTACGCATATACACACACGTTCTCACTTAAGACACAAGAATATTAGGGTTTTAGATAAATATGCACTTCTTTTTCTAAGGAGGGCAAATTGGAGTTTGGAGAATAGGGTTTGTTTGGATTTTATTTTAGCCATTTGAGAGTTGAGATGGAACAAGAAATTTTCTAATAAAAGTAAAAATTATTTTCAGAAAGTACAATTTTTTAACTTTTAATTGCAAAATTATTTTTCAAACACAAAATCTAGAGCTAAAAACAACCCCCACCCACGAAAACTTCATCACTAACTCCTTCAATTTCCACATCAACATGATAATTTTTCAAAGTCAAGCATTTAATAAGAGCAGAACTCTCTCTCACTGTTTTGTCTTTTCTTGGAAACACCAAATTAGGAGCTACTTAAAGAGCATTGGCTTCCACATGACAGGCGGCAGCTTTCTCTTGCATAGTGCTCAGTATTTCACCTATTTTGTCTTCTTGCGTCGTATAGTCAAAATAGTCTTGTTATCTATATTTATACATTAGACACCATCTCCTTCGTCTCGACTCTTTCTGTTAATCCACATGCAGAGGACCTCCTCTCTACACATAAACCTCACGGCTTTTGGGCAAAACTAAAGCTCTTTTCTATTCATCACTTGTAAACAATTTACCTCTCCAAATTTGGATAATATTTGACAAGCTAAAATCTTCTCTCTTTATTAAGAAATTCATATCCAACATGTTTTAATGAAACGCAAAATCCTTTTGCCTACTTCTAACCCTTATTTTCTAATTCATGGAAACCTAGAAGGCTACTTTCCTCTACTCTTTCTCTCCCTCAAGGTCAAGTCACTTCATCTCTCTCTTCACCCCAAACTAACGAGATTAAAAGCGTGAAAACATTTTTACCAGTCCCTACCATGCTTGTGCTGCCTCCAAATTTAGTGGCACAGAACTGTCTCCATATGTATATGCCCCGTTATCTCTCTCTCACTTCCTATTACCACTGTATCTAACTTTTTCCTGGTGGTCAAAAACATCAAGATCCATATAACAATTTTTGGAATTTTGTGTAATTAACCACATAGATATAATTATATACATGTACTTTTTCTTCCAATTCCATGGACAGAATTGAAACCAAGTGAGATATAAAAATGGGAAGAAAGAACTGTTTCAAACGGGAGTAGCTCAGGCCATCAAGTTCCATTTTTTAAGAAGCTACCTAGGGTTTAATTCCTATGCCTCAATTGCTTGTTTAAACTATTAATGATGTTCTCTTCAAGTACTCACACCAACCCTTTTAGTTCTCTCCTCATTCCATCCTCATCTTACCACCTTCTTCCCCCTCTTTCTGGCCATGAAACCTGTGACGCTACTTTCCTTCACCATCTCTATGATCCACTTCTCATGGCTCCAGTTTGGCCAAGCAATCTTCCTCAAAACAGTGCAACAATTTTGACTGAAAAGAACATTATTAGCAATCTAAATGGAGATCAATGTTCTGGGTTTTCAAGCCTTGTGCCAGCCACGAAGGCAGTGAAGAAAGATAGGCACAGCAAGATTTTCACGGCTCAAGGTCTGAGAGATCGGAGAGTGAGACTGTCCATTGACATAGCCCGCAAGTTCTTTGCTCTCCAGGACATGTTAGGATTTGACAAAGCAAGCAAAACCCTGGACTGGTTGCTCAAAAAGTCAAGAAAATCCATAAAAGAATTGGCTCAGATGAAGAGCAACTCTAACAGTGGAGTTGTCAAGAGCTTATCTTCTTCCTCAATATCTGAAAGTGAGAATCTAGAGGGGCCGATTTCAAGAAGCTGCAAAGAACAAAAAGTGAAAAAGCTGCAGAAAGCTGCAAAAGAATCAAGAGCAAAGGCAAGAGAGAGAGCAAGGGAGAGGACTAAAGAGAAAATGTGCACCAGCAAGCTAACTAAGTCGTTGGCCCAATGTGAATCAATTGAAAAATCAGGCCAAAACATGACATCCTCCGTTAAGGTTATAGCTCATGGAGTGCTTAAAGAAGATGATACGGATCAGGACTCAATCTTGATCAGTAGGAAGTTTAAGCTGCCACATTCAAGTTTTGCTTACCAGCAAAATCTCACAGTGTCAGGAGATCTAAATTGCAACAACATCAATTATCTTCCGAATGTGCCTCACAACTGGGACATTTATCACACTGCAATGCCTCACTCGACTTTTTCTGCTAGTACAATTATGAATCGATCTTCAGGTTCTGTCCAAGACTGCAAATCCAATTTTCAGATTTTCCACTCTATCTTTGCTTAATATTTGGGTCGTAATTTAAATTTTTGCAGGCGAATTGGGAGAACTGGGACGACCGTATTCTTTTGGCTAGCTGATACACTCGTTGGAATTTAAGGAGCAAGGTATCATTGTAGTATTTAGAATTTGCTGTTTAATTTCTTTTGTTCTCCAAGTTAGATAAGATCAAAATAAGAGACGACCCTTTTTAAGGATTTAACTGTTTGAATAATTATATAATGAAGTTTCTCCATATCTATTTTCGTTAATTTCATCTCCCATTTCAGATGAGTTTTTTTTTTTTTTCTTTTTTTGGGGATATGAACTCTTACTTTTCAGATGATTATTTATTATCAAGGACTGCCCTAATTTAATAATAATTAGTTTATACATATGAGATAATTTAGTTTAAATATCAACCGAAAGTGAAAGTCTAATCCTCTTCATAATTCATATAAATATTCCAAATAAGATGGCATAGAACCAAAAGTCTAATTTTTAGATCAAAATTGTCCTATTTTTACCATAAATTAATTTCACAATTAGTATTGTTCTTGATTCATGCTTTCAACTTGGTGAACTTGTGAATGAGAGGATATGCAAACCCGATATCGATATGCTTACTTCAGTAAACATAGTAATTAACCATTTATCAAATATCTTTCGACCGCATCTCGCTTCATAGCTCTTTCAACAGTCTTCTCAACGAAATAAATGGCATGCACCAGATGTATTAACATTATGATTCACAAATAGACAATATAACAATTAGTTGCTTCTTTAAATAATAAAGTTGTATCACTCTTAAACATAACAACAAGTGTTTTATATTACCAAGATTTTCAATAACTTGAATATAAAGCTAGTGGTTTAGTTACGAAATTTATAAGATATTAGAATAAGTTTGAGCTTGATTTTATCAAATTGAGACATATTTAAAATTTATAACTGTGATATGTAGATTTAATAATAGTATTATGCATTTGAATCGTAAAAACTATAATATTTCAATCTCGTATAAAAGAAAATATAATTATTGAGCTATATATAAAGATTCAAATAACTTACTACAATTTTTGACTTGACTCTCTATTCCTCACAATTTGTGTTTGAAAACTATTGAACTAGTAATTCTTGTATTTAAGTTATAAACTCTATGTAGTAAACCATTAACTCAAGTTCAAATGAAGACACTCTATAATTAATATTACCGTTAACATATCAAAGTATTAGGTCTTGTGTAAGTCAACTACCTCAAACTTCCCATAAAACTCTTGAGCCAAGTTACATCAAGCTTTACCTAAACCTTTTTCCATATATTCTTGCTATAATGATGTCATTCATGTAGATATAATAAAAATAACGAATTATCATTCTCTTTTACCTAAAAAGAATGCCCATGTATACATCATAAGAACCCATTTTCTAGGAAATGCTTGTCAATCAAACTATTTCAAGCTCTTGGTGCTTGCTTCAGTGTATATAATAGTTTTTTTAGTCTAAACACTTTATTCTCAGGACCTTCAATAGCATGCCCCATAGATTGCTCAAGATATGCTCAACTTCTATGTAGCAAAGGGAAAAATCATACTTGATTTTGAATTGCCTAATTTTTTACTAGATTTAAGCAGTAAAAAATTCAACAAGTGAATAGTATCCAATACTCTTATATGAAAAAGTTTATGAGGAAGATGAGTTGTTGCTACTAAAAGGATTAGATATTGTTGAACTTAAAAGGATTATGCTAGATAGACTTGGGGAAATTAGTATCACTTTGCTAGCTAGAGAAGCTTCATTTGTTCACACTTTAATGTAAATAACTTTATAATCAACAACATCATCGTTTTCAAGTCAATTTTAGTTTGTTTCTTCGTCAAATATAACATCTTTGTTGATAATTATTTTACCACTAATAGGGTTGTATAACTTATATTTTTTAAATTTAGTACAATAACTCAGGTCTATTATGAGTATGTAAATCCATCAAAGCATGGATAATAGAACATAAAATTTTTAAATGATTCACTAGAGCCTTGTACTATATCAGACTTCATATAGAGTTTGGTTCATAATACTCCTTAATGAAGATAAACCCAACACTACAATTGAAATAACTTCTGCTTAAAATTTGTTTGGAAGTCCTTTAGCATTTAACAAGCTTCTTGCCATCTTTACAATTTTTCAAATTTTTTGTTCAACCATTCTGTTTTGTTGTTGAGTATACAATGTAGTAATTCCTTGCATAAGCCTTGTTACTCACAAAATTGATTAAATTCATTGGAAATAAACCCACTATCTATATCCGTATGAGGTACTTTTATGTTTCTTTCATTTATTTTTTCTATAAATTCTTAAAATTGTCTGAAAGTTTTGAAGACTTCTAATTTATCTTGCAAGAAGTAGATTGAACTCATTCAAGCTACAATCATCTATCAATAATAAACAATATCTATTCCTATCAAAAGATTTTGTTTTTATGGGTTCACACAACTCAGCATGTATGATATTAAAACGTTCAAATGCTCTTTTAGATCTTCAATTAGAGATGACCTTTTGCACTGTTTTCCATATACATATCCTTTGCAGAAATCTAAATTTTTAATTTTAAGTAGCTTAAAGATCGTTTCTTTTTTATTCAACAATTTCAAGTTCTTAACATTTAAATGTCTATATCGTACATGTCATAGTTTAGACTCACTATTTTCTTTTACGACAATAGTATAATTTTTTACAGTAAATATTTCAAATGAAAATAACTTATTCTTTATTATTTGTACCTCAATAATAACTTGATCTAATTTTTTTAATCTCTAATCACACGTGAAGCATCATAAAAAGAACATATTATTCACTAGCTATGATTTGCCTAAACACTTGGCAAATTTTGTGACATACTAAGAATGAAATAGACATTATAAAAAAGCTTTGCTTTACCATGATTATTTTTGATTGCCACGGTGCTTTTTTCCTTTACTTGCATCTGTTTGTTATCTCGAAGTGTCACTTAATTTGAATGTCTCATCAAACTGTTTGAATAGTAATTTTAGACCAATTTTGTGATTAGAGTATCTATTGTTTAAAAACTAGATGCCACTGCATGTGGTTGCATCTTCTTGATAAGCCATGAATAACTTGACTTCCTTTTTTTTTTTCATTAATATCATTCGATTGCTTGCCCCTTCCCAATATTTTATCTTTACATGCCCAAGTAGCTTGTAAATTAACTGTCTTCCTTTGATTGATTAGTCAATTATTATCTTTCATCTTTTCAAGTTTTATTTTTAAAACATTGTCAAGGTTCTCTTGAACAAACAAGTCATCATACATTGTTACATAGTGAAATCAATCTCCATACTAAAGCTCAAAACTCCTGAGTATGTCTTATTTTACATCATAATAGGGAGGCAGATGTATAGTTTATGGTGCGGGCAACAATGTATTGGGTTTTAGTTTTCTAGACTTAACTTTTGAAATTCTCTTTTTTTGTGCATTCTTCTCTTGAATAGATATAACAATAAAGCTTAACTCATACAACTTATCAAGAAAAGTTCCACAAGCAATAAAATTAGAAAGATGAGAGCATGCACAATTTTTAACATAAATAATTCAATCAATCTAACATGCATAAAGTATGTATCACTTTAAATCAAATCACCAACTAGGTTGAGAAAATATTGTATAAGTATCTCATAAATCTTTAATAACCCACTTAGACCTGATATTCTCGTCTGTTATGGAGGATAGATATTACTAACAAAGATATACAGAAACCAATTATTTAATAGTTGAAAGCCTATAGATTAGTCTAAAGGTTTGGAATGCTAAATTAAAGATAAACCAAATGAAGCCTAGATAAGTAGCATGTTCTCACCTGTTAGGGACTAGGTGGGACTTTGTCATACAGGAATTATGGATGGCATTCCTAGATAATATGTTTTGGATGTAGCTCGACATTTAGACGCCAAACAAGCTCAAGATTACAAAAGGATAATAAGCCCCAATCTTGTTCGTCTCTGGATGTACTACATATGAATTAGACTCTTCAACCTCCCTTCTCTTATTCTTTTCCATACACCATTTTGCTGGACAACACATGTGCATTTGCCTTCTATAGACAAAGAATATATGGAAAGGTTGGTAGGATTTGTGTGGCCAAGTGAAGCCACATAAGAAACAAAATCTTTGTGGTTTTTCATAAACCAGACGTTGTTGATACACAACACACATACATAGAGAAGAGGATGAATATTATACAGATTCATATAGAGATTTTACACTTGACATATTACAGATTAAGACTCTTGTTCTTGCATACGTGGATATAGTAAGAAAATAATATCTCTATTTGGTATTAGAAGTAGTAAGTATTTGAACATTTAAACACGGTTGCAATTCTTGATTTGAGGGTTTAGGTCATTTTTGGACATACATATGCGCTCTCACACACAATAAACATACATATGTATATCTATATATTTAGTTTTGATTAAGGAAATTTAACTAAGGAGCTCTGCAGTTTAATCACTTACCTTAGAGATTGCTTCAGAGGGATCTGGAATACATATATAATGCTTGATGAGTGTTTGGTAGATCAGCACATAATGAGCAATAGATTCGTGTTTTGATTTCCTGTTCAGTAAAAATAAATTACTGAAAAAACTTTTGGTGAATGCAAGCCCCAAGAAAAGTTTGAGACAGAAGCTTCTTCATACATAGTTCTTTCCTCTCTTGAAAACCAGACAGTATATCAGCTAAATATATCACAGTGCCTTCTCACAATTGACTTTATATGTAAAGTAGATAACAGATATATAAACTGCTTCAGTGTAGATACTACATTACTTCCATATACAGTCTTCTAAATTATCGAATCATTTTGTATGAATTAAAATGACTTCAAGTCTGTTATAATAACGTTTGATATGTTCAGTTTGGATTTGTATTAATTTAATAATCAGCTGTCGTAGTGAAAGTAAAAAGTCCATCGAGAACAGTAAGATATAATTAGAAAGGAGCTGTACTAAAAAGATTTGCAGCTGTTCTCCAGAAAGGACATGAATGATTTATATGGTGAAACTCACAGTGATCTTAACATGTTTTTTCATATATCAACTATTTTAAGATTTAGACAGTTTGCGTATTCAAATTAGAGATTTTATATTAATTGCTTAAACAACAAATACTAAAATTATTAAAAATAATCTAAAAGCATTGAATATTAAAACAAAAAACCTCTAAATTATATCGTATCAGCCTATATACTGTAGTCTAAATAAAATCCGTAAGAGTAACGTACCTTGCCATACTTAATTTTGAACTACAAGGTGAACCACTGTGCATCGGTGCCTGTGATTTGAGTCCATCTCTCTTACGCTCTTCTCCACCATGATGTCAATTCTGTGCCAACACCATACTCCTCGTATCACTCCTCAACCTCAACAACTACTCTGTAACAATGGAGATATATATATATATTCTTTTAACTCGGCTGAAACCTGAGTCTACGTAGCTCCGTCAGCGTTAATGAACCTGATCAGGACATCAACAGAGCAAAATGAAGACGTATAATCATAACTATAGATACGCGTGTGTATATGTATGTATCTGTGAGTGGATCGAGCTCTTTAATATGTACCCATTGATAAAACAAGATAATATTTACTGAAAACTTTCAGCAATTATAGTACATGGAAATATAATTAACCAAAAACACAGAGCGGAATTAAACGGCGTGGTTTTGTTATTTGTTTTTTTTTCTTTTTTTTCCCCTTTGGGTCAGACATGCTGTCGAACAAGTAGTACCTGAGCTGTTCTTTTCTTGCTCAACTCTGCAATACCAGGTCTCCATCCACAGCGTCCAACAGTTGCGGAAACCAACCAAATATCAAACAAAAGAAGATATAGAATACTCATGACCAACTTTATAATACACGAAGAAGAAGAAGAAGAAGAAGAAGAAGAATGATCTGAGAAGCTCAGGGTTTGACAGTAATGGACATGGAGATGAGAAATTCTACAAGTTGGGTTTTGTTTACTGTGTTAGAATCTGTCATGAAGTAGACTATGAGTTGTGTTTGTCAGGGAAGGCGTAAGGTGGCAGTGGCTCGTGGACGGGGGTACGGTAAGTTTCAAAAATGATAATAATTAAACATCAAACACTAATAATAATATAAAAAACTGGCTTCAAATCTACTTAGAAAACAGATGACTGAGGAGGAATTAGGTGGGACGTAGACGGTGAATCTAATATTATATTCCATTTAAATCTTTTTCTTCTGGGTCACTCCAATCTTGAGTTGACCAGGTTGAAGATCATGTAAAAAGTATCGAATCCAAAATCTTTTCTCTTCTTGTATGTAATTTCCCATTGCTGCTATCCAGAACCTAGTGAACACAGATCTTAGGTTTAGTTAGATAAATTAACCACACTGTAATTTTATTTCTAAGATTGTAATTATAATATTTTGTTGAAGATACACAAGAATTATATTACATCAAAAAAGTGAATTTATAAAATGAAGTTTTATAATTAAAAAAAAAAAAACAAGCTGAGAGAAAATTGGGCCGGCGTGGTCTGTGAAATTGGGCTTTTTATATTTTTAAAGCCCAAGAAACCAAATTGACTGTAAGTATTTCTTTTTTTAAAAGAAAAAAATGGAGAAGAAGAACGCCCTCTTCTGTTTATTTATTCAAGACGTCGCTACGTTATTGCTTGCTCAGAAAGTCTCACTGCATAGAAAATCTGGGTAACGAAAGAAAGGGAAGAAAACAAGATGGAAGCACCGAAGACCATAGCACACGAAATCGGAGGTATCCAAAACGATGCTCTTCGTTTCGGTCTCCATGGAGTTAAAAGCGACATTGTTGGATCTCACCCTCTCGAATCTGCTTACCAAACTGTATTCTCTCTCTCTCTCTCTCTATATATATATATATATACATGTGTATCTACAGCGGCACCGTTCGTTCTGTTTGGTTATTGGAGAAGTGCGAGGAGATGAGGCAGAAAATAACTTTAGGATTTTTGTTACTGTTTTAGTTGAATCCTCGCCATTTCTCCTTCCTTTTGGATAATTAGAGGCCATAAACGCAAAAATCCAGGGTTTAGTCGGATATTGTCTTTGGTTTCTTCTTGTATTGCTGGGAATTTTTCGTACGACCTTAGCCTATTATTTTTCTTTTTGCTTTAAGCTTTCAGCTTTCTTGGCAATTAAACTTAGGGTTTCTGTTTTTTTTCCCATATGTTAATATGTGCACATATATGTATGAATACTATTTTTCAATTCTTTTCTGGGGTTTTTAGGCAAGAGCAACACAAGAAGAGATGAAAAGGAAACTTCTTGCAAATACCTATGGAACGGCTTTTCCCCTGAAGATGGATCTGGATAGACAAATTCTTTCCCGGTATGAGTTACTAGCTCTTCAAATTTTTATCGAGTCATTTGTGTAAACTCTTGTGCTTTTGGTTTTTCTCTCCTACAACTTACTAAATAATTTTCCTTCTAAAGGCTTCAAATAGGAAAATAAGTGTGATCAGCTAGATATAAGGAGTTTGGAGAAATTGTCCAATCAGGGTTGGGAACGGGGGTAGTAATGTGCAAATGGAAGAAAATCAATCTTAAAAGGGAAGATATTAAGCCAAATTCTTGCAGAGAAGTACTAAGTTGGTTGGAAGATTAGGAATTAGCAGAGCAAATATTGGTTTATTTGTGTGTGTTTCATAATGACTGGTTACCTTGACAAGAAGTTCAAATATTTTACATGAACTTGATCTGAACTCTACGTGGTATAACACCCCCCACCTACACAAAGTGGGGAAAGAGAAAAGTGGAGTTGGTAATGATTTGAAATCCCCTTGAGGTTCTTATAAGAGAAAATTTTTTGTAAGTTAGCTCTTGGACCAACATGTAATTTTACATATGCACCAGTGGAAAGAAGGGCCAATTAAACCATGAATAAAACTATCCCAAGTGACGAAATGGAGAGGTAACTACTTGAGTGCTTGATCTAAAGCAGATTATCAGTCATTTAGAGATGGTCTTGTATTTTCAAAATTTTGTTAGTCTGTTGATGAGTTAATCCATGTATCCATGGATAGAGGGTGATATACCATGTTCTCGTCTAGACCCCATGGAAGGGGCTAGGGAAGAAAATATGCATGTGCAGGAACAAATTTCAGGATTATATCAGCTGGAAAGTTGGCACTGGGAACAGGATTAGCTTTTGGCATAATGCTTGATTGAATGGGGGGTCACTCAGTGGACAACTTCCCCAGATTTAAGCCATTCTGTGTCAGAAGAATATCTCGATTCATGAGTCTTATGGTGGCATTTGGAGGGAAGGGAGTGGAATGTGGAGGTAATGAGAAATCTCAATGATTGAGAAGTTAGGGATTTTGAGATCCTCCTCCAAACCCATACTACAGTTAGACTCAACAGGAGTAATAGATCAAATGATTTGGAGACTTAATGATAGAAGATCCCTCTCGATTTGGTCATTTTACAGCCATTTGATTAAAAGAGATGCCATGGATATCAGCTTCCCCTGTTGGCAAATTTGGAAGATTAATACCCCATCTAGAGCTGTTTTCTTTGCTTGGAGGCTGGTCAGAGGTGTATTATTACTCTTAACAAGTTGATCAGGAGGGTGAGAATATTGGATTGGTGCTTTTATGCAAAAGAGAGGTGAAGTTGTATACTTATATCTTTCTGTAGTGTACGTTTGTGTATAAATTGTGGACTCTTGCTTATGGACTTATGGGCATCAATTGGGTGATGGCTGGTTCAGTAAGAGATGAAATCCAGATGTGGAAGGATATTAGTAGAGGAAAGGAACACATTAGCCTAATTCCCCTTGCTATATTTTAGCTGGTGTGGAAAGAGAGAAACATGAGAGCTTCTAAAGGGGTGGAAGATGACTTCAGTAGGCTTAAAGATAGATGGTTCCAGATCCTTGGTTTTTTTATTATGGATCATCCTTTTCATTTATTGGAGAAATTGGGGGACATTATTGACATATTGATCCATTTGTAAATATTTTTGTACACGGTTTTGCTTCTCCTTGGTGCTTGCGTATGAATCATACCTTACTATTTTTATTTTTTTTAAAAATTCTTGTTGCTTTAGGTGTGAACTTGTTGACTGCATTCAGCACATGGAATTACCGTTCATCAACCATCCTACTGTAGCTATTCTTTTATTGAAATGGAAAATATTTCCTGAAATAATATGTCGTGTTAATGAATCATCCACTAGCACTAGGTCTTCATCAAAGCAAAAGATTGGATATCCTTTCTCGAAAGATCCCTTCTGATTATGTTATTGAATTTTTGTATTTTTATATGAAACGAGTATGCTTATCCAATATCTTAGGCATGTCCTGAAGGCTGAAGCTAAGTTAGCTTGTGGTGTTGAGAATGCAGGATACGATCACTTGTGGGAAGAGTTTATTGCCAGAGAATATAAAAGCTAAAAGTTTGACTAAAGACGCAAGGGTATTTTGAATGTTTCTGCTGATGTTCGCATATGAAGCTTCTTAAATAGTCAATTAAGAAGTATTTGGCATGTGCAACTTAACAATATTTTGGTCCTTTGAGAAGTGGAGAGCAAAGAAATCAGTAGGTTTATTTTGTAATCCAATTGATTAGGAAAAACAAAAAAAAAAAAAAAAAGAAACTACTGCTTGAGTTTGTCTCGAGCTTGGGAGGAAGTAGGAAATTGCTAGAAGATGAGGCATCTAAAAAGATTAAATTTTGTCTTCTGTTGCAGACTAGATTTTTACTATTAGTCTTATATTTCCTATTTACATTAGTTATTATTGTTGTTAAATTGTTTCCCAAATCAATGATGGGTTCTATATCTGGCTGTACCTAAAAAAATTTGGCAGAGCCCTTCCATTAGACATTGATTTCTCAGTAAGATCCATCAATTGATTTGAGTGCATGATTTTTATTGTTATTATCTAATATCACTGAGCATTTATTTTTCCTTGTTTTGATATTGATAAGAATTAAAAACACACTTCAATAATTGCTTTTATATGTCGTGGGAAATTTTGCAGTTTTCAGAGGCCTCCAGGAGCAATTCCCTCATCAATGGTTGGCTTGGAGGCTCTGACCGGGAGCTTGGATAACTTTGGTTTTGAGGATTACCTAAATGGTAATAATATTCCAGTGTTGAGTACATGTTATTTAGCAGATATTAACTGTAAAATGGCAACATTAGTAATGATTACCAACTGTAAAATGAATTAAGAGGAGTACTACTCTAGCAATGCAGCATATCTGCATCAGGACTATCACTTGTATTCTTGTGCTGTATAGGATGCAGGGGTTTTTGTGTAGATCTACGGAGTAAAAATAACTAAAGCTTTTAAATCATAGACTTGAGAATCTCTAGCATTAGTTTTATAAACCATGGAATCTGGAGCAATCGTCCTTCTAGCCATATTGAAAGTCTTGAATTCTTGTTTTTAATGTTGTTGTAATCTGTCCATATAGTCTGTAGGTGGTTATTCCCTGTTAGTGAAGTGCAGGGAAAAGTGTTTGTTTCTGGTGTTTTCTTGCTTGTTCTTGATTCAACTTGTTTACTTTATTGCTTGTGGTTACAGACCCTCATGAATCTGAGACTTTCCGGCCACTTGACATGCATCATGGGATGGAAGTTCGAATTGGCCTGTCGAAGGGGCCAGTCAGTCCAAGCTTCATATGATTCAAGCCTTTCTTCAGCAAATCAAAAAGGGAAGTGTTGCCTTGGGACAAGTTTGTTGTGGATATTCTCTTTTGAAACTCGAGGACATTCGGTGTTATTGAAATCATAGTTTAACATGTGAGACGGAAGTTCATTTTTATTATGTTTCCCATGTTATTTACAAACTACAAGCTATTGGCGAGCATCTGAATTATGCATGAAAAAAACTGCGGTCCGAGCGATCAAATGTTATGATATGAATTCAGTATTACGTTTCCCATGTTTTTCTCTCATCGCATTCATTTTGCAGATCTTTCATAATCTTTTGAATGAAAATTTCTTCAATTCTACGTAATTTTGTTGGCATAAAATGATATTTTTTATAGAGCTATAAGAATTACATTTTGAATTGAGATGAATTGAGATTACTGAAATTATTAAAAATAAATAATATATATCGAACTTGAAACTTTCCCATAATGAGGCGTGCCAGAATATTTAAAACTTGTGCCTGGTCCACTGATTTATTCTTCAAGCACATATCCCATCCCAATACACACCTTTATCTTCCATTTGTTCATACCTCGATTCTCATTCCCAGTGAGAATAATATATGAATATAAAGAGGGTTCCTTATAAAATATTCCAAACAAGATAGTACGCAGCGTTGCACTTAAGCTAGGGTGCCGTGTAGATAGATATTCCATTCCAGGGAATTGGGTCTACATCTATATGTGTGTGTGTATATATATATATATAATGAACTGAGGAACTGAAAATAGTAAACTGTAAGCAAGCAATAAAAAAAATAAATAAATAACGAGAGTTATAGTAGCCAACCAGTCATGCAAGAGGTCAACTCATCAAAAGAAGTCAAGGAAGATGTCAAGTGGTAGTAATTTTAGTAACCATGGCAATATTTGGTCTCAAAGCAGCAGGAGTAGTTTTATCACTCATGAAAATATTGGGTCTGAAAGCAGGAGGAGTAATTTTATCATCCATGGCAGTATTGGGTCTCAAAGCAGTGGGAGCAGTTTTATCATCCATGACAGTATTGGGTCTGAAAGCAGGAGGAGTAGTTTTATCACCCATGGCAGTATTGAGTCTCAAAGCAGTGGAAGTAGTTTTATCACTCATGACAATATTGGGTCTGAAAGCAGTATGAGTAACTTTATCAACCATGGCAGTACTGGGTCTCAAAGCAGTGGGAGTTATTTCAGTACCCATGGGAATGCCGAGTCTCGAAGCAACACATTTGGAAATAATAACCTTAAACGATTCATCCAAGTTCAAAAAAACAAAGGTTCACTGTCCAACACATCATGCAAGAATTATCAAAACTTACAATGTGATAATAAGAAAGTTAGAGGAAGTGAGAAAGTTCGATGATGTGTCTAGTGATCATAGTAGTAATGATGATGAGTCCTACAGCAGTGACGATGATGAATCACCTTTTTTTACCCACGTCGTCGGCGATACTCACCACCGCCAGAGCCCCGTGGCTTTCCTCGACCAAGACGTGTCTCTGTCGTTCCCCACCACTACGGATCTTCCGTTCTCCGCCACGGGCCTACCGTCTTCCTCCAGTTCCTCCTTTACGTCGATATCCACGTAGGTCTTTGTCTCCACCAGGTAATTTTCTTTTGTATTTACCTCTCTTTTCCATCGTTAAAAAAGTATCTGTAACTTCGGTTCGAAGCAGATCCAATAATATTTATACTTAAGTCTCTTTACCGATCTGAAGTTACGAAATCTAACAGTTTTGGTTTCGATCTACTTCGGTTTTCAATCTAAACTGAATAAAAAACATTACACAAAAACTATTAAATTATTGTTTGTTGCTTATAAATTAGATGAATTATCGTTGTCGATCTTATCAGCTACCACCATTTTAAGGATCGAGAACTAAACCCAACTGAAGAACCTTCTGGCTCTTGTATTCCTGTTCATGATTTTGAATTTCTCATCCATCTTGGAGGGTTTAGATCTCTGAACTTCCATATAATTATCTTACTTCGAAACTTTGTAAGCTGTATAATTATATCATGGTTTTTATTTTCTTTTACATCTACGAAATATCTTCTTTTGTGTTTGTTTGTTTTCCCAAACCCAATATTTGTCACAGAGATAAACATACGATGAAACTCAGCAAACCAATTCAGTGCTAAGTACTATGTGATATAATCGAAAATAAAGTGTAAAATATTGCTAATTTGAATGCTTTACTTACACAGACATATAATTTCAAGTATTTAAATATGAATTATACGATTCGTTCGATTTTTTATTATATAATCTAAAAACGTTATATCAAATTACGATATAATTATATGATTTGTTTGATACGATCATATGCATGTTAAACTTGCATATATATTAATATATAACACACACATGATTATTTTGATATGTTTTAAAAATCTTGTGTATTAAGTACTTAAATAAATTTTTAACATAAGCATAAGACAGATATAACCCGTTAATGTATATCTTTAGATATGGTGATAAGTTGTATTGAAATTGGAAGTTAATTCAATACGGTAATATTAGGTATTAATGGAATTCCATTTTTTTCATTTGGTTATTTTAAATTCTCTCTCGAGCAAATTTTATTTCATAGAAAGTAAAAAAAATCTTACAAGAATATTTGGTCATGATTTTCAGGAATCCAAATTCACGTTCAAAGAAATATCTAAATCACACTAGACTTATAAGTTTATTTGAATAATAAGTTAAATCTTATGGTATAAGAATATTTTATTTTAAGATTTAAAAATTAAATTACTATTAATTGATTCTAGATAATAATTGCGTTTGTAAATAATATAATACGATTTAAGATAACATAATATAATATAAAGAATAATATTGGATTATTTAATGATATTGCATATTACATACCAGTAAAATTGGTGGTTGGGAATGGATTGGCCATAAGTTATAAAAACAAGTTCTTATATTCGAACTCTTATGACAAAAGATTTAGACGCAGAGAAATTTTTAATCTGGAGCAGCTGTCTTGAATCATGACTACACCAGAATAATATTAATGATGATGGTGGAAGTTGCAGAAACTTCTAATCTGGAGCAGCTGTCTTGAATCATGACTGCACCAGAATAATATTAATGAAGATGGTGGAAGTTGCAGAAACTTTTAATCTGGAGCAGCTGAAAAGTAGAACTTAAAAGTATGGACGAAGAATTTAAAACTTACTTGAAAAGGGACTCGAGCAGGTCTGAATGGCCCTGCAAACACAAACTTTGCTCTTGGTCCTCTACGTCAGGAAAGGACTGATCATCTGATTGAAGACCGAGTACCGCCATGGGGCATTGACAAGCACCTGCAAAATCAAAAACCCAGATTGTTATTCTTTTTTTATCAATTCCAAAACTGACGCTAATTATCGGCTGCCACGGGCAAGTATGTTTGGAGTTACTTTCAGTAATCTCATTACTTGTTGTTTGGTTAATTAATTATTTTCTTTTCCTCCAGAAACATATATATATATATAATGAATTTGCACAAGACGATGATATACACTGAATATATGACTAAAACACGTTAGTTTAATTCTCTTTCTCTTTGTTTTTACAGTTCCTCAAACCACCAACTATTCAAATCATTATAAATAAATACTCCAATTATTCTCCAAGCATATATCCCACTAACACCAGCGGACCCCTACATCCCATTTATCATCCATTTTGTTCGTTTCTCAATTCTCATTCCCCCGATATAAATTATTATACATACACATTATAAAGAGGGTTCCTTCTGATCCAAACAAGATACTATGTAGCGTTGCGATTAAGCTAGGGGTGCTGTAAAAATATTCTATTTCAGGAGCTTGCGTCTGTATATATAATGGTGCAGACAACTGAACGTAATATACCATAATTAAGCAGTACAAATATTAGGAGTTCCAGAGCAGCCAACCAGCCATGCAACCTCACAGAGGGGGGAGTAGTTTTAATACTCATGGCGATGTTGGTTCTCAAAGCAATACAGTTGGAGATAATAATCATAGTACATCAAACGTGACAGAAAAATTTCACAGTCCAACAGTTTACGCAAGAACTATCAAGAATTATAATGTGGTAGTAAAGAAGCGACATCAAGATTCTAGTGATGATGAGCCGGAGACTGAGACTGACTATGACGATGACAATTTACCACCACCTCACTCTTTTCCTCCGCCATTCCTACCACCACCAAACCCATGTGTCTTCCCTCGACCTCACCCTTTCGTATTTGCTCGACCAAGACCTCTCTTCTTTCCTCGACCACCGACTCTTCTACCTCCTCCCGTTCCATTTTTACCTCCTCCATTTCCTCCACCTCCTCCACATCCATTTCTACATATGCCGTTTCCTCCGCCAGGTAATTAACTTTATTTTTTTTCTGTTTGGTCTTCATTTTGAAGTTAGGAGACAAAAATTTCAGTTTCGTCTAGTTCGATACTCCATCCAGACTACATAGAACAAAATTTTCACAAATAATCAAAAAAAAACTTTGGATTATTATTTGTTTTATCAACTATTTCGTTAATTATGCATAGGATGAGTAGCCAACTTTAATTCATATAGAATTTACTTTATATACTTGGTTCGATTTATAGACTAATGAATACTCTCACTGTTGAAATAATTAACATCTGATATTTTATTTATCTTTGAAAACCAGGTCCTTTCCCTTTCCCTTAATCTTATCAGCTACCACCGCTCTAGGGGCCAAAAGCTTTATCCATCTGAAGAACATTTTCGGAGCTTCTATATATTTCGTTATGATTTCGAGGTTTCTCTTCCAGTCTTGGAGGATTTTCTTCCTCCATATATTATGCATCTAAACTGCTAGATCACTATCTATGTGCAAATAGTTTAACTTATATTAATGAATGTTTGTACTCTACCTATTTCTGATTAAAATATATACAACGAGAGAGAGTCAGTAAACTCAACTGAAAATGACTGGTAAAAAAATATTTTACTATTTTGTTTGACAGATCCTCTATAGCTTCATTCATACCATAAACACCTAATGAATATGTTACAAATAATTACTATGCAATATTGATTGACCGCTTCACGTTCTTATAGAAAACATAGTTTGATTCTTAAAGAGCCTAATATTAATTCGATTGATGATATTAGAAGCTAATGAAACATTCATGTATACCTTTAGGGATGCTGATAAGTCTCTTGAAATTGTAAGTTAATCATGTACTTTATTTATTTAAGGTGTATAATTCCACAAAGACATGATTAACTTAACATAAAACTAATCATATCCGTAAGGACAAAATGAAATCAATAATCACGATATATGACGATTCACGAAAGCTATCTAAAAATTGAATAAATCTGCTTTCAGATTAGATTTAGTTCTTTCGATTATATTATTAGAACTTTAACTCCGCGAAATTCAGTAAGACTTGTTTTTCATAACGGAGAGATGTGAAATTTGAAAGAAAATAGTATTGAGTGGCACAAAGACCTTTCAACTTTGAAGTTATTTTTAAATGTCTAAATATAATGTTAGATATATATTTAAAATTAGGATTCAATTTCAATAAATTAAAACCCAGTATACTTTCAAAGCAAGTTATCTATATATATATATATATATATATATATGTTAACAAGCAGAATGATTCATATTCACATACATATATATACATACATGCTCCCTCAGCTATCAGATCTTTAAAACCAAATAATTAAAAAAAAAAAAAACAATTGTTAAAGATTTCCCACTACCTAATTTTATACAACATTGAAAATCAAACATTGTGTCATTCAAAAAATATATATAGTACTCACTCATCTTAGTCTTTGAGTCTTGATAGTTCTTTCACTTCCACAAGGGTAAAAAATTAAAAGTCCAACTATTACTATGTGATATATTTAAGGGAGTAATATTGCGAACACATACTTTCCAACAATCATTGCAGCAAAAAGAAAGAAATACTAGCATTTGGTACAAACAATGAGGATATGGAAGCAATTCCAGTGTTTAAAATGTTCACTGGGCATTGACACTTTCGAATCATCTACCACTTTTACTGACAAATCAAAACAAACCCAAACATTATTTAACTCCTAAACTGAGATTGGAAATCGTAGTACCCCAAATACATAAATCTGAATTCAGACTTCACGACTCTATAACTACATTTTAAAAAAAAAAATGGTTAACACTGATGACTACTAACCCGAAAGACAAAACCTCCTAAAACCCAACTTGAAAAGGTTGATTGATTCCTACCCAAGGCCATGCTAAAATTTCCGCTGAATGAGGATTACCGTTCCACGTTATGTTGTGAAAAAAGTCCACAGCTTCTTTCCTATTGACACTTCACCGGGATGCTCAGAATCTTCTTGGTCATTATCATCATCCTCGCTCTCACCCTCATCTTCAACCTCAACAGCCACAGCAATATCCCCCTGACTGTATTCATTTCCATCACCATACTCCGCATCCCCTTCACGTGTTCCATTCACTTCTTCACTCACCGCAACATTCTGAACCTTCTTTTCTGGTGTCGCATCCACCGTTGTCCCACACTGTCACAATATGAGAGACTCCGTAAACAAAGCCAAGGAACTAGGACGGATGTTTTGCCAAACAAACTTCAAAAGTGAGGTATGGCAAAACAAAATGAAAACAGAAACTCAAACTCTATACTGAGAAATTTCCATTGTCAACTTCTCAGATTGTCAGACCACATATTCCACACACCACGAGCATGTAAAAGGAAATACTGAATAAGTATGTATTCATCAATCTGGATTTAGGGTTCTTACCTTCACTAAGTAGGCACTTCCCCCATTCTCACTAGCAACTCCAACTGAAGAGGAAGGAGCAGCTTTGGAATAAACTATTCTATCCTCTGCAACTCTAACATCGTCAACCTTCTCAATTTCCTTTTTCGAGCGAGATGAATCCTTTTTAACAGCCACTCCACTGATTAATGATCCAACAAAAAAAAAATCAAGAAATTAGATGCTTCACCATCATGAAATTTTGAACAAGTTTCATTAAATCATGTGACCTATTGAACGAACAGGCCAAAAGTAGCAAGTTCGGATTAGTAAACAGCCAGAGTTTATACCAAAATGCATATTGAATGGAACATAAAACAGTCAGAAAAATTCCGAGAACATGTTACATGACCCTTATATTGGACATCCATTGAAGATCAAATAGAATGGATATTCACACAGCATACAACTGAGAAGTAAATTAATCGATTTAAAAACACTGATCAGTAAATGGGAACTCCAGGCTAAACAAATTCTCCCAGGGAATAGTTAAGCTACAAGGAACTTACACTTTGGGTCGCCGGAGATTATAACGAGTCTCGCCTCGGGTTTGCACATCAGGAATAACTTTTTGTCGTCTCCTCCTGCGCTGTCCGGTTGTAACACTATCAGAGCCCCCATCACTACCATGGTTATCTTGCTCACTCACAGTGACTCGTGATGACCGAGCACGACTCCTCTTCTTTCCATTTCTTAGACTTCCTTTATCAGCAAGACTAGATTCGCCATGGCTTTCAGTAGGTACATGGACAGAATCCTCAGCATCCCCATTTACATGGTCAGTGTCATTAAATTCTAACGCTTCCCCAAGTATAGCTTTTGCATCTTGAACAACAGCTTTTACAGAACGTGTTCTACTCACTCTGGCCCTGCCCCTCCTGACAGGCTTCTGACCCTGATTTCTCTCTGAAGGCTGAGAGAGTTCAGGGACCTCTGGTGCCTTCTTAACATTGCTCTGGTCATCATCTGATGGATCATGGCCAACTTCAACATCTCTGGTGCCAGTGTTGGATTGAACCCTTTGAAATTCCAAAGAATCATTTGCAATAGCAAACAATAGTTCTTCCTCATTTTGAATGGAACCTAATCTCTTTGATGGATCATCCATATTTCCTCGCTCAGCAGATGGAGATGCCAGGTCTGCCAAATTATGAGCAGTAGCGGGCTCCATTCTCTTGATTGGTGAGAGTTGAAGTATCTTTGAAGTGCATTTCCGAAGCCACGACATAGTTGCACCAGAAATTGGAGATCCTGAACCAATGTTACTCGGCGACAACTCATCATTTTGGCTCCCAGACAAAACCAAGCTTCCATGAACATGATTAGCTAGTCTTGGTTGATTGAGGACATCTGCATTCTCAATCTCTTGCAATGATTGTAGGTCAGAAAGCACAAACTCAGAAGTCAATTCCCCACAAGTCTTACAATTTTTATGAGACTCAACAAATGAAATAAAGCGGTTTCTCTCCTTGATAAACTGTTCTCGTTGGTCCTTCAATTTCTTTGTAAGGACAACAAGCTCATCAATGTCTTTTTGAATTTCAACTTGTTGCTCTTCAAGATGATTTTTACTAGCATCAATTTCCTGCTTTTCCTTTTCCATCCGAACTCTTTCTGACTTCACTTCCTCCATTTCCCTCCGAGCTACCTCTCTTAAATAGTTTATATTGCTCAGTTCACTCTCTTTTTCTTCCTCAAATGATTTCTCTTTCTCTAGCAGATCTTTTTCTCTCTCCTCCTCCTTATTTTGCATATCACTCTCAAATTTTCTTTTCTGAAGCTCAAAATCATGGAGCATTTGACTTCTTTCACTTTCAACTTTCTCAGCCATAACTGATCTTTCATGTTCCATAGTTGCTGCAAATGATTCTTTTGCCACCTCAAGAGCTGCTAGCTCCCTCTTTATGTACTCATCTGCTGTCTGCTTCTCCTTTTTTAACCGTTCCTCCTCTGAGTGTATATGTTTTTCAAACTTTTCCTTCTGTTCACCGATACTCTTCAGCTCTTTATCAATTTGCATTCTTCTCTCATCAAGCTCTTCCCATTCTTTCTCAAAATTTTCCTTTTGCTGCTTCAGATCCTCAGCCTCCTTTAGAAGCAGTTCTTCCTGAAGCCGGCTTTTTTCTATTTGCTCTTTTAATTCTGTTTGCAAACGGACATACTCAGACCTCTCTTCTTCAGTCACCCTGAGGCGATCCTTCTCTTCATGTATCCTCAAAAGCTGCTGCTCATTATCATATCTCATCTTCTCAATCTCATTTTTAAGACCCTGAAGCTCCTCCATACCAGCAAGCAGTTGTTTCTTCTGATTCTCCAGATTCTTCTCGTCAGTTTTCAGAACCTTATCCCTTTCCTTCAAACCTTTAAGTCTCAAGTCAAGATCTTTCTCTTTCTCCTGAAGTTTTTCCAATTTCTTATCCAATGCCTGCTCTCGTTTTGCAGCCTTCTCCTCCATGTGTTTTATTTCAGCTTCTTTCTTCTCCACTTCACTAACCTTGGTTTTCATGTCCTCATCCACAGATTTTCTCTTCTGATCAACTTCCAATTCAAATTCGCGCTTCTTGACATCCAAAACAGCATTGTGTTCATCAAGGAGTTTCTGGATTTCAACCTGAGCAACAGAATAAGATCAAATCTATGATTTACAACCAAACAACAGATGAAAGACCCAGAAACTATAATAACAATAATTCTCTGCAGATACCGTAACAGGTTGATACAACATTTTCATACACAGGCATGCCCAATTCTTTGCACTGATTCAGAAATTGACAAACAAATCAACAAAAAGCCAGACCATAAAATGCCCCTCTGGGGAAACTCTCATCAGAAATGAGAAAAAAATATTCTTAAAACAATAATATGTGCTAGCATAATGCAACAGGCCAGGCACATACCTTAAGCTGGTACCTAGGAAGTGCTTTGTAGGATGGATTGTGTTAGACCAATCACACAACCCAAACGGCATCATAGCAAACTAAGACAAAAAGCATAACACTAAATAAATTCATTCCAGCAATTATGCCACATTTGCCAGGTTTCTGTCACAAAACCAATTTCAAAAACTAACCTTTTCTCTGGTATTAAGCTTTTCCTCTACTGCAAGCAATTCCTTCTCTTTCATCTCTATGTTCTTTCTCATAGCATCACACTCCTGCATCCATATGAAACACATAAATGATGCAACTCTTAGATGCTTAACAAATTGCAATTGAGCACACACTTGCCTGTTCTTTTGAAGTTAGATCTTTGAGCCTGCAGCTTATATCATCTTCTTTATGCTTCAAATCTAATTTAGCTGCATCAATTTTCTTTTGTGTCTCTTCAAGGTCCTTCTCCTTGAGCTTAATGATCCTATCATTCTCATTTGCCCTCTCCTCTCTCTGGTTGATAATCCTTTGACTTTTAGCAAGCCTCTCTTCTCCCTCTTGTAATTTTCTCTCCCACTCTCGCAAGTCTTCTCTCTGCTTTGACAAAATAGTTTCGTGTGCTTCTCGTCTATTTTAAAAATTAAACTAACTTAGAAAGATATGTGGAAAATAATATTTGAACCATTAGAACAGTAGAAAGTTCTGAAAATAACCATATATTAGAAAGGAGAATAAACCAAGATCATGATCCCTGAACATACTCAGCAATAAAGGACAAACGTTCCCTCCTAAGTGCATTTTCCAGAGACTCCACCTCCTGTAACTTCCTTTCAATCTCCGAACTTTTTCTACTCACCTCAGCAAGCCTAGCATCAGCAGCATGCAACTTAGCCTCTACCTCCAAAGATTTCTCTTCAACACTAGTTACCAAAGCATTTGCTTCAGCCAACTTTGAATCAGCGGTAAACTTGATTTCTGCATTTTCAGAAAGCATGTCACGCAGAGCCTTCTCTAGCTGCAGCAAACAAAATTTCCGAAGCATTAGAAAACACCAGGAAATTTTTCTGAAATGGCATCCGTTATTTCTGTTTATGGATAATAAACAATTTCAAGCCCCTGACAATAAATAGTAATTTCAAAAGAAGTAAGTCAGGGACAGGTGAGAAACTCTTAATAGAATCCATCCAGCAAAACCAATGCCAGTCTGTCCTCAAATAAAAATGAAATTGCATTTTGTTAAGTTTGGTGTCAGTGCATGTGAATCATATCAGCAAACAAAAAAATTCACTGAAAAACCTATAGAAATTCAAATTTCAAATACATATATTCCACATACGGTAGCCTCATACAACCAAATTTATGGATTCTTAATTGATTTGTCCATTATAGTGAAAGCATATAGAAAGATTCTTACATGAGAGCAACAGATAACCAGAATAGAACAAATAGATTTCCTTTTAAGAAAAGATATCAGAAATGGGAGTGGGAATTTTACATCAAGTAGACACTGCTTCTCAACACCCAAAGCTTTCCGCAAACCTTCTTCTCGCTTCTCAACTTCAGATATTGCAATTAAATGTGCTGCTTGTTCACGTTTTAGGGCATCCTTGGCTGCCGTAAGGTCTTGCTTAAGTTCTTCGTATTTAGGAGACCACTCCTTTTTCTCAATCAAGAGAAGTCCCATATTGTATTGGTATTCAAAAAGCTGTCAAAAAGATGATTAAATTAGTCAAAACAACACAGAACTTTGTTTTGAGAAGTAAAAAAAGAAAACAACACAAAATTTAAACAGGTAAATGACCAAATTATTCAAAAAATAGGCAGATATCTTACAATACCATACATACACATATGTACTACAATACATAGCCGCAAAAGTATAACTAACCAAACTAATTATGAAGCAATTGAATCCCACAACTGGCAGAAAATTTCAGGAACACAAAGAAAATAACTCTTATAATACTATTCAAACATTAAAAAAAATGAAGGCAATGCAATAGTTAACAAGAATTAAATGGAAATATAGGGGAAAATACAAAAAAAGAGTATGAAGAGACAGAGAGACGGCTTAGCCATTCATTAATATAAGCATTCATGACTTAAAAAAAAAAAAATGCTAAAATGTACAAAGTCTTAGGTGACTTTAGAATCAGTTCACACCTCACAACTCAATTCTTACAAATAAAAATGCATGCACATATAGATTAGTCATACACTTTATTTGAAATACCATGATCTTGAAAATGACACCTGACTTCAATTTAATAGCCATAAAATCAGAAAAGTGATATATGCTAGTTGATAATATAAAAAAAAAAAAAGATAAACAAATAATAAGAAATCTTACTTGCAATCAGAACTACCCATTTCCCCTATTTCACAAAAAAAAAAAAAAGAACTACCCATTTCCTCATACTTCAGAATCGACAATTACAACCAATTTTTCATAACTTTTAATGTCAAGGAGCAATTTAAGGATAAGGCTACCATCATCACAACGCTGCCAAGAAAAGGGCTGGAGATCGGAGTATTTATGTCTTATATGAATCACATTTTACTGATTTACTGATCTGTCCCAATTCGTAGCACGATTAGTTCACAGAATCTCTAGTTAATTGAATCTACCACTCCTGGGCTTGGTAACCGTACTAGCAGATCATAGTGTCACAAGACCAGTTAGCAATCAAGATATCAAACTCAACTGTTCTTCCCTAGCCATTACAAGTTCAAATCTCGTCTTTTGAGGTCCCTACTTCTTTGAGACGCAATCCGGTCTGTTCCCCATATTTAAGCAACCTCCAAAACACTATCATGGGTGGAATACCCAATAAAAGATATACTTCTTTCCTATTTTCTAATTCCGTAGAAAGCCCTTTGTAGGAAAATAAAAGTCAAAAACCAAAAGACAAATAAGGAACACGAGCAATCAAGACAAAAAAAAAATTGGAAATGGAAATGGAAAGAGTACCAAATAGAGCTTCCAATATCACAAAAGCCAAAAGCAAGTCAAATAAATTGTAAGAACAGTCTCGACCAACCTCTTGTTCCAGCTTCGAGACCTTATACGTCAAGGCTTCCGGGTCCACAGGCCCGACTGCATTCTCGCTTACCCGACCCAAAGGTGGAGTTACCGGTTCCACAAAGACCACGCTTTTTCCCTTTCCTGCAGTCCCATCTTCACTTAGATTTGGCCCGTTGGAAATCGGGGTCGAGTCCGGCCCCGAGCCTCTCTTCAGAGGCGTCAGTGACCACCCCGGCCACGCCTTTCGCTGCGGCGTAAACATCAGGAGAATTCCCAAATCTGCCACTCAGCAAAACCCCAATTCACGGATCCCAAATTCAACTTCATACATCCAAAAAAAACCCCTGATTCTCCAAGAAAACAGAACTTGAAGCAGAAAAACCGTCTTCGTTTCAAGAAATGGACCTTCCTGAATTCCGACTAGAGTTCACTGCAAATCCGATAAGTAAAATTACCAAGACGAAGAAAACGAGCCCAACCTGAAAACTCTTTCTCTCAACTCCGCTCTCTCCCTGTCTCCTGAAATTTTGAAAACCCTATGTGCCGGACTCGAATGGAGTTCCTAAATTCCGGCGTGTAAAAAATGATTTGAAATCCGATAACGTCTCGATACAGAGACGCCTTTCTATCTCTCTCTCCTTTTTGTGTGCCGTGCGCGGATCACTCACGTTCTTTCTTTTCTCATGTCCTGGGCCCGACGGGAACTCCTTATACGAAACTACATATTTGTCCTTGTGATAGAGATTTATTGAAGTACTTTGCAAGGGTAGTTTTGGATTTTCACACATGTTCCTTTTGTGTGGAGGGATTCCCCCGCGAGGACGGAATTGCCCACGGTTGGTAAAGGCTGTTTCGGAGTTGAATAGGGGTATTTGGGTAATTTCGAGATCTGTCGTTTTTGGAAATGTAGAAGAAAAGAATAAGGAATATACTTTTGCCACGGTGTGTGAGAGCTGTTAAGTTGGGATGACGCGATCTAGGCTGTGGATAGATAAGCATCTATTTTGTCCCACGTGGTTTTCATGCTTGCCACCCATCATAGTTTCTCTCTCTCTGTAGATATATATATATATATATATGTCTTAAATTTAAAAAATATATATATATAATCCAATGAAGAACATGTAATTTTGATGAATAAATACGATTAATAACTTAAATCCAAGTTTTATTTTTAAAAAAACCAAATCTACCTTATATTATTATTTTTTAAAAGAAATTATTTACATGTTGTACAAATAATTAGTCTATTAAATTATTTTTTAATAAAATATTATATATTTAATAATTAATTAAATAATATATATATATATAATATACATAATCACAATATAATTTGAATGAATTTAAAAATTTAAATAAATTCACATCGAAATAAAAAAAATTATTAAATAATATTATATATCACTTGTATATAATATTTATAATAAAAATATCTCTTTTATTTTTTTAGAATTAGTTTAGCTATTTATTAATAAAATTTAAAAATGTGTAAATATGTAGAAATGTCAAGATATTAACTTAAATAATGGGATTAAAAAAAAATAAATAGGAATAACTTTTTAAAGCGAAATATAAATTTAAATGTAAATTATATTTTTTAAGGTAATTATACTTTTAAACCACGTGTTAATGGGGAACATGGGATTGAGTGCAGAGAGGACCCACCATTATGCTGTGCACTTCATCTTCAAAATCCCAAATCAGGTGTACTTTCAACAGTCCAGATCAATTGATATAATTATAAATAATAATAATAATAATAGTATATATAAAAAAAAACACTTAATAATTTCATTTAATGATTATATAAAATTTAATAATTTTGACATCATTCCGATTTTATTTTAATGATTATAAATATACATCTAATTATATTTATTAATAATTTTGATAAAATTGTCGTCTAATTTAATGATTATAAATGAATCGGTAAAATGTGAACATAAATTTAAAATTGCAATATTATTATTATTTTTACTGTAGTAATTATTTACTGTACGTAATGAATGTGCTTTAAAAAATTTTTCCATTAAAAATCAGTGTTTTAAATTTTGGTGTAAATTTATAACTGGAGTAAAATTATTTAATTAAAAAAAATTCTCCGATCTAAAATTTTAAAAATAATAGATACCCAAAAAAGTTTCGATACACTTTCAATTTTTTTACCACTAGTATTTCATATTATATGTATCCAAATGAATTTAGATTATGTAAAAAAAATTTCGAGTATAAGTTTCGATAGGCTTAAGATTTGAAACTCTCTAACTCTCCAAAATCTTGCACTATTCCTAAGTTATAAGTTAAAAATTAAATTCATTGATAATTAGTCTCTTATATAAATATTTTCTTATGATTGTATTATGATATAATTAATCTTTATCAATTGATTATGATAAGATGACTTAAAATTTATGTATAGATTTGTCAGATACGTGAACGCGATGCACAAAATAATCATATAATAACTTTATTTTATTATTATTTTTATAATATTATATGATTCATTAAATTTAAGTTTTGAGCAATGATGGTTACATGAAACTCAACATTTATAAATACAATTACATAAATATTTTGCGGAACCAGGTGGCCTTTCGGTACATACTCCATTTCCATTATATTGCTTTAAGCATTGTTCTTGGCAAGTTGAAATGTTACAGTTATTCGGATCTAATACCTTCACGCACATCTTCTGTCCTTCAACTAAAGGAACAATCAAAAGAGCTGCAATCAATTTAAACAAACAATGTCAATTACGTTTAGTATAATAACAGTATCTAATTTTATATTAAATTAAAGAGAAAAATATAAACACTATCTCGTTTATGTATACAATTTATCAAGTATGAAAACATTAGACGTGAGTTACTTGTGAAATTTTTTATACTTAAACATTGATTATAAAATATTAAAAGTCTATATGAGACAAATATAATGTTAGATTATTATTATGCATCTCAATACTTGTAATTGTACTGTAAAGAGATATTGGACAAACCTGAGAAAAGGAGAATAAGAACCAAGAATTGAATGCAAGATTGTTTTGCCATGCTTGGAATGCCTCAATTTGTATTGAATATTTTTCTTAGTATTTCAAGGAGAACAATATTATAAAAACTCAATGGGTAAAAAGAAAATGGTGCCTCGAAATTTATAGAATAACATAAACTATTCATATATGTCAAGAAACATAAATATGGAAACAAAATTCATTCTCGAATAAATTCATAACCCTTTTGGATTTTTTTAGAGTAAGTTCATAATTCTTTTGAATTTTAAAAAAAAAAAATTATTTGCTAATTATATTTTTTATTATTAAAGTATATATTTGAAGTATATACAAAGATTTTGAAATAACGACAAAATTTGTACATTTTATTCTTTTATAGCTAAAAATATGATGTAATCCCTTCTCTATATCTAGATGAAAATAAATTTGTAGAATTTCAAGTCCATTCTTATTATAAATTATTTACTAATTATATCTTTTTATTTATTTAAATGTAAATATATCTTTGACTTGGAAAGTATGACCAATTTTTTTACATTTGAGACTCTTCTTTTATAGTCCCAAAATATTTGACCTTCCAAATATTATTTTAAAGGTAAAAATTTTAAAGGAGTAAGGAGAGAAAATTAAATAATTACCATTTTTAAAAAACTCTTGTTTCTATGCACGATTTGAAATTAATATTGAAAAACTTTGATAGCATTTTACAAAAACACGACACAAACTTTATTGCTCCAAAATTAGTTTGTATACACTAAGGAAAAAAAATCACTGGCCGTTAAATATAAATATTGTGTCTTTAGTAGTTAGACGATAAACATATTACTAAGACGTCATAAATAAATATTTTGTTAAATTCAGTAATTTACATAGGAAATATGTTTTGCAGTTATAGATTACAAAAAAGCTATCATGCATCATGTTTTTAGTATACAGACAATATGTAGAGATTTAACAAGTTTTATCTTTTACTTCGAATGTTAGAAGTCCACAAAGTACTCTTAACAATTTCAATATAGTCAAACTTATATATCTCCAACTGCTATGCACACATGCAAAATGATATTTAATACATATATATCTATACATGTAAGATCAACAACTCTTACTTTTATATGTACCGTGGATGTTGATGGTGTATAGATCATGAACTATAAGTATATAATGTAAGTTATAGAATTATTGCGTTTTACTCTTTGCAATATTAAAAATGCATATTCACTACAGATTAAAAACGTATAAAGTTTTTAATGATTTTTAAGAACATATATATTTTGTATTAGATAGAATGAATATTTAACCACTGAATTCTAATAAGTCCTTTTATTATTAATTATATGATCATTGGTTTTACATGTATAATAATTTTTGTTGAAATAATCTTATAGGAAATCGAAAGAGGTTGTATTTCGAATAAGAGCTTATATTTTGTATTATTTAATAATTTAATAAAAGTTAAAATCTATATAGAAGATAGAGAAATGTATTTTGCCTTATATTCATTAATTATAATAGGGTCACCCAATATAAATTGATAAGAATAGTATTGATTAAGGTATGAAAGCACCAACAAATAATAAATATATATATATATACAATTATGTATATAGAAATGAATTTCATTTATGTTTCAAAGAAGCTTTTTTAAGCTTACAATTTTTATGCCACTAATATTTCATATCTTGGAAGACCATATGTATCCAAATGGTTTTAAATTATGTGAAAGTTCTCGAGTATAACCCTCTAACTTCAAAGAATCTTGCACTAATCCTAAACTACGAATTAAATATATGAATAATTATTCTTTCATATAAATATTTTCTTAAGTTTGTACTATAATATAATTAATTTTCATCATTTGATTTTGGTGTGATAAATCTAAATTTAAGTATAGATTTGTCAAATATATTAATGCGATACGAGACAAATATATATTAACTTTATTTTATTATTCTTTTTATTATTTTTATGTTATTACATTATTTGTAAAATTTAACTCCATCATAAAGCATGGTTAAATCAAACTCAACAATTGTAAACACAATTACAGAAATATTTTGCAGAACCAGATGGCCTTTCGATACATTGTCCATTTCCATTAAGTTGCTTTAAGCATTCTGCTCTGCAGTTTGCAAGGATGCAATCATTAGGATCTAATACCTTCTGACATCTCTTCTGTCCTTCAACTATAGGAACAGCTAAAAGAACTGCAATCAATTTAAAAAGAAAATGTTAATTACTTTTAACATATAACAATATCTAATTATAAACAAACTTCAAAAAAGAAAATATAAACGTCATCTATCTTAAGTAAATAATTTACGAAATATAAAAAATTTAAACGTTAACTATTTCGTAAAATTTGTTGTACTTAAATACTTATTATAAAATATAAAAGTGTATATGAGACAAATCCAACACGAAATTATTATTTATTTTTTAAAAGCATATAAGTGCTTGTAATTGTTTGTAAAGAATAGCGAAAAAACCTGAGAAAAGAACGAGAAAAACCAAGAATTGGGCACAGGCTTGTTTTGCCATGATTGGAACACCTTAATTTATATCGAGCGATTCTATTAGTACTTTTAATGAATAAAAACTCAATGGATAAAAAAAAATGGTGCCTCAAATTTATAGAATAACATAGACCATTTGTATACGGTAAGAAACATACATATGGAAACAAAATCCGTTCTTCAAATTTAGATTAAATTCATGATTTTTTGGATTTTCTTGGTCTTGTTTTTTTTTTAAAAAAAAACTATTTGCTAATTATTGATTTTGAAATATCTATTTATAAGGAAGTATATCTTTGAAATAAATACATGGATTTTGAATATTATAATTGTATAGATAAATACATTATCTATACAATTTGGTGGACTTCAAAGGATATCAAGAAACATAAATATGGAATCAGAATCCCTTCTCCAGATTTAGATTAAAATTCATAATCCTTTTGGATTTAAACCTACCAAAATGAATCAGGAAAATGTGAATATAAATTTAAAATTGCAATATAATTATTATTAAGAAAAATGATGAACAGTTGAATGTTAGGGTAGAAAAAAAAAAAAGAACATTTTAAAATTATTATTATTTTTAGTGCCTAAGGAAAATTTTTTCCCTTCGAAATCAGTGTTTTAAATTTTGGATGGTTCGATGTGGATTTAAGTTGGATTTTATCTAAATTTATAATTCGAGTAAAATTACTTAGTTAAAGAGAGTTCTCTTATTTAACATTTAGAAAGGTCGATAAAAATGAATTGCATTTACACTTTTAAGCTTACAATTTTTTTAATCATTGGTATTCCGTATTATATGTATTCAAATGGTTTTAGATTATATAAAAAAATATCGAATATAAGTTTCGATATGCGTATAAATTTAAAATTATCTAACTGTACAGAATCTTGCAGATAGTCCTAAACTAGGAATTAAATTCATTGATAATTATTCTCTCATATAAATATTTTCTTATGATTGTATTATGATATAATTAATCTTTATCAATTGATTATGTAACAACCAAATTATTTTTTTTAATATTATTTTATTTTTATTTTTTTTTGTATTTGAATTTTTTAGATTTTAATTTAATTTAATTTAATGAAAATAAAAATAAAAATAATGATAAAATTGGGTAAAAATATTATTTGAATTTAATTGAAATTGATTTTGGGAAAAATGAGTGAAAATTTGGATTTTATGGGTGTTTTTGAAAAGAAAATCAGAAACTGAGGGTTAAAACGCAATTTGAAAAAGTTGTGCTACATTAGCAGCCACGTCAGCGGTCCCGTCAGTAGCCCCGGCTAACCAGGACACGCTGCGTGGCAAGAAAACGCTGACACAGGATGGGCCACGTGGGCGATTCGCGTGCGCGTGATCGGACGGTCCAGATCCGTTCTCACGCGCACGAACGACCCAGATCAAATGTGCACACGGACGACCCAGATTTCATACGTATGGATGGTCCAGATTCGATCAGGCACGGACGGCTCAGATCGCATCGCGATGGACGGCCCATATTTAATCCCAAATAAATCACGATTGGACGGTCTAGATTTAATCTTGATGGACGGTTGAGATTAAAAGGAAAATGGTATAAATAACCCTACCCACACCCGACCAGAAACCCTAGCCGTCAGTGCCTCGCCGGAGAAAAAGAACTAGACGCCGGCCGCCGCCACCCGCCGCCGCACTGGAGAATTTTCTGACCGCCAATCGAGGTAAATTTTCTCCCCCTAGCTCATTTTTCGATGCTGAATCCGCCTATGACCAAATCGGAGCCAAACCACCGGCCAATCGGCCGGAAAATCCCGCCGAAGTCCGACGACGCCGCCACAGCTTCTCTCTGTTTTTGCCTCCGATGAGGCCCTTCCCAGTCTCCATTCGATGCAATTTTTATACCACTATGATCACCGTTCTTTTCTCTACAGGTTGACCGGAGTAAAACATCAAAATGCGACTCACGCCGGAGAAGCCGCTGCACCCGAGAGTACCGCCGCCGGTAAGTCTCGATTTTTCATAATTTTTTGGCCCACCGAGGGCCCTATGGTTGTTTTATCGCAGGGACCAATGCAAGTTTGGGCGAATTCGGTCGAAAACGGCCAACTCGTGGCGGATCGCCGTCGCCGGAGCACGGCGGAGCCGCCGTGCCCGAAATTCCGATATTGGCCGAAAAAGGCCCTAGGTCTGATTTGAGATTTTTTTTGGGACACGTGCAGGTATTGGTAGTGCATTTCAGTTTTTCAGAGAAAATTCAGAGAATTTAGGGACAGCCCGTAGGGTACTGTAGAGCCGATTTTAGACCCAAAACAAGTAAGGACCCCTCACCCTATTCCTTATCACGGTATTAAAGCTTAATAAATAATTAAACGGTATTTTGTGACTTTATAAATGTATAATTGATTAAGGTTGCCAATAGAGTTCGAGTCTGATACATCGTTGGTCAGTTGTTGTTTGATCTAATTTTCAGTATTAAATACAGTATGATGTTTGATGTAATTATTTTATGGTCTCGTATGCATGAATCATAGTTTCTTTTATTATGGTTTGTATTATGGTGAATCCAATACTGTATTGTCTTATTTGGTGTCAATTACTGGTTTACATGTTGTGTATGATTGGATGATTGAGATCAAGGAAAAATGCAAAAATGTTATGTGAATTGATAAATGGATAATGTGGACAGCCTGGTTAGATATCTTGGGAGATGGTGGACGGACTGGGTCCGTAGGGAACCCTATCGGGAACGTAGTCTCTCATACCGGACGGGGTATGAAGACCTCATGTGTTTTGGCGCTCATACCGGACGGGATATGAGGACGGCCCGTTTCACCCTCATACCGGACGGGGTATGAAGATTTATGGTTTTGGCACCCATACCGGACGGGATATGGGGACGGCCCTGGAATCAGGTTATTAATGATAATGATTCACGTGTAGCGGGAACCCCCTATGGATCCCTATGGATACGAGTAGGCTGGTAAAAGAAGAAATTTATTGTCTGATTATTGAAGTACAAAAGTAGGACATGTGTCCTGTTACAAAATCAATGTGATTTTATGATGATTATCATGTTATTGTTTTCATATGTTATTTTTATGAATCTCACCGAGGTAAGTGGACAGTAAAGGTTTTTATGTTAATAAATGAGTTTGTTATAAATTATGTTCCATTGGTCGTTTTTGTTTTCTACCGACCTTTACTTCTGTGGCAGTGAGATAGTGTGATATCTTTACTGGGCTAGTGTAGCTCATTCCTTACTTAACCATTTCAGATCAGGAAGACGTGGTTCCCGAGCCCGTTCCGCAGGAAGACGGCGAGTTAGACGCCTAAGGACCTTATACCTTTATTTATAGTTTTTATCTCGAGTATCTCTTTTAATTAGCTTATTCTTTCATATTTTGAGTACGTTTTTGGTTATTGTGTAAGGGATGTTAATCAAAATTTTTATTACGCTTCCGCATTTGAGATTTTTAATACATACATCTTCATTTAAATTTCCAAGGCCGTTACAGATTATGATAAGATGACTTAAAATTTAAGTATAGTTTTGTCAGATACATGAACGCGATGCACAAAATAATCATATAATAACTTTATTTTATTAGTACTTTTATAATATTATATGATTCATAAAATTTAAGTTCTGAGCAATGATGGTTACATGAAACTCAACATTTGTAAATACAATTACATAAATATTTTGCGGAACCAGGTGGCCTTTCGGTACATACTCCATTTCCATTATATTGCTTTAAGCATTGTTCTTGGCAAGTTGAAATGTTACAGTTATTCGGATCTAATACCTTCACGCACATCTTCTGTCCTTCAACTAAAGGAACAACCAAAAGAGCTGCAATCAATTTAAACAAATAATGTCAATTACGTTTAGTATAATAACAGTATCTAATTTTATATTAAATTCCAGAAAAAAATATAAACACTATCTCGTTTATATATACAATTTATTAAGTATGAAAACATTATACATGAGCTACTTGTGAAATTTTTTATACTTGAACATTGATTATAAAATATTAAAAGTCTATCTGAGACAAATATAACGTTAGATTATTATTATGCATCTCAATACTTATAATTGTACTGTAAATAGATATTGGACAGACCTGAGAAAATGAGGATAAGAACCAAGAATTGAGTGTAAGATTGTTTTGCCATGCTTGTAATACCTTAATTTGTATTGAATATTTTTCTTAGTATTTCAAGGAGAAAAATATTATAAAAACTCAATGAGTAAAAAGAAGATGGTGCATCGAAATTTATAGAATAGCATAAACTATTCATATATGTCAAGAAACATAAATATGGAAACAAAATTCATTCTCGAATAAATTCATAATCCTTTTGGATTTTTTTAGAGTAAGTTCATAATTCTTTTGGATTTTCTGTCTTCTTTTTTTTAAAAAATTATTTGCTAATTATATTTTTTATTATTCACTTATAAGAAAGTATATATTTGAGGTATGTACAAGGATTTTGAAATAATGACAAAATTTGTACATTTTATTCTTTTATAGCTAAAAATATTTCATTTTCCACATATTATCATGGATGTAGAGATCTTAAAATAATTATGATTCATTCAATAATTATTGTTCTTAATTTTTTTTTAGAAATTCTTGTCTTTTTGTGGGGTTCTAGAATTAATATTCAAACATTGATAACACATTACTAAACTTGATTTGATTTTATTAGCCCAAAATAAGTTGTACATATTAAAAAACAATGTAAATATAAACATTGTCATCTTGAGAAGGGGCACAATAAATATATTACCAACTTGGCATAAATATTTTGATCTTTTGCCAATTTATGAATTTCAATAGGAAAAAAAGCTTTGTAATTATAAATACTATCATTATGGGTGCAAATAATAAATAGATACAATTATAAAAGCATGAATTAGGTTCCTTCAATTGTACAAAATTACACAAAAAAGGTTTATTACCTTCTTTTTCTTCTGATTTCAACAAACAGAAATGGAAGTTAGGGTCTTCCACAAACCCTTTCGATATGAGAGAAAGATAAAGGTGTAGTGACATATAGGAAAAGTCCTTTTCTACTAGAAATTATACTAGTTAAACAAATGACTGAGAATGAGTATAAAATATCGTTCCCAACGAGAATCAATTTAATATTATTTCGTGGTTAATACACTTTTGACACTTGTTGAGACAAATGAAATATGAGAGATTAATTAATTATATTAGAGATTGATTCAGTATTTGTATATTTTGCAATGCATACAAATATTGTTATCTGTTATTTATTTAACAAGACCCGTTGTGCATATAGCATAATAGCATATTGTCACTCAAGATTCAAGAACTCGTAATTGTTCAGGTTATTTGGATGCTAGTGATAAATTATTATCATACTAAGATGATATATAATCTAATTTGAATGAATTGCATGGTTGAGTTCATTAGTTAGAATCAGGCATCGAGACGATGAAATGTTTGACGCCCATTATCATATGGAGTATGAGAACGGCCGGTTAGTTGTTAAAATTTGTTATTAGATTCATGAGTAGGGGAAACACCCTTATGGACCCTCTGCGGTGCCAATAAGTTAGTAAGGAAAAAAAGTTATTATTTTTTGTTCTCTTATATGTGAAAGTGAAGAGTGATATAGATATGAGTTTTCATAAATTATTTTAGAAAACTCGTTACGGTAAGTTTGGAATAAACGATTTTTTTTTATTAAATGAATTTACTTAAATTAAGTGCTCCATTAGTTGTTTTATGATTTTTATCAAAATTCAATTTTTCGTATATGTGATTAGCATGATATTCTTACTGGTTTAGTATAACTCACTCTTTCATTAACTATTTTACATCAAGAGGACCAAAATTCAGATCCTGATAAGCAAGATGGTTGAGAGTAGTTCACTATCTAGATTCCTTCAAGTGCTAGTAAAGGTTGTCTTAGAATGTTTAGTTATTCGTTTTATTTTTTTAGTTTTTGTTTATCTTTTAGAATGAACATTCTCGTAGTCCTATTGGACATTCTAAATTATTGTGTAAAGAATGTATGTCCTAATTCTATTAATCGCTTTCGCATTAAATTTATGAATTTATTTCACTTTTAGTTTCGGATCTTTACAGGTTATATTCCAACAAAGACTTATATTTTATATTATTTGATAGCCTTATGAAACTTAAGATCTATATGAAAGCACCAAAAGGATATATATATATATATATAATTATGTTTTAGACTTTGAATAAAATCACTTAGTCAAAGAGAGCTCCTTATATTTAAAATTTAAAGTATATAGAAATGAATTTTATCTATGTTGCAAAGAAGTTTTTAAGCTAATAATTATTTATGCCACTAGTATTCCATATCGTGGAATATTATAGGTATCCAAATGGTGTTGAAAATCTCAAAGTACAAATTGGGATGTGCTTAAGTTTTGATGCCCTCCAACTATGGAGAATCTTGCACTAGTCCTAAACTACAAATTGAATATATGGCTAATTATTCTCCCATATAAATATTTTCTTAGAATTGTACTATATTATAATTAATCTTCATCAATTGACTTTGATATTATAACTTAAAATTTAATTATACACAAAGTAAATATATAATAACAATATTTTATTATTACTTTCATTATTTTTTGATATCATATGATTAATAAAATTTAACCTCACACAAAAGTATGGTTAAATTAAACTCAACAATTGTAAACACAATCACAAAAATATTTTGCAGAACCAGGTGGGTTTTCGATACATTGTCCGTTTCCATTATATTGCTGCAGGCATTGTGCCCTGCAATTTGCAAGGATACAGTCGTTGGGATTTAATACTTTCGTACATCTCTTCTGTCCTTTAACTAAAGGAACAACGAGAAGAACTGTAATCAATTCAAAGAGAAAAACGTCAATTACCCTCAGCACACAACATTATCTAATGATAGCTAACTTTAAAAAATAAATATTAAAACCATCTAAGTTACATACATAATGCATTAATTATCAGAAAGATTAAACTTAAAACAACTTTATGAAATTTTTTGTGGTTGAATATTGATTATCAAATATAAAAGCCTGTAAGAAAAGAAAATAAATGTAATACTAAGTTATTATCTATATTTTAAAAACGTTCTGAGTGTTTGTAATTGTAATTTGAATTGATATTTGACAAACCTGAGAAAATAAGGACAAGAACCAAGAAGTGGGTGCAAGTTTGTCTTGCCATGCTTAAGAAACTATAATTTGTATTGAGTGTTTCTTTTTGTATTTTGAGGAGAATAGTATTATCAGAGCTTAATGGGTAAAGAAAATATGATTCTCCCTATTTATAAAATAAGGTGGACTGTTCGTATATGTGATTAAACTCAAATGTGGAAATGATGTAATCCCTTCTCCATATCTAGATGAAAATAAATTTGTGGAATTTCAAGTCCATTCTTATTATAAATTATTTACTAGTTATATCTTTTTATTCATTTAAATGTGAATATATCTTTGACTTGGAAAGTATGACCAATTTTTTACATTTGAGACTGTTCTTTTATAGTCGCAAAATATTTGACATTCCACATATTATTTCAATAGGTAAAAATTTTAAAGGAGTTAGGAGAGAAAATTAAATAATTGCCATTTTTATAAAACTCTTGTTTCTTGGCACGATTTGAAATTAATATTGAAAAATTTGATAGCATTTTACCAAAACAAACTTTATTGCTCCAAAATTAGTTTGTATACACTAAGGAAAAAAAATCACTGGCCGTTAAATATAAATACTGTGTCTTTAGTAGTTAGACGATAAACATATTACCAAGACGTCATAAATAAATATTTTGTTAAATTCAGTAATTTATATGGGAAATATGTTTTGAAGTTATAGATTACAAAGAAGCTATCATGCATCATGTTTTTAGTATACAGATAATAAACAGAGATTTAACAAGTTCTATCTTTTACTTCGAATGTTAGAAGTCCACATAGTACTTTTTAACAATTTTAATATAGTCAAACTTATATATCTCCAAGTGTTATACACACATGCAAAATGATATTTAATACATATATATCTATACATGTAAGATAAACAACTCTTACTTTTATATGTACGGTGGATGTTGATGATGTATAGATCATGAACTATAAGTATATAATGTAAGTTATAGAATTATTGCGTGCAATATTAAAAATGCATATTCACTACTACAGATTAAGAGCGTAAAACGTTTTTAATGATTTTTAAGAACAAATATATTTTGTGTTAGATAATGAATGTTTAACTATTAAATCCTAATAAGTCTTTTTATTATTAATTATATGATCGTTGTTTTTACATGTATAATAATTTTTGTTGAAATAATCTTATAGGGAATCGAAAGAGGTTGTATTTCGGATAAGAACTTATATTTTATATTATTTGATGCTTAAGGTTTAAAACCCTCTAACTTCAAAGAATCTTGCGGTAGTTCTAAACTACGAATTAAATATATGGATAATTATTCTTTCATATAAATATTTTCTTAGGGTTGTACTATAATATAATTAATTTTCATCGTTTGATTTTGGTGTGATAAATCTAAATTTAAGTATAAATTTGTCAGATATATTAATGCGATACGAGACAAATATATATTGGCTTTATTTTATTATTCTTTTTATTATTACATTATTTGTGAAATTTTACAATTACGGAAGTATTTTGCAGAACCAGGTGGCCCATTTTTGTTACAACAGACCCAGCCCAATAGCTTCTCGCTTGGGCTGCAACGGGGCCCAGCTACTAATATTTTTATTTGTGTAAATAAATTATTTTATTAATAAAATTAAAAAGTTTTCCAAAACGGAAGAAAAGTCAACTCGGTAAACTGAATCTCACCCGACCAAAAAAGTTTTCCGACTGTTGTTAGTGCTGAAATGGCACTCGATTGAAAATTTGAACTCAAACTTTGAATAACCGAACTCTGATCTAATCTCTTTTCTCTCAGATTCTCTACGGTTGCACAGAAAATTAACAAACCCTAGAATTTGATACAGTTATATCCCTAGTTGCCCACTCAAAACTGAAGAAGAATGGCGCCTCCTGTAATTGGATTTCCGATCTTCTTGATATTGAGAATAATGGGCCTCGTCATCGCAGCTTTGGTACTGACATGGACTGTTCATTACAGAGGAGGCTTAGCTCTCATCTCCGACAATAAAGATCTCATCTTCAACGTAAACCCATAGAATCTCTTACTACCCGTTTCTCTTTTTCGTTTTCATTTGTTTTGCTTGGTTCTTTTAAATTTCTATTCGTTTTGGTATAAAAAATGACATAATGAAATGAACGCATATTAATTTTAATTAGCAAAAAATAATTTTTAGCGGTAGTATGTCCCTAGGACGTGGTCATGGGATTACACTGATCGTCTGTGTTCTACAATTGTGTCGAATAGTTGGTTGTGCAATATAAATGTGTATGTATTTGTGTAAATATAGTAAAAGAAATGCTAAAACTACAATGATCTTGTAACGATATTCGTGATAGCAAATGCAGATAGAAAAAATTTACCTGACTTGTGCTTTTCAGTTGTAGTGCCAGGTTAGTTCGTAGGTCATATTTTGTGCAGAATTTTGTGCGTGTAACATTACTTGTATATGGGGATCTTTTCTTTTACTGATCTGTTGCTTCAGTTACCATTTTTCTACCTGAGGTGTCAGCTGATACTATTTTGGTTGCGGAAATAGTTTTCTTCTGTATGAATTTTGTGCTAAAAGCTAGTATATTTCATCTGAAAAAGATGCTTTTTTGGAGTACAGGACTACGGTTATGTTGAATTAAAGAGAATTGCCATAAACTTCAGGCGTTCATTCTTTTCCAGAAGTAACTCAGCATGCACTTCATTATTGTTTTTCATTGGAAAAATAGCTTTTTTTTTTTATAGATTGATTAGCAAAGCTAACAAGAAAATCACTTGGTTTATCTTTTGGTGAAAACTAGAATTGTAGTGCTTTTTTTTATAGCAAATGTCGCCTTTCCCAAAGGAACAAATCGAGAATTTGGTTTAAAAGTAACTTCATTGTCCATTCTGTTTTTGTGGTGCTTCCTTGCCAACAATTCTGAATTTTTTAAGAAGAGCAAAATGGAAAGAAGAATTAATATTCTTTCTTTAAATCTCTACGAAGGATAAGGAATAGGGTGAGAAGGCAAATATACTACCTTTTATTTTACCGAAAGTAAGAAGTTATTTGCTTTTATCCCAATAGGATGGTGGTGCAATATATTGTTAAGAAAGAATACTGAACTTGAATTTCCACTTTCTTTCTTTAGTGTTCTGGTCATCTTCATACACAGAGATAAATTATGTGCTTCCTTAGATTAGAGAACTATAGCTGTGGTTTGGTAAGATTATCAATTTCCTGTTCTTTTTTGTTCTTGAGGGAAGGTGGGGAGGACTTGATTCAGCAATAAAATGTTTTGCTGTTGTGTGAGCTATCTTCATTCTCTCTTTGCCCTTTAGTCTAAGGTTGCTTGACTTATTTTATTATCTTTTCTAGGTCCATCCGGTTTTAATGGTGATTGGACTTGTACTTCTAAATGGTGAAGGTAAGTGCTTTTCCCTTGTTTTCAGCACTTGTAGTCTGGCATAAAAGGGGTTTTACTTTGAAAGTCACCTTTTTCCCATACTTCTAAATGGATACGGAAATGTCATTGTATTTCTTGCACAAATGGGGAAGGACATAAGGATTAATAAAATAGATTCTTACCTTCTTTGTTTGGAAATGACTGTTATATTCTATTTTTGACTGATGACTACTCAATCACACGTAATGATTGTTCTAGGTGTAATAAGCACCACTCATGCTTATTGCATCATTTCTAGCAATTTTTTAATGTGTAGTAGAAGTATTAAATCCTATTTGCATGATCCCTTCTTCTTTGTCTAAATTAATGGTAACTACATATGATATGTTCTGTTTATAAGGAATGTAAAATACGTAAAGGTTTACAGTGCTGATGAATGAACACATGTATGTATGGAGAAAATTTTATGCAATTTATTTCAATATCCATTACTTTTTTAATAATTTTATAGCTGGTAGTGAGTTTGTGTTTGTGTGTGTGTGGGTGGGATAGATTGGGGGGAGGAGGGAGGAGCTAAATTGTGGAAAATGGTTGCTTGGTTGTTTAAAAAAGTCCAAACTAATTCTTTCAATATTGATTTGAGGGCAAATATTCCTAAGAGATGGAAGAAGAGACTTCAGCCAAACATATTCCTCTGACCTACAACTCCATGTGGCTGTATAGAAAAAAGTCTTTAAGGTTCAAATTCAAAGTCTCCCGATCTTTTCGTCCTTTTTTCTCTGACAGATGTTCGGAATTTCATTTGGAAGATGTGTATGTCTGAAAAACCTGCTATATTTCTCATTCCAACAGGCTGTCTAAGCCATCTGATATTATAATCAGAGACGAGGTCTGAGCTGCTGAACAAAGAATATACCCTCGTCTTTCATCTGACGTCATTTGTAGCATGAATCTATTTTATCCTTAGCAAGGCTAATTTTTGTGTTTTAGACTCAGAGGAAATAACTAACATGGATGGGAGTTCTTTTTCCATTTTCCTGAGGACTTCTTTTCTTCTGCAGCCAAACTTTTTCTTCCTGGAGAGGCACAATCAACAGTGAGTGTGATTCTACCTCCGCAGTTTCACCAATTGCTGGTGACTCTAGCTAAGCAGGCACAATCTCTAGACTCTAGTTACCACTGTGGAAAGGAGATGGGGATGCTGATGTGGAACCTTTTGAAGGTGGGAGTTTACTGAAGTTTCTAGCAAGTTGAGGAAGAAGTCGACATCTGAATCAGGGACCAGGAAGATTGAGAGACTGTATTATGTATTTGGGATAAGTTTTTGAAAAGCTTTAAGCGGCAAGCCTTTGAGCTCCTTGGTGCTATTGAAATGAGAAGAATGTCTTAGTTTCCATCTGGTTGCTTGGGAAAGTCGGAATCTTCAGTCAAATATGATAAAAGGGTTATTGAAAAAATATATATATATATATATGATAATGGGTATGATAGATAAAAGGACCAACTCAGATTAGTAGCAGGTCTATTGTCAGAAACCTTTCACTTGGCTTCCACGTGAGCTCAATGTAGTACTTGTGAGTGGGAAAGGAAGAGAAAGAGAGTTTAGAAAGGATCAGAGACAAGAGAGAGAGAGTAGAGAGATTTGAGAATGGTTTGAATTCAAATTTCCTAGTACATTTTGAATTATCATTACAGAGCTTATTTATACCCATGAAACCGGTGATTAACAAAGTTAGTTACAATGACACTCGTATGTGGTCCCCCTATATCTGTTATAACTGACACCATGCTTACCTAGTTATCCCCCATCTTATTCCTCCTTCGGTAAGCCTTCACAGGTTTGCTAGTATGCCTTTAATACATTAATAGAGCTTTACTGGCAGCACCTCCCCCCTTGGACGCAACCTTGTCCCGAGGTTGAGGTAAGGAAATTGATGGTGCAAGAATTCAGAGTCTTCACAAGTGCAGTCTTCATCATATGTCCCAGATCAATGAACCAAGGCTTGGTCCACTTTCCCATCTTGAAGGATTTGCCTATGTTGCAGGATTTTGTCTGGGTGTACAATCATTAGTCCATTGGATCACAATCTTGAAGATCAGTATAGTGGAGCTGTTTACCTGGAAAGTACTTCTTGAGCTGAGGGACATGGATTGCAAGGTGAACGCAGTAGTGGGAGGCAATTTCAGTCCGTAGTCAACATTGCCTACTCTTTGTGTGATGTGAAAGGGGTTTGGGGACAATTTGGAGCTTCCCTTGTTGTGAAGGTGTAGGAATCTGACTTCTTGTAGAACCTGTACATATTGGCATCTTCAAAAAAATTTCCCTATGAAGTAGAGTTGTAATCGACTTCCGTAACTGGAAATCATTCCTTTTATAGGACTGATTTTAGTTTAATTTCATATAAAACTCTTTCTAATTTTTTACTATATATTTATCTATTGTAAATTAAGTATCATAAATAAAAATATAGTAAATAGAAAATTTAATTATAAATTTTCATGATATCAAAGCAGGATATTTGAACTCTAAAAGAACTTTTTCTTTTTTTCTCTTTTCGATGACCAGATACGGAACGGTTATGGCAAGAACTAGCGACCTCTTTGAAATCATATATTGGTCTGATGGAATTATTTTCATCAAACCCGAATTGGAAACCACTCAAATTCTGATAATTAGTCATAAGGTAAGTGGAAGCAACTATATTTAATGGTCTCAATCGGTCAAGATGTATCTGCGGAAGAGAGAGAGAAGAAAAAACTCACTGGAGAAGTTACCCAACTGAGCACCGAAGACTCAAAGTTCAAAACTCGGAAGGCCGAGAATAATGTGGTCATGTCAAATGATACAGTGATAATGTCTTGTTGTATGGGATAACATGATCAAAGGCCCTAACAGGAGGAAGGCCTCTGGGTTATTGGAAGAAATCCTTGTATTTAGCCGGTAACTTTCTTAGCCATATTGCTGCAACCAATACTTGGGTTCTTAATAGTGTTGTTTGCTATGCTATCTTAGTGACCATTACATAAAAGACTGTTATCCTCTATCCGTTGCCTCTACCTGAGCAGTTTCTGGATTGTGTTTCTGGAGAGACTCAGCAAACGGTTACTTCCTTTAGTTCCATTCAAGGATATCTTGGTGCCCCATAGTTGAACTTCACTGTAGATTTTACAAAATTAAACACCATAGGGCTGTAACATTTCATCCAATCAATGCCTAATATCATATTATGACTTCCAAGCTCAACGATTTGGAAGCTCTAGCAAAAACAATAGTTCAACGCGACCCACATTAACCCCAGATATTCTGCCTTTTTGGAGATCTTCTACCCATTTGCTGCAATTACATTGAGCACCATGTCACTCAAGACTTTTTGTTTGGCCAATTTCGGTGACTCTCAGATCAATGAATGGGTCCAAACTGCTGTTGTCCAGGAGAATTATAATTTTTTGCCCTTCCAACAACCCTTTGATTTTCAGAGTACTTCCCATCGCGACACCTTCCATGACTTGCAACGACAAGGTACCAGTGTCCTCCTTACCTGGTCAAAGGTCATCCGATACCACTTCCCCTTCTTCCATGTCCTCAACCAATTCTTGAATTGCCATTATAATCTTAGGCCGACCGTGATGTCCTAAGAAACACTATTTGCCACAGCGGAAGCAAGTGGCTGAGTTCCTTTTAATGTCTCCATCTTGCTTTGGACCCTTAACATTGGGGTTCTGTTGCTTATCTCTCTCTGACTTTGCTCCAGTGGTTTGCCGAAGAGTTAGTTTGAGGCGTTTAAAAGAGCTATGCCCAGCAAAATGCTAGCTCTTGGCAATCTCTATGATAGACTGCTCTTGCAGCACAGCCTGTTTAAAGGCTTGGATCAGAATCTGAGGTTTCACCAGTCTAGTCATTGGTCTCAACTTTAGTTTTAGTCCACTGATAAAGCTAGAAATGAAGAAACACTCTGACAAGGTAGTGTTATCTGCCAGCAGAAGAGCAATGTCAGTTCTTCAACAACATTGTTCCCACTTAGATTAGTTTGTTAAATTCTTCTATGAATCTCTCCGATCAGCCCCTTCCCCCTTCCCAAATCTCTTACAGAGTTCTTCTACAAAATCATCTAACTCTTAAGTCCTCATCCTTAGTGAGCCATCCTTGATACCATGCATCGGCGATCTCATCAAGGAACAGAGAAGCAGTTGCCACTCTCTGTTTGTCAAGGGGTCTGTTCACATAAAAGTACCTGAGGCATCATCACACCAGGCCCTCGGGTTAACACCCTCAAGTAGTGGAATCTCCACTGTTGGTAGAGTGGAATTATTATTGACACTCTTCAGACTATACATGCAAACAAAATCTTACAAAAATATACTTATTTACTAGAAAAGATCAATGGGTTTGATATATTTACCACACAGCTAAGTAGTTTGCTATGTATGATGCAGGAATGCTGGTCTACAAGACGGTTTCAGGGACTAAAAGCTTCAAAAAATTAGTCCATCTTACATTACAATGTGTTGCTCTTTGTTTAAGCCTTGTTGGTGTATGGGCTGCCCTGAAATTTCACAATGATAAGGGTATCGATAATTTTTACAGCCTGCATTCATGGTTAGGCATTGCTTGCCTTTTGCTATTTGGCATCCAGGTTTTGATTTTTATTCTTTTTCTTCTCCTTTGTCCCGGTAATACTTCCTCTGGAAGTCAACTTCCGCTAACACTGATGTAAATGTTGGTAATTGTTGTTTTTGGACAGTGGGCGGCTGGATTTGTAACATTTTGGTACCCAGGTGGCTCCAGAAATAGCCGATCGAGCTTGCTTCCGTGGCATGTGTTCCTTGGGGTTTACATTTATGCACTTGCTATTGCTGCTGCTACCACTGGTATTTTAGAGAAAGCTACATTCCTTCAAACCAACCAGGTGATATCAAGATACTCAACTGAAGCTTTAATGGTGAACAGTTTGGGCATTCTGATAGTTCTTCTGGGTGGTTTTGTTATCCTAGCTACAATTACTCCCCCAAATGGCAAAGGTGAAGTCATCAGAAGTACATCAGAGTAAGCACATTTTGTTTGGCTTTTTAATCTTTGGATTATAATCAATGTATTTTTTTTCGCCCTAAGAATTAGGAAATATATTTGTCACAAGATGGGCGTATAGGAGAGAAATTCGAAAACAAAATTTAGTTCATTAAGTAGCAGAAACATTTGGAGGGTGAAAATGGGTAGCAGAAAATGACTTTTAACTCGTTATCAATGTTGAATATTGTAGGTTTTACCAAGAAAGTTGAAGTTATTAAATTTGCTTAATCTATATTGAATATCATAGGCAGTCCAGAATGTTGTGGAACTTCTGAGCTGTGGATCGTTGAGAAAAAAATTCTTATTTGGGTTAATAAGTAATTTGGTTTTTGTTTGAATGTATATAATTATAAGGTGTTTAAGCTAGGCTGGGAATAAATTTTAATAAATTTTGTAACTGTGGAATTTGTAGACAAATTCTTTTTTTAAATAGTAAAAATTTTATTCATATTTCGTGTGGAATTAAAACAATAGATTATAAATTCTAAATTCTAAATTCTAAATTCTATCAAATACATTGTTCAAATTTTACAAGATTTTGATGTGTGATCTAATTTTTTTTGTAACAATTTATAAATGAATTTTACAAAATTTTTGAATTTATTACAAATACTTCAGCACTTGGGTGGGAATACTTTTTTAATCCATATCTATTTATTGTGGAGAAAATTACCTAAACATATCTAAACATATCAAGAATGAGAATAATATCATAGATGTCAACTCCATTTCATGAAACAAATGCATAGGCTGCCTGAACCCAAAAATGCATGATTGCATATCATCTTCAAGAAACAATTTAATTGGTAAAACATGATGAAATTTATGGTAATAAGTGGATCAAACCCACAACAGAATCTTCTCATGGGAGCACAAGTGCCACCGAGCAGACTGCCCGCACTGGTAGACAAACCTAAACGAGCGAATATATAAACCATAGAGGAAAAAGAAAAATGGAACTAAAGATGTCCCCAATATTTTCAGGTTGCTGAATAACAGTACACATGTAATTCCATAACGTTTATCCAAAATCTTAAGCAACAAAACCGTCACATTTGCTTCAAGATTCTAATTGTTTCACAGCATGGATGGAGGAGGCTTCATCAAAAGAAGCAAAGATTGTATAACTGATCTGTCCGGAGAGGCATCAGAATTGCACTCTTCTCAGACAGGTAAAGAGGGCAAAATATCAAACACTGGATGGCATTATTCAGGAATGAGAAAAAGAAGAGGGCTAACATGCGAAAAAAGATTTCTACCCTTTTATTCCCTTGATTGGCTGGACAAATATATATCAAGATGGGCAAAATTTTGGGAAGGCTCCCTCATTCATTATGATCCACCTAAATCAGCAGGTGTTCTTTCAGATATTCACGTACAATGACAGGCACACTTGTAGGAGGTACCTGAAACAATCAGAAAAGAGACTTACAACTCATGATGCATAAATTAGATAAACACATAAGACATCCTTACGGAAGGTAATATATAAAAAACATGACAAGTTTCAGCGCCCAGATGGATAGGAGCTTTTATGGGTGAAAACAGCTACACAAATATTTAGGACAAACCCGAAATACTAGAACTCGAAACATCAGGAGCTTTTCCCAAAATGGTTCAACAAGCTTGACTTCATTCTGTACTTTCTATCACACATGGAAAACTAAATAAATTCAAAAATCAGAAAATCTTACCATGCCATAATCCGTGATTATCATTGAAATATAATCTGAAGGTGTTGCATCATAACTGTAATGATAAATTCAAGATAGAATCTTAAAATGTTAGTGAAGAGTCTGGGACACAATAGTTTTAGCAGCTTATCTCTTAACAAAAAAAAACTTACATCAGATTCAGAAGCTGTAAATTGTCACTACTGCTTCCGCCATCCAAGTAGTTAATTTCCTTTCTACCATCAACCTTTGAAATGTCATCTGGATCACCTGCAGAAATGGAACATATTTGAACCGCTAAGATCAAAACAATGAAGCATTCAAAATATAAGAAGAGACCCAAATTGCATACCAAGCTCATTGGAGCATATTGAATCAAGCTGTACCCTTTCATGAAATTTATATGCTTCACAGCATACTAGCACTGGCACACGGAACGCATGAGCAACCATAGCAACACATGCAGTCCCGACCCTTGAGTAAACTGTTCCATTAGACAGAACTGACGAAGCACCCAGAAAAACTCGGGTAACTTCATGCATGATGTAAGAAACAGCATTGATGTGAGTGTATGTACAGCTAATGCCCTTTCCCACCAGTCTACGAAGAAGTAGTTGTCCGACAAGTTTTGGACGGGAATCCACTACCACAACACGAAACTTTCTGCCAAGCTCATGGGCATGCAATAGTATCATTTCAATTGCAGAAGATGAGCCATATGTGAGAAGAACATCATTGTCTCTTATCTTTGTAACAGCATGCTTCACTATCACCTTGTCTGCAAGTATCACTTTCTCATTTATGAAACGATCAATATCTGCCTTAAGAGTTGCTTTGGCTTCTGACTCTGATATAGCCAAAGGCAACTTGGTGATTCTATTCTTTAGAAACCTGATTGCATTTCCCATACTCACTGAGAGGGGTCGGCATTCTATCAGAAAAGAAACATAAGTACTTATTTTTGCAGTTAAGTCTCTAGTTAGTGTTTTCTCAGGTGGTGTTGAATAGTCTCTAATGACCTCTTGGAATGCTTGAAGCATGGCAATGCAGCGAGCATTGCCACCACATATATCTCCAGATAAATACTGTAATCCAACCTGACAACATTCGCAAAAGGTCCCAATTAGGAAGATTATAACACTCTGATTGTTTATAGAGAGCAGCTTTATCAAAGGCACTGTTAGCTATCACATAAACTTCCACCTTTCATAATTAAAAAGTTCTTCTCATGATTTCGATCCCAAACAAAATCTAAAAAGCATGATTAGCTAATATCATATAGTTTGACAAGACACAGCTACATTCACTTAAATCCAGTACATTCAACAAGGAGTGCAAATTTACTATGTTTCTAATTTCAAAATGAAAAGCTACCTTCATATGAATACCTTGTAAACAGCAGGATGCATTGGGTCGAGTTGAAAAAACTTTGACTCAAGATTGGGAAGTTGAGTTCCATGTTCATATTGCGGCAAATGCCTGAATAATTCAACAATGTTCCTAGCTTCTGTTTGTTTTACCACAGCACGCCTCTTTGCTTTCTCCACTCGACTTTTATCATCATACTGCATGCGTGGATGAGGCACATCTTTCTTTCTATCTTTCTCAGGTGGGCGATCACCGCCCTTCCTGTCTAAAGATCCAACTGTAGCATTATCACCCTTCTGTGAAGGAGGCTTTGTGACTTTAGCTGGTTTTCCATGTGCTGAAGTTGCTAACTCAGACGCACCACCAGGCACCTTATTTCCTTTAGTTGACAATATGCCATTTAAGTAAAAGTCTATTAGTTGGAGCTTCTTTTCTTCTATAAGGCATGGCAAGAGACTAAAAGGTGATAGATTACAGAATGAATTCTATACAGGAAAAGAAAGCCACATCAAATGCCTCACTTGATGATGCTACATCATTTGACAGATAAACTAGCACAAGAAGTAGTAGCAAGTCTAAGACGCCCATTACAGGATATATATATATATATATATAAAACTACGGTTTCACATACCTTTTGCAGCCCTTTGGGCTTCTTGAAGGGCACGCCTTTCTGCTTTAGAGGTTTTCTCCTTCAATGGCTTTGAATTTGCAGGTCGTTCCTTTTGCACTTCAGTTGCCCCTCCACTGGGCTTCTCTATAAATTTTTGTAGGCCACAAAAAAAATTTTACTTTCTTCAAATGATAGAATCAAGACTAATATATCTTGCAATCGTCGAGTTGTCTAAGATAACCAATTCCAGCTAAGCATATCAAAATGTTGCAGTATACCTCAGCATGCTAACAGAAAAGACAAACATAAAGATGCTTGATTTATGGAATGATCAAATAAACAAATGATTCTCTTGAATTCCTTAGTCAAGACTTACAGGAAACCAGTTCTTATTTTGGTCTAAAGATGTACCAATAAGTAACTATAAATCTCATTCTTCTTATCGGGAAATATTCTTCCTTTTGTTTGGCTCCAATTTGAAAACGGCGACAAGAGCAACGAACACTAACTTCATTAAATTACATAACATACAGTACATTTACATCTAAAATGCAGAACACCACTCTCCCTAAAAACCGTCCGCCAACTATCAACTGAATCCAACTCCCAGCATCATTTCTATCATTAATCTGACGCTTAATCATATCTATAAATGCGTGTGCAACCAAGCTGACTCACACTGAAATCCACATCAGTTCAAACTGCAGCAAAAGACCAGTCCTACATGTTATGATGAAGATTTGGGCTTTAAACCACCTAAAAACGTTCCTCCACAAAGACCATTATTTACATAGAAGGAAGAGCCGTTAAGAATGTTCATACCACATATGCCGGGAGGCAGATTGACAAGAGAGACGGTTGTCAGCTGGCTCGAAGGAATGCTGCTAGCCTTGGTCGCCACGGAATCGGGCCCTACACCGGGAAATGAGGAGGACAGAGCTGAGGTTGGAGCAACGGGGGATTTTACAAAATTGACCTTGGAGGAGAGAGCGGGGGAGAGAGGAGGTTCGTCAGGAAAATCGCGGCTTGTGTACGAAATTGATGTTGGGGAGGTGGCAACGGCTCGGATGAGGAAGGGGTCGGAGGAAGTGTGGCGAGGAGGGGGGATCATAACGGGGGAGAGGGAGTTACCAGAAGGAGAGAGGTCCGGAAGCGGAGGGGAAGGATGAGAGATCGGGTCCGGCTGAGGAGGGGTGAAGAACCCGACTTGGCGAACCTTTGGATCGATCACTGTGCGCGGGGTTCGACGCGGGTCCATCTGGGAGTTGAGAGGAAAAGTTGAGGGACGAGGACTTTGTCGGGAAAAATAGTGGACAGTGAGGGGAAGAGGAGAGAGAAGCGGGTTGAGAGGAGAAAAAGTAGAAAAACTAAATTTACGTCTGTCTGAATTTTGCAGTAAATCTTGAATTTTAAGAAAATTGATTTTCTTTCTTTCAAAGAAACTCACTGCTCTACGTGTAATGAGTTACAGACTACAAGTACATATATATAACATCTTACTCATACTACCTACTTTTTAGTTTTTACTAGAATATATATATACATATATATACTTATAAATGATTTTTTTTTAAAAAAAATACTTAAATTTATAAAATTAGATTAATTATGTATTTTTACTTTTTTTTTTTAAATATAAAAACAGTTTTTTTTTTAATAATATAAATTTAAGAGTTAAATTTAATTCTTTATAAAAATATAATATCGAAGAATTATACTAACACAAGTTAATCTACCAACTTTGATTCGTTATCTTAAACTTAAATAGATTTAAACGTTGAAGTAAAATATCCACAACTCCATATTTTTCCTCCTCAAAAATCTTTTAAAAATCTATTTCAAAGATTTTTCTTAAAATTACAGATCTGGGAATACATATATATACATGCATTTGAAGAAAGAGATATTTCTTCACATGATATTTGGATAAGAAATTGTGAAATAAAAAACATAAAGTGATGTTCGAAAAGAAAAGAAAAGAAAAAAAAATGCTTTGTTTACATAACTAAAAATTAAAAACTTAAAAAAAAAAAAGATAAATAAAAAAATAATATTTTCTATTCAGATTTATAAAATTTGAAGTATAAAAAAAAAAGAGTTAAAATATTTTATATCAATAAAATAACCAGTTAAATAGTAATAATAAACATGCTTACAGCCTGCACATCAAATGGCTTTAAAATAATTGCTTACAACAACAATGTAGGATTGTTGGTGCAAATGGTTTCTTCTGCATTACATTTGGAATGAGATTCAAACTCAGTTGGCTGCTTAGTAAACCACTTGCTTATCTCTTCTCTCCTTTATATACATTATTCTTCGCGTTTCTTCTACCGCCTCTCATAGATCAAAATTGCTATGGCAACCGAAAAAAAGAAACTTAAACATACAAGAAACCCATACAAGCCGAAAAAGGGAAAGATTATTACGGGGGGTGGGAAAGGAATGGTTCATCTCGTTTTTATACAAGACACTGCTTCGAGCTACTGATGAGGCGAAAAGAACCCATCAGTAGTTTGATAAAATCTCAAGTGTATCTTATTACCGCCCCAGTAAATATCCTTGCCTATCTGTTTATATGGCACTTCGCCTTTCATGGTTTGGTCAGGCTGTTAATAATCCTGCAACGTTTGTACAATTTTTGGGATAGATCAACGGCTTTCATAACCTCGGTTGATTTCTACCCAAGTCAAACTCTACAACAGCAGCCCTGAGGTTAGATTCTGACAGCTTTGACAACATTTCTGCATGCTTCTTCAGATCCCTGCAAAATTAAAATCAATGTATTATTTCAAGAGTCTTCATTTTTATTTTAGTTCTCACAAGAATTGAGAGTTCCAAAATTAGCAGTATGAGGCTTACCTGCAGCGGGGAATTTTACAATCGGGTTCTATACAGTTATTGGAGTGCACGCACAAACCAAACCAAGCCTTCTTACAGTATTGGCAGCCCCCAGCAGCCCGAATAGTGCAGTTCTTTACATGGATGAACAAACTTTTGATCAGGCGGCAGCTGGGGTAAGAACAAGGATTGGTTTTGGTTGCATTACATCCAGAGGCATGCTTTAAAACAGCAAGAAGTTCTTTTACCTGCGTCGTTCAATTACATTATAAGCGATGAAACTTACAACAACTAGAGACTGATGAAACAATGTCAAAACATAAATTTCACAAAGTACAGTAAATTTCAAGTGTAAGCCGCTACGTAACATAGTACTGGTCCACGCCCCTTGATAGAATCAAATGCCAGAATGGCCTCGTGAGGCCTTGCCACTGACTTGTTCTCGCATGAATTTGGAAACCAATATCACCAAGAACCCCGGAAGGGTCAACTGCCTTGAGGGGGTTGGGCCCTGAACCCAGAAAACATTCACTCCAAACTCATCACACAAGTAGGCAAGTGACCAATCTGGCAATTGCTCAAACTGGGCCTGCAAGATTGGATCCCTGAAACCATTGTTGCCACTTTCTAACAAACCACCTACCAAATCATTATATAGTCACTCTTCACCACTACCTATGCCATGTGATAAGAGCCTCATCCCACATGCCAAAGGTAAATAACTATTAACTTGAAATCTTAAAGTTTTCACTATAAACAACCCAGGCAGCCAAACTCTGGCTATTTGCAGGATTCATGGAAGAAAGTCATGGTTCCAACAAATAAATGAAAAGATGATGAGAAAATTAAAACCGGAACACATGATAAGCATGATTAAGCCATCGTTTTTAGTAATAGTAGAACATATCAGATTTTTTTCATACCAGAAACAACGGCTGTGATCGTTTGCTCTTTCTCCTGTAGTTAACTGTAGAAGAGGACTGCATTAACGCATGAATATGAGCAGCAGCACCTTTTTCCAGACGACATGCAACACAAACATTAAAACTGGGGCAAATATCACATATCCAGTAATCATCTACCACAATAGTCATATGGCAAATTCTGCAGATGGTCCCAGCACAACCGGAGATTCCAGGAGTCAGCAAGGCTGGATTGTGTAGATGATACAGGATCATCATTGATGAATGCTTGCCCCGGCGAAGTGTGTTAAATTGGTAATGATTTCTCTGGCAAAAATTCAAAAATGCATGCCTATTTTCAAACAAGCCATTATCTAGAGTGATGTCATTATCACTGGTAGTAGATGGTACATCATCCACCATTGCCTGAAAAATGAGTTAAGAGGAAATTAAAATGGAAACTTAATTTAGATAAATTATATCTCAAACAATTCAGAAAAACAAAAAAAAAAAAAAGGAGCCATAGCTTGCAATGAGTCCGGGATTCACCTTAGTGAGAAAATGCTTCTCCTTGATATTGAATGTGTGAGTGTCTTCTCCACTGAGCTTTTTCTCCACATCAAGGCATCTGGATATGTCAAATTAAGAGTGGATGACAGTGAATATATACAACCTTTAGTTTCCTATAGACAACAATTTATAGGAAATGGAAAATATGGAGAATCAGAAAGCTTTTAGCCAAAAGGGAAAGAAAAAATAAAAAAAAAATGTTGATTTTAACAGAAGAAATTAATAATTTTATTTTTTACCCTTTAAATTGTTACATTTAGGGTATTCATAAAATTCATAATTTACTAATAAGGAAATTCTTATTTTACAATAATTCTTATAACATAAAATTATTATTTTCATAAAATTCTAATTACATAATACTAAATAATTAAATAATAAAATATGGTATTCAACAAGAAATAATAAAACAATAAACATCATGAGGATATAAATATCAATAACAGTCCTAATAATATATAAGAGGAGCATCATGAGAATAAATATATCCCAGAAGCATGCCAAGTGTAAGCAATTTGTTCATTTAACAGCAGTTTCCCAGCCTTCAATACAACGAGACAGCAATACCATTTTTGCAGCCCCATGTGCAAAAATATGGCCAAGTAATAAACAAAATATAGCCAAAAGCTTCTACAGATTAATTTATATACAATCCTTTAGGCTATGTTTGGAAAAATGAATTATTCTTATGGAATTAATTTGCAAATTTTAGTTTTCTGGAGTCATTTCCATTTAACATACCATAGATGGTTTCACGAAGATAAAAACAAATGAAAGGACCTCTTTTTTAAGCCATCATAATTCAACTTCCAAATTTCATCAATTTGAATGGCATTTGAAATGTATTGGTCTAAGTAATTTGGATTTACTCAGAAATGAATTTTTATTGTTTTATACTTGAACCAAGTACAGAAACTGTAAAAATTCCAGATGAATCCCAAAAAAAAAAGTTCATTTATTTCAAGTTTACCCTTAATTTTACATTGCTTTGTTCCCTGGTACATCTAAAGTCTACCATGACCATGAAGATGCAATTGATATCAGTCATAGACATTCATTAGAAGAGTAAGAGGGCAATAACTGATGCACCTCAGTGTCTAAAAGCACAATTAAGAAGACAGGTAGGAAAGAAAGCAGGATACCAAATTACCTTTCACATAGCTGAAAGTTTTTGCACTGGCTGCAAAACCATCGCCATCCAGATAATATCACTTCATGACAGTGTGCACAGACAAACTGTAGGTGGGCAACAATAAAATCCTCCTTAACTGGTAAGATTGTTTGGCCCAGCTATCAAGGGCGAGAGACCAAAATAAGAAAGCAGTTGATGATTATCATCTTAATTGTGTAAAAAAATGAAAGCTATGAAATATGATAATTATGGAAATTATAAGCCGGATAAAATGCCAATGGGTGAAGGGAGATTTACCTTCTGCATCAATATAATATCTTTTGCCGCACAATCTGACAGATTTGTATGTCCCATGGCTTTTAGTGTTCTCTTTCTCATCATGTTCTTCACTTTCCTCTGTGATTCTTCTCCACTTTCTCGTTCTATATTTTTAATAAGATCCTCAGCAGCATCAGACCAAAAGTCACCATCAAAATATGGCAGTCGAGCGGCTGTAACCTTTGAGTTACAGAGTCCGGTAGGCATGAAGAAATGATCATATAAGTTAGTAAAACCATGCACTATTTCTTGTTTAGTTGCTTTCCTAAGCAGTGAGTGATACCTGCAGTTGTGGAACAGCTCTGAGTTAAGAGATGAAGACAAACACAAAAAAACAAGAGTAGTGGCATTGTAGGCTACTGCTGTAGAAACACTACCTACATACGACGACACGACGCAAACACAGAGAGTGAGTGCATTGTTCTTGTGAGTGAGAGAGCAAGTATGCGTGAGTATATGATAGCGAGAAAGAGATATATATATATATATAGAAAGAGAGAGAGAGAGAGAGAGAGACCAGCGGCGCAGCTTGTCAGATTTTGGTGTCTTCTGATTTTCTGGATGGCAATACAGGATATAATCTTCTCCCTTCAAAGGGGGGCAGGCCCATAAATAGCAGGTTGCAAAACCTTGCTTCTTACAGTATTCAAGATATCCCATCTGATGATTCAAACAGAAAAGAGAAATGACCAGCCTTGTCTGATCCTAAATCTTATTCAAGCTTCAAATGTCCCCTGAAAATACTATATATTAAACTAAGCGGGTCTGCGGTATCCCTATATTATCAGTGTTTCAGAAATTTGGCTATATTTTGTTATTATTTGACCATATTTCATTATCATTTAATTATCTCAAAAAGAAAAAAAAAATTCATGTTATCATTTGACCATAACTTGTAACGACCTCGATTATTATTCATTACCATTGATTTTCGAACACCATCCCAATCAACATTGTTATAATTAATAGTCAAGATACTAATGAATAATAATCAGAATGATAAACAAAATACAACCAATTTATAATCTATAAATAGCTCAAAATAATGAAGTACCGCTTTATCCAAATAGGTGGATGCACCATAGAAAAACCATAAGCTATATCAATTAAAAGATTCAGAGCTAAAATCTTGTTATTGGCAGAAACTAAACTAATATTGTACCAGTAGCTCATGGTAAACAAAGGTTCTAAGAGCCTCTCCAGATGCAGTTTCTCTCTCGGGTCTAAAGTACTTGACGGAATCAATATATGAGATGTAAACACAGCGATTATTTGGGTAACCACACTCTGAGCCGAACTCTTGGACATACATGCCAAATAGGCAGACATCAACTCCTTCAATTTTCTGAAACAAAAGGATAACCTGAAAATATTTTTGAAATAATTATGGTCAATTTTACAGAAATCTTCACCAATATGATACAGTGATGTGGATGGAAGTGTAAATAGGTTTGCTCCTTTTTGGTCAAGCTTATTGAGGGTGATATCATCCAGAAAAGTACCAAGGAATCAAGTACTGACTCTTGGCACTCACCAATAACTAATAAAAATTTACAAATTTATAGTGGTAGAATTAATTGTAACACAGAACCTTTACAAATTTATAGTCTCAAAAATAGTCCACCAAAGGAAAAATATCTAAATAGAAAATTCTGAATTAAAAAAGAAAGTTATCTCATCATCCAAATAAATATCTTAACTAAACTAATAAAAATGCAATAATAATAAATACTAATAATAAACTAGAAATCGATATTAAAATTAAATAATCTGAAACTGACATAAATTGAGAAACAATTCTGAGGAAGAAAATTTTCGTTTATGGATTGAATAATACATAAAAGTTAGCTACATATACAACCACCCTAGCTATAAAAAAGGAAACTAGCTAGGTTATATCAAATCCCATGATTTATGATATGTTCTAATAAAATATAAAACTGCTCAAATCAGCCTATGGGGATACAAGCTGTTTACAAAATCTCCTAAAATAACTACTTATATACGCATAACATATATGTCATTGATACGTTTCCTACACTCCTCAAACTGGTGAATACATGTTTTCCAGTTCCAACTTGGAGACAATACTCCAAAACACTAGGCTACTCAAGCCTTTTAATAAGTTTATTAGCAAGTTGGCCATTTGTAGACACATAAGGTATAGAAATCAATCCGCTCTCCAACTGTTTTTTTGACAAAGTCTCTCTCAACTTCCATGTACTTTATTTGATCATTTTGTACTAGATTGTGAGCTATATTAATTGTAAACTTATTATTATAATAGAGTCTCATTGGGTCATCTATTTAATCTTCAAATCTTCTAAGACGATTTTCATCCAAAGTAGTTCATTGTCAGAAGCCTTTAACATGATTCTGATCTGAAGGAAAAATAAGAACAAAGAAGAAGAAGAATAGAGAAGAAGATGAAAAATGCTGAAGAGAAAGACAAATAACTTTATTGATTGATATTCCGGTGGTTACAAGTGATAGAAGAGGGTCATTTATAGGCCTCAATACAATAAATAAAGGTATTCTTCTTGGCGGAATCATGCTTGCCGGAATCGCGTGGTGATTTTTTGTTTTGAAATAAAAAGTGTTAAGTATCTATTAATATGATACCAATAAAACGGAGGGTATCACCCATATACAAAAACAATTACAATGTTGTTAGAGTATCAATAACATTCCCAAAATTTATCTTATTATTGATATCATGACCTAACAAAATTGATCCAAAATAGTGTATCCACCTATCTTTAATTCTATTAAAACTACTCTCAACACTATCAAAAGCTCTACTATTCATCTTTTTCCAAATAACCCAAAAAACAGTCAAAGAGATCATATTAATAATGTTTCTTTTTACAAGTAAACCATCCCAAGCCCAAATCTCACCCCTAACCAAGTCCGCAATAACCCAATCAATCCCAAAAAAACCCATAAATCAAACATCACAATCTGTATGTAGTAGGACACCACAATAATAGATGATTGCATGTTTCCTCATCCCTTAAACAACAATACAACCGTTGACTGTAATCCTACTTAAACTTCTAAATCTGTCCATAGTTAATATTCTTTCCCAACAAGCATCCCATGCGAAAAAAGAAATGCGGGAGGAACTTTAGTCCTCCAAATGAGTTTGGCCAGAAAATCACTACTGCCAGCAGCATCCCTATGACACAAATGCTTATAATAGGACGAAACAGAAAAAGTTCCATTATTTTCCAGCTTCCACACAATCCGATCGTCACTTGTCGAGACCCGATGCACTTCAAGAGCCTGTAACAAACCATCATATTCTGCCACCTCCCAATTATTCATATTCCTTTGCACATTGATAGCCCAAACAGCTCTCCCATTAATAAACTGATACGACTCTCCAACTGTCAAAGATTTATATTGAGCAATGTTAAAAATTCTAGGAATCCTGCTCATCAAACTGCCATCCCCAGCCCAACGATCCTCCCAGAATTTGATCCTATTTCCTCTCCCGACCTTCCACTTTGTGCAATGCTGAAAATCAAACCACAACATCAGTATTTTCCTCCACAAACCACGACCATGAGGGATTGAAATTCTGCTGCCATTACTGCTTTTCAATAATTCCCCCCATCTAGCCTCAACAATTCTCCTCCAAGGACTTTTATCCTCATTCCAAACCTTCCAAGGTCATTTGCCTTGGAGGGATTCGTTCATTTTTACCAAAGACCGAATCCCCATAGTCGATAGGGCCCTTAATGTCATCCCAATTTACTAAACGGTATTTTCAATCCTCCTCCCCATCACCCCATAGAAATTTGCATTGAATAGATTTCAATTGTTTGTCAACCTTTACCGGGATAGTGATGGTGGATAGATAGTAGATTGGTAAATTGGCTAAGGTGCTTTTAATTAAAGCATATCTCCCACCTTTTGATAAGAAACCTCTTTACCATCCCTCAAATCTTTTTTCGAATAACTCAATAACCAGTTCCCTAATTAGTTCGTTTTTGTATTTAGCCCCTAGCAGAACACCGAGATATTTGAAAGAGAATTTTACCTCTTTATACCCTAGAATTTTGGCAAAAGGCCTAACATCACCATTTCCCCAATTCTTGCAAGTTCGGACTTGTTAAGGCTTATCTTGAGTCCCGAAACCACTTGAGAACACAGCAAGACACATTTTAAATATAACAGATTCTTCAAATCAGCCTTGCATCAAATTAAAGTGTCATCCGTAAAGAAAAGATGGGAGACCACAGTTTTGTTTTCCCTATGCCCCACCGAAACACTCTGTAGCAAATGCAGATCAGTAGCTCTCCTTAATAAACCATTAAGAGATTCCATCACCAATATAAAGAGAAGTGGTGAAAATGGATCCCCGTGCCTCAAGCCCTTCGAAGCGGTAAAGAAAGTAGAGGGACCCCCATTAATCAAAACAACAAAAGAAGTAGTAGTCACACATGACTTCATCCACTTCCTCCATTTTGGCCCAAAATCCATTCTTCCAAACATGTAATCAATGAAATTTCAATTTACATTATCATATGCTTTTCCATATCTAATTTGCACACCAAACCCTCCCATTTATTGAATAACAAGTGATCAACAGTTTCATTTGTAGCCATCACTGCATCCATGATTTGTCTACCACCCACAAAAGCATGTTGACAATCACCAATTAACTCACCCAACACATTTGCTAATATTTTAGCCAACACCTTGGCAATTAATTTATATGCACCCAACCAAACTTATTGGTCTAAAATCATTAAATTCACAAGCACCGCTCTTTTTGGGTATTAGAGTGATAAAAGTAGTATTAAAGGATTTAACAAATTTACCTGACAAGTGCATCTCCTGAAAATGCCCATAATATCATCTTTCAACAAATACAAGGACTGTAGAAATTTCATGTTGAAACCATTCGGCCCTGGAGCTTTATTTCCATTATAAGATTTAAGACTATTATACACTTCTTCTTAAGTTAAAACAACTTTTAACATCGTTTTACTCTTTGCAGATAAGCTATTAAAGGATAAACTGTTCAATCTGGGCCGAAAGTTAAAATCTTCCTTGTAAAGATTTGAGAAAAGGAATCTTGCAGCATCCTTTAGATTTGTATTATCATGGATTTTTCTGCTGTCAACCCTAACCTCCTCAATATAATTACATCTGCACCTCTATAAAGCCATCGCATGGAAATACCTCGTATTTCTATCACCTTCTTCGAACCATTTCTCCTTGGATCTCAGCCTCCACAAAACCTCTTCATCCTTCAAAAACGAAGCCAATCTGATTTTTAAGTTTCCCCTTTTGCTTCTTTCAGCATCATTCTTTAAAATTTTTAGTTTTTACACAAATCTGTAGCTGGCGCAACCATTAAGCACTGTATTCCTCCAAGTTTTTTCCACAAACAACCAGAAATTCTCCTTCTCTAGCCATTTATCATCCAGCCCGAAAGGACCAAGGCCCCATTTAATCCCATCAGCCTCAATGCATATTGGATAATGATCTGAAATAGGTCTTGCAAGAGTTTTGTGACTGACTCCAACAAGATCCACCAATAAATTGGCCGATACAAAAATCTTGTCAATCCTAAACCTGCTACTTTGATTAGACCAAGTCCATTGTCCTTTAAAGAGTGGGAGATCAACAACCCCCACCCTCTCCATCCTCTCTTTGAATTCCTTTGCCTCCGCAACCGAAAATCAACTACCACTCCTCTCATACCTGTGCAACGTCATGTTGAAATCCCCACCAATTATCCAGTTGCCTCCCCATTTGGTTTTGAAGTTCTCCAATTCGCCCCAAAAGGTATCTTTTTCAGCTTTATTTCCTCTGCAATATACCCCAGTGAACATCCACTTGAACTTGCCTATGCGGTTCTCAAAAATGCAGGATAAAGTGGATTCCCCTTTGATGACGTCCGTGCATACAACATGATCGTCCCTCCATACAATGGCAATTCCACCCGCCGAACCTTTTGCCGGAATTGCCTGCCACCCCTTATCCTTGAGACTCCAGAGACTATTGATAACTCCATTACTATACTCATCCATTTTTGTTTCTTGTAAACATATCACTGTGGGACACCATTTCTTCAGACATCCCTGGATGATTAATCTTTTCTCTCTATCATTAATTTCACGGACATTTCAGGAAATGACATTTCCAATCATTAACAAATCAGTCTAACACCACCAACGCTCTTCCCTCCTTTGCTTATGTTCTCATAATTTATTGATGTTTCCAACCTCTTTAACTCCCTTGATTTACCCCCATTCTGTTTTTTCCTCTTACTGTTTGCCATCCTAGACTTCTTCTTTGAAACCTTTCTCTTTTCTATCTCAGAGAAAAATAAAAAGGTAAGATGTTCCATACCTTTAATCAAGACTCCCATCTGTTTACTGAATTTCTGAACGTTATTTGCCACCCACTATGAACAGTAATCTACCTCCTTCACGGTGATATTCACGTCCTCCAAACTAATTTGTAGGATTTCTTCAATGTTCGTCTGATTCCCAGACACAAGAGCCTGAGGATCATCGTCTACCTTTACCAACAACAGATTCGAGAACAACATCCTCCAATAACGAAACTTTGTTGTCATTATCAAAGTCCTCTGTCGTAGAGAACAGAGAGACCCGCTCATCATCATCTCCCTCACTTGGGTTTTTTTGTTCAGGGACCACTTCACACTCGTCACCAATCTCACTCATTGCCTTTCCCTCAAACCCTAATTTTTCACCTTCGACACTTCGAGCCTCCTTTTCCTTTGCGATTCTCTTTCCAGCGGACAACTTCATTTTAAATCCTGAACATTCCCCCTGAGTCGGGTTAAAACCCATGCCCAAACCAGTTTCGCAAGTTGGACTTGCTTCTATGTCTGGGCCTGTAACCCATTTCTCCTTCTCTTGCCAAGTGTATCTATTTGTCTTACCCGACCCATGCACTTGGTTTTATTCTTGTTCAGACCCGTCATTCGTACATAGCCTTTACCCTAAAGGCCAGGACGACTAAAATTTCTATCATTTTGGGCTAACCCTTCCTCTATCTTATTCGGGTCAACCCGGTCCACCTTCTCTCCATACTTCCTCTGCCTACCCGTTTTGCTTCTCCTTCATCTTTCTTCAGTGCCACCACATATGATTTTGGAGCGCCACCATCTATTGCAACATTAATTCGGAACATTGTAATGCGGATGTGGAAAGGATAACTTCCACGGCCTTTTGGGATGACTCACCTTTTCAATGTGCCCCCACTTGCTTACCCGCCCATTCACTGACTCAAAGTTAAGGGTTTTCACAGGTCTGTCCGCAAGCTCAAACGCAGCAACTAGCAGTTTCCACCAACCTTTACCTTGAGGACCACCGGGAAAAAATATCCTCTTCACCTGCCGATTCCATTGCACTGTCAAAGCTAAGTATTCCCCTCTTCTATTCTTCCCAAAAGAGAACCATAGCTCGTAGTTTTTCTTCACCAAGTGTTTGGTCCATGTCCCCTGTCTCTTCCTCCACTAGAACTCGTCAAGTGCATCAAGAAACCACTTATACTCATCTTTTTCCAAAAAAATCGAACGCCTAAAACCACGTCCATTCTCAGTGATTCTCAAACTATCCAACACATTGAATCGAAAGATTTATTTTCTATGATAAAATAACTTCTCCCAAAAATACTCATTCCAAATACCTAGGTTAGGTGGCCGGTCAAGTTGGCCTACTAGGGACCCAATAGGGCAGTTGGCTAGAGAGAAATTTTTAGAGAGAAAGTTAGAAAGAGAGAATAAAAACCTTGTTTGCAACTTCAGTTTTTTCATGGAAAAGGGACACGGGGTTCTCTAGGGTGAGTACCAAAGAGTTGAGTGGTGGTGCAAAAGTTTAGGACCCAGAATCATGCTGTGATAATGAGCATCGCAGCAGAATGGAACGCAAAGGATAGGGACAAACCCTAACCCTAGTTTTCTTTTACTATTTTGCCTTTAGTGTGAATTTCCTAATTTACCCTTCCGTTTATTACACTCTAAATGGGTTCCTGACAATACTCTCCTCTTGAGTATCAACCTTATCTGCAAAGTTGAATTGTAGAAATTTTTATTTTAAAGAGTCTTCTGTAACAATTTTCTCCATTGTCATTATTGTTTTATTTGAACAATAGTGTCTCGAAAAATACTATTCTTTACACTTGTAACAACTAACCATTGCTCTTCTTGGGTCTGTTTCCTTTCGGAGTGGTGGGTCATAATTTCTTATTTCAGATACTTTAATTTTACTAGTAAGATATGAACATCGGAACAGTTTTATCACATACTGTTCCTGAAGTAAGGCCTGTTCAAATACTTGATTGAGTGTTCGTGGCTTGAGGAGCCTTAGCATGAATTGTAGTTGTGGCCTGAGACTACTGATAAAGGTGTATGAAAAATCTTTCTGAAAGTGTTGAGTTTTATGCATCCATAAGATAGCATAAATATTCAAATTGTTCTAGATAATCGAGAATAGTACCTGTTTTGGCTAATTTGGTGAACTTCTCTATAAAATCTTTCCGTGAGGGTCTCCCGAATCGCCGAGAAAGTTCTTCCACAAACTATTCTCAATTCAGAGTATCAACCTTGTCTAGCCAATCGCGATACCATATATCAGCAACTTTTCTTAAATATAGAAACATAATTTCCATCTTTTGCTCGTCAAAAGTATTGTGGATCATAAAATATTTTTAACATTTTTGAACCGACCTGTGGGGGTTTGCTCCTTTGAAAAGAGGAATTTCCACTCTAAGAAGTACAAAATTATGTAACAAACTAGGTCAATTCATCGTCGTGGGTAGTCCAGTGCAATCCAGAGACTGTATTGGGCTAGTCTGATTCAAGCTGGTTCTGTTTGTTTTTGGCCTGATTCGGGTTGGACCGGGTCGGTTCGGGCTGGTTTGGACTGAACTGCTTCTTCTACCGATTCGATCTGGTTTTTCTCCATTAAACCGGCAAAAAAAGGAAATCCAAACCTAGATTTCGTCCCTTCTACAAGTGCGTTGTCTGGGAGAGGCAGGAGGCCTCTATTTTTGTGAATCTCGGCGGTTGAGGGCATTGAGCTTGCTTCGGTCCGGTCGGCAGAGCTGCTGTGGATCAGATCCAGGATCGTGGTGAGATGTTGACGCGTTTCCTAGCGGAATGCGTTCATTTTGTCCATGAACGGGGAGAGTTTCAGGTCGACCTCTTTCGTGGTGATCGTTTCAGGGCCCTCTAGTTCGGTGATCACAGCCTTCCCTTTGGACCGAGTTCGTGTGGCCACACCGGCATAGGATTTAGCCGGTTCGGCCTCTAATACCAACTTGTCAGAAGCCTTTGACATGATTTTGATTTGAAGGAAAAATAAAAACGAAGAAAAAGATGAAGAATGCTGAAGAGAAAGACAAATAATTTTATTAATTGATTTTCTGATGGTTACGAGTGATAGAAGGTCTTTTATAGGCCTCAATACAATAAATAAAGGCATTCTTCTTGGTGGAATCATGCTTGCCGGAATCACATGGTGATAATGAGCGCAGCGTCGCGGCGGAACGGAATGCAGAGGGCAGGGACCTCGACTTGTGGATTGAAGAGATGATTAGGATTGACAAACCCTAACCTTAGTTTTCTTTTACTATTTTACTTTTTGGTGTGAATTTTCTAATTTACCCTTCCTTATATTACACCCTAAATGAGTTCCTGACATTCATACACACCCTAAGCCATTGTTCATAATTTTGTCTTCGTACTAGACCGTGCAATAACATTCTATTTTTACTCCTCCATGTCACAAGATTTTTGCCAAAAAAGGTGCAATTTCTAGAGATTGACCTCCTGTCAACAATGGACACAGCATAATCATCATCCATCTATTCCTTGAGTACTAAACCTCCATTCCTTTTGAATAGAATACTATAACACTTGGCAAGTTACCTGCAGATAAACTTTCTTAGGGTCATGCCTGAACAGTTTGATTACGCTCATCCCATATAACTATATCTGATCATGTATGAAATAGATAAATGAGACTTGCTACCAGACATTGATATATTTTCCTATCTACTGCAACATCCTCCTTTCCCTTTCCAAGTCTAAGATTTGCGGCTGTTGGAGTACTTAAACCCTATCTAGAGCTAACCACCTCAATCTTAAGAAAATATTCCAACCTTCGTCTTAATCTCAAACTCTTTAGCAAAAAACTGACTGAGAAATTGTCTCTCCTTCTCATATATTCTCTGTCACTATTATGTCATCAACATATAATAGGAGAATTGTGACTCTCCTTATAGGTGAGTGTTTAATAAATAAAGTATGATCCCCTTGGCCTTCTTTATATCTCATGACCATCATAACTTCCACACTAGACTATGCCTGTCGTGATTACTTAAATTCATATAAGGCTCTTTTCAACTTACACACTATATGAGCAATCAACTTATCCTTATAACCTGGCGGGACCTCCATATAAATTTCTTCCTCTAATTCTTCATGAAAAAAATGCATTCTTGACATCAAACTATTGCAATTCCAGACCATAATTAGTTGTCAATGACAACAAGATTTCTAACATCATTCATCTTTGTAACCAGAGAAAAATCTCTACATAATCAATTCTATAAGTTTGAGTATAACATCATACCCTTGCTTATAGTTCGTGATGTTGAGATTGAAGATGGAAAAAAGGAAAAGAGAGAGAAATGAGAGTTCATCGAGAGAGAGAGAGAGAGACAAAGAAAGTTAAACTGGTTTAACTTTTAATTTCTTCTAGAATGAAATCTCACAATAGAGGGCCATATTTATAGGCCAGGTAGAGAGAGGCGCACCTGTTGGTTACAATAGCCAGATCAAGTGCATTGATCAAATGGGAGCATAATCTAATTACTCTTCTACGCTTTCTTTTTACCATTACTTTCCATTTTACCTTTTTTCCTATGATACATTTTAAGAGGCTTCCTTACAAGGCCTTCTCCTTTAGCAACAATCTTGTCCTCAAGGTTGAGGTCGGGGAATTGTTGACAGATGTACACACAGTCCTTCAAAGAGATAAAGACCTGGTCCACCGGGTGATTCCCATGTAATATGGTCCTTTGTTGTGGCACTTGCTTTGGTTGAACATTTATTATGCCTTCCCAATTGCTGGCAGGTAAGTCTTTTACTACAATTTCTCTACCTGCAATGTAGTTCTTTAATTGGGACACATGAAAAATCGGGTGGATATGGGAGGACAGAGGCAATTTGAGCTTATATGCCACAAGTTCAATCTTCTGTATTACTTCAAAAGGACTAGAGAAGCGGGGGATAATTTGGAACCTTCATCCTGTCGTATCAACCCCTGCTTAAATGGTTGCAACACTAGGTCATGCTCCTTAAAGCTTCTTTCATTTTAACGGGCGTCGACATACTATTTGGCTTGTAGTTGAGCTTTTAAGAGGTGTTGCTTGATCGGTCAGTTAGACTCATTCCTTTTTGCAATGAAGAATTTTACTAAATGTGAGGAGGAATGTGGGTGGATAGCATCCAAGAAGCATGCAGGAGCATATCTATATGGTACTTGGAAGGAGGTCATGCCATGTGGTCTGAAGTATTATACCACTATTCTACAGCGGGAAGCCACTTGGTCCAAGTTTTAGGTTGTTTTTTCTTTTTGAAATAAAAAGTGTAATTTTTAGGTTGTTGATGGGTCATGCACTTGAAGTACATCTCGAGACATTGCTTGAGTCAGTTCTGTTTATTCATCTATTTAAGGGTGGTAGACAGAGTTGAAATGAAGATTAGTTCCCACAACCTTGATCAATTCTCTCCAGAAAAGGCTGATGAATACTTTATCTCTGTCCGAGACTTAAAGTTGTGGAATACCATGTAACTTATGAATGGTTTCCATGTATAGCCTAACTACTTCTTAAGCTGTGAACGGGTGGCGCAGTGGTGTGAAGTGCCTTTATTTAGTGAGACAGTCTACCACCACCAGTGTGGTCTTTTTACCTTCAGACTTGAGAAGTTGTTCGATGAAATCCATAAATATATGAGACCATGCTTGAGAAGGTATGGGTAATAGTTGCAGGAGTTTAAGTAACGGGGCCTTCTTGGCTTTACATCGTTGACAAGTGTCACAATACTTTATTTAATGATTCTTCATGTCTAGCCAACAAAAATGTTATTTTGCTCTGCCATAGGTAGTCCTGATTCCTTGGTAACCTCTCACTGCTGAGTTGTGGTATTCATGTAGTAATCTAGTTTCAATGACTATGTTGTGGATGCTTTCATCGGGAAAGCTTATGGTAGGCATTTTAAGAAAAAAACTGCATAAAAAGCAACTCATAGGAGAGTTCTAATTAGGAATATTCCAATACTACCTGGTTTCCTTAAAAGTGTACAACTTTTATTTTCTGTACTTGTTTCCTCTTTCAGTTTATTATTTCCTATCTAGTTAAACTTCGTAAATAAGCAATGTAACATCTATTTAAATATGCTTTGCTCCGTCAATAAAATAAGTCAGAATTTATACTCTAAAAAGTTGGGATCTCCCTAAGAGGTTCAAGGTGACAGCTCCCTCTTGATGAGCTTTGGGTATTCTCAAAAATGGATCGTAGCAAGAACAAAAACAAGGGTGATAATCCCTTGAGTGAAGGAGACTTTACAGTCAACTGCCCGGTGACAAGGTCTTGGGTCAAGGAACACAACAGACTATCTCCAATTACCAATCTCCCTTTATAACAGAGAAGGCCATGATGTAGATTGAAAAGGGGCTTGCTTTCCAGGGATATCAACAACTCTTTAAATAGCTGTTGGGTAAAAGAATATTGGTATATCTTTTTAATACTTTAGATGTCAAGCAAAAATTGTAGTCGAGACAGTGTAGGGGACCTCAGCTGCAAGATCCTCTTATTCCCTTATTGAGGGAGCATCTGCAGCAGTACTGGAAGAACCTTACTTATATTGAATGGTGCAATCCAGGCCTAACAATTTCATGATGCCTTTCTGTTGGATCATAAAAGATATGGTTTGATCCAGCAAATATTTCAGACTTCTTTGATCTGTCTTGATGAAAAATGGAGTCCCTTCCAAATAATGGCACCACTGAGTTACTGCATCCAACACAACCATGAGTTCTTTTTCATACACTGGTTTTGCTTGGTTTTTGGGACTGAAGTCCATACTTGTGAAAGCTATGGGCCAGCGTTCTTGCATTAGTACTGCTCCAATCCTTTTATTACTGGTATCAGCTTCACCAGCAAACGGATTCCAAATTTTGGCACTCTCAGTATTGGACTGGAGGTCATGACAGATTTTAAGTGCTGGAAAGTTGATCAGCCTCAAAAGTGTCATTGAAATGCTCATTTCTTTAGTATGTCTGTAAGTGGTTGGGTTCTCACTTTGCAATGTTGTATGAATTTGTGGTATTATCCTGTCAAACCTAAAATCCTTCAAGGGTTTTCAAGGTCAGTGGCAACCAACTGATACAGTTTTTATCTTTCTTGGGTCTACTTTTATCTTTCTTTAGTCTTCTACTCTCTTTCTCATACTTTATCTTAGATCAGTTTTTGAAGCCAATAATATGTAAATAAATCTATTAGCAATGAAATCTTAGCTGTAACATCTGTCTCACCTTTGATCTGTAGCAAAATGCAGCCGGGTAACTTTCAACCTGAAAGATATCCAAGAACTGCTTCTTCACTGCCAAATGTTTGTCAACTGAGAGGACCACTCTGACAACAAGCTCGTCTACTCCTGGAACCTAGTAGTCAGTAAAGCATTATACATTACAAATTCCAGAGTAAGATTATGAAGCATAAAGTTCACAAGGAGGAACTATACAGATTGAATCTCCTCCCCCCCCCCCCCCATATGTTAAAAACTTCTGTAGAGAACATTATAAAACAGTGTTTGCATCTTACCTTGTCAATGCTTGTTCTCGTTGCTTTTGCTTTTTCCTCTCTCTCTTCTTGGAGGGCATTATAAAGTCTTTGCTCCATGTACTTGCTAAGCTTGGTGCTTGGCAGATCTCTTGCAAGTGAAATGGCAGCATTTTTAAGTGGTGTATGCTCACCATTTTGAATTTCTTCTAGCAAACATTTGGGGCATATATACTCAGCTTTGCCTTCCATATCTTTCTTATCATTAAAGAGAGAACATATTTGATGCTGCCAGCCTTCACATTTATCACACTGAACCCACTGCATACACATTACAAAATGAGATGCATGCTTTCTTTAGTTAGGAAATACAATACGCATGGTATATTAGCTTACTGATTCTTCAGCTTCATCATTGTTTCTTCTTTTCTGAAGTTTCGCCTTAGAGATGGTGATTCCATAGAATGTGATAGTCCCACCTCGAGAATCCTTATAGCATAGGGTACACAAACAATGTCGGACACCATTTTCTTCTGGTGTACTGTAATAAATCACACCACGTCTTATGCGAACCCCACAATATGAACAGTACACTGGAATTGGGGCAAACAAAAGGTTATCTGCTCCACACAGCTGGCATGAGTTCTCACTTAAACAATTTATTTGTTTGTTTCCCGTCAATGGCTTTGGCAAAATCTATTTGAAGCATTTACAAGCATATTAATGCTGGTAATAGCAAAAACTTTATTCTAATAAATGGTACTTGCAGCTAACGCGTGAAGAAATTTCTAAAAGTCTCTTTTGTAATACTGGGAACCAAAAAAAAAAAAAAAGACTTATCACTAACCTGATGCAGTTACATCAAAGTAGAGGGCTAATTATGTAAAAGTTCTTTGTTATGTTACATAATAAAAGATGGCATGGCACAAGTTTTTTTCTGGAAGATAAAAAACTTGTATCTATCCCGAGAAAAGGAGGCAACCACAAATACATGAAACGTTGTCACCCATGAAAATAATCAGCAGAAAGAATCTTACTGCATATCCCATTGGATATCAGGAGGCATGCATAAGTAGTTGTTTCAGTACTGATACAGTGTTCACATATGTCATACTATTGGATAAGTAAATACAAAATATACAATAAGTAATTCACTTTTAACCAAAGTAACCAACAATGGAGATTCTGCTCACCTGGTTCTGTCTGAGACTTGATACATGTTCTATTATTTCCTCTGCCATGAAATTTTCCATTAAGGACACACCCTTTGGTCTGGGATCTTTTGACCTACCTGTTCCACAGGGCTCTGGTACAATAACCTTGGTTTTTATTTCTGGCTTGGCCAGGAAAACCTGGGTCCTAACCTCCGGCACCTCCTTTTCGCAACCAACACTCAATTTTTCAGCAAGGGGAGGTGCCGACTTTAATCTCAATGAGTTAGGATAATCTGTAACATTTTCTAATCTGTCACCATCACTTCTGATATCCATATTATCATGAATATGACTCCTGTGGATTTCATGAATTTCTTGAAAAGACGAAAGCAAATATTTGGAATTTGATTTAGGAGATTTGCCTACATCATTTGCAGTCTCACTGATGCCTTTAGAATCTTTATTGAGATTTGTCAACAGATCCATATTCACTTGCATAACCTCTGAATTAATTGATACAGGAGAATCAGGAAATTGCTGCAAGGATGGAAATCCTCTAAGCTCCACAGGATGAGCCTTTGATGGAGGCACTGCATGAGAGATTCCACTCTCAGATGAAAATGGAAAAAATGTATTTTGCATCTTCAGCCGTTTGGCAGGATGCAGCATGTCTTGACCATCAGCAAATCTGAATCCACCAGAACCGCTGTCCAAGAAATTCCCCTGGGGACCTCTCCTTTTCTGATGAAGTTTTTCATGAGTATAATGATTCCAGACAGGCCCACAAATATTACAATTATCATGTTGGCAATCGTCAAAATGAATCAAAAGTGACTGAAACAGTTCGCAGTTGCACATACAATCATCACATGCTCGTGAATGCAAGTAACTTAGAAAAGAAACTTGGTAATTCCTTGTTGCCGATCTCTTGTAACTGACATAAGAACACAGAATTTTGTGCTCAAGAGAATGCTGCAATAGATTACTAGATTTTACATGTCCTGATTCTGTTGGGAGCTGAGTCTGTGCCCTTGTTGCCTGGCAGGGTTCGACTTTCTCATGGAAACAACTTTGTGCTTCAATCTTTACTGGTGCACAAAGCTGCAGATGTGGTTGGTGAAGCCATGTGTCACTCTGTTGAGACTCCAACATATGTAAGTGACGTTGCTGTGAGCACTCAAAATCTGAGTTCATTTTGCTGAAGTCCAAACATGAAAAGCTATTAGACACTTCAGGGGCCATCTGTAAGGCATCTTCTGATATCAGTAAATTTAAATCAGATAACACCAAGTTCTCTTGAAATCGAGATGGAACGTTCATTGAATATGTTTTTTGGATATTCCCTGCACCAACTGACTTGCCTGCAAAATTTATATTGGGAAACATCACAATGAGACAACAACAAGAGGTGTGAGAAGGTTGCAAGATAAGGACCGGATAAATCTTCCAACAACACTTTAAAAATCAATCTACAAACTAGAAGGTCCAAGTTCTTCAGTCAATTGCTGAATGATAAGGCAAAAAACTCTTCAGTCAATTGCTGAATGATAAGACAAAAAACTATGGAAATTAAGTCACGTGCATTAATTGTTTACAAGATCCAGGTTCTGAATTCTAAATGTGACGGAGCATACATGCAGATGCAGGCACAGCTGTGAATCCAATGTAATAGTTAGGCATACCAAGTAATTGCTAACATCATGGTAGTTCCACCCGGGCTTAATTGTGCAAGATGATACAGAAACCTACTTCAATTCGTATTAAAAAGCTTTCTTTTTTGACAAATAATTTTAAACATGGCAGGACATATGCCAAACTTTAGCAAAAAACTGTCAATGGTATAGGTCAGAGCCCCAGGGAACTAGTCAAGAGAGCATAAGATGAGTCAGAAATCAGGACGCAATTGGCAACAGTCAAGTATCGTCACTTCTTTTATTTGTTTATTTGAGCAAAGTATCAGCAGTTATTTAATATGGAGTATCATACTTAACTTGAGAGGAAACATGGGACCAGAGAAAAAAAAATTAAAAACGAACAGAATTTTTCGGAGGCTCTCCCTTCGGGTCCTTGACCAATTAAAAAAAAATGTTAAAGTCGGGTTCAAATGACTAAACTCTCAGGCATAATGAAGAGCATCAAAAACTCTGAGAAACCTCCATGACACCAAGCATACCAGCATAAAGGTCTTGCAATTGAAGAGAATCATTCAAGGATGCCTCAGAACTTTTCTGTAAATCAACCTGAGAAAAGACCTGTAGATTGTTTGAAGTTTCAGCATCATGGAATCTATCCCCATTAGAACATGTAGTGATAGTTGAAGTCTGTTCAGGAGAACGAACAATCTCACTAGCAACCTGCCTCATGCCCATAAATGAAGTGTTCCTCTCTGCAGTAGTCGGAACACTAGCATCTCTGAGCTCATAGCCTACAGAAACATATTTGATAATTGTCATAAAACAGAGAATTTTAAAATATATATGTGGTGTGTGTCTTTGTGTATTAATAGCTCACATTTTAGGTAGTCAAATTGATTAATATTACTGGCTGTCACTGGGTTATATCAAGCACTACCTTTCTCAGATTGATTAAATACAGGATCTCGGATATCTGAGCCGCACTTGTTCCTCAAACCTGGCATTATTCTGAATATGGGCAATGATGAAGAAGAACAATGTGAACTGACTTCTAGAAAGCGATTTCTTTCAAATTCAACCTCTTTATGCTGGCTTAAATTCTGCAACCGGTACATCAGTTCCTCCTGGTTCGCATATTCCTAGAAAAAGAAAAAATGAGAACTAACATTAACATGATGTTGTGGATTCAAGAAGTTTCAGCTGCTCAAGCAGACTTAGTTGACTCATTAACTGTTAGGTTCTTTTAAATAGAAATCTAGATCTCCCGTTTGGTCACAGGGGAAGGGGGGGCAGGAATCAAATGCAAGATGACAAAGGCCTCTGAACAAGTAGGTCAAATAGCTTGCAATTTGGTTGCTAACCAAGAAGAGAAAATAAAATTGAGACAAAATCATAAGAAACCTTTTTTTTATTTATAAAAGAAGAAATTTTGTTAGGGGGAGAGAGAGAGAGAGAGAATTATTTTCTTTCGAAACAAAAAATATAGTGCATAGCATTAATTACAAGCACCAATGGAGTGTCAACTCATGTACAAAAATATTTACATATATGATAAGGTCTCCTAATCCTTCATAAAGTACAAAGGATGACTCATAATAATTAAAAAAAAAAAAAAAAAAAATCTAAAGTTTAGAATCATCTAATACAACGAAGGATGATCCCATGTGTATTAAATAGCTTGTTCACTAGCACAAACTTGACAACAAATTAATTTGACTGAACACTAGACTAAGGATAAAAGATTACAACTTAGATTGATAGCAAACAAGTCAACCCTTCCACATTGCATAATTAACTATTTAGGGATAAAGTTAATTAATATTTGAGACTCATGAGTTTGTATAGTAGTATGTTATCTAGGATGTGGCAGTGTAACAACAAAAACCTTCAAAAGTAAACTATTTGTTCTATATAAAACAATGCTTCTGAAGGCTTATCAGGATAACAGACCTTAGAAGCAGCATCAACGAATGGTTTCTTATTGAGAAAAGTAGCAACTTCAGATGCATGCTGCCCCTTATTGTGGCCAGACCTCCTGTTGAAAATTTTGGAATGGCAGCAAGAATTCAGTTCTTGCTAACATTAAAACAGAATATACATACTAAATTCTTTTTCTGTATCAATAGAACATTCAAGAAACATTGTCTCCAATGGTCAGTCTTCCCATTGAAAATTTCAAAAAGAAAAGCAAGAATTTTGATAATCACGAATATTTATTGCATGTAAGATAATGCATTATGTGAGTATACCAAATCAGGATTTAATTTTGTGTGTACTCTACTATTCCTGATATTGAAATTTCAAAGATAATTTAGTGCAGCATGGGCAAACTTTTGAAACTTACATTCTAAAATCATAAGAACACTGGGCTTTGGCTTCCTCACGCCAGTTATTGAAGGCATTATTAATGGTGGAATGATGCAGACCATTTCCTCCAAACAGAGAAGAACTTGAAAATTTTGAGAGAGGATGGCTTGGTATCTGGCCAAAGGTCTGTCCCAACATATACTTCTTGGCATCCATCTTTTATGGAATTTTATTCATCCTACAAGCATTGGTAGTCACTAGAAAATAAAAATAAAACAAAAAAGATAAAAATAAACAAAAATAGAGAAAAAACTCACCATATTAGTAATTTCATCAGAGTCATAGATTAAAAGAACTTACAAGTTAAAGACAAAGAAACAGAATCAACATTTGGAAAAGGAAAATAGACACTCCTAATATAACCTTGAAGGAAGGAAAATTTAAAAAAAAATAATAGTAATAACATACAATAGCAATTTTAAAGTACTATCTCCTTCTGAAATGTTCTAAACCCAACAAAGGAGCATATTTTTAGTCTCACAGAACTTTCTGTACATCAACATGTATTTAGTCAAGTACATCACTCAGCTTTTAATATCCAATCTAATTGACATTCAGCCATATTTTGACATGCATCAACCAAAAAGTTTACTGTTAGCTGCTTAGTTACTGAAGAACCTTCCCTGCTAGCTACATAAGTTGACCATGCTTGCACAAAACGCTAGAAAAGATTGTACCTCAAGGAAAAATTATTTACAGACATAGACGAGCCAACAAATTATTTGGATTCCTAATCTATACAATGTTATCCTTTTTTCTAATGTGTCAAATTTAATACTTAATCACCCCCAAAAAAAGAAAGATTTGAAAAGAATAAGTAAACTTCATATTAACAAATGGGTTATCGATAAACACCCGTTACACTGATCATTCTTAGATTCCAAAGGTAACAAACATCCGTTTAAGGATTGCCATGTCATGACTCAGGCTGCAGCTGGAGTAGGCTTCAGTTCGATGCAACATATAAAGCATCTATATGTTTATTAGTCAAATAAACAATAATAATTTATCATATCATTATCTTGGATAACATAACCAAACATAACTTTCATAATTCAGACCTCAGAGTAAGCATTCGACTTTTCCAACTTCACCTCAGAACGTACTGATTTTATTAATTCCACTTATAAGAAAATTTATGTAATTTTTTCTCCACGATAAGTTTGTTTAAAAAAATCTGATTTTTCTCGATCTACTCGTGTGATCCAGGGGGTTTTTTTATATACGAAGAATCATATTTCATTCTCCCTCTGTGAACCAACCTCATCTGTCCTTTTGTATCATAGGGTTTTTTTCAATCGGCTACCGGTACGAGTTGCCCCAACGAAACTGGATTTCAATTACCCGAAAAGAATAAGAAAGAGAGAACCAAAAGAAGAACCTTGATTCTCGTAATATAAACTTCATTTATCTCACTTTTCGACTCCGTCATCTCTCTCAATCTGAAAGATCAAGAACCGAAAAATCAACAACCAATGTTCTCGCAAACCCTAAACCAAAAAAGCGACCATTGCTGAGGTCAGTTTTAGCGGGAAAAGATTCAAAAGAGTTCAAGATTAGGGCATTTTCGGTCTTCACCACGACTAGGTCTACTCAATTCGAAAAACCCTCAAAACCCAAGAAGCGATGGAAGAAAAAGACTCGGAAAGAAAATGAAACGAAGGGCATTATTACCACCGATGTTTCGGTTTAAAGAGAGCAAATTAGCCACAGCTGTTGGTCACTGTTCACCACGAGTAAAACCCTAATCGAATCAGAGAGAGAGAGAAAGAGGGAGGAAACAGACCTTTTCCCTTGGTTCTTTATTTAGGGTGTTCCTCGTCCTTCGCGATTTGTGGGCCATCAGAGACAGTGATGTTTTGTCTTCTCGTATTCTCCTCGTGGGTTTTGATTTGACAGAAAGGGAGAAACATGTCATATAGTTATACATGTAGTCTGTTAGTAACCTGTCTGGTCAGGATGGAGACAGAACTTTTCCCTTGTGGGGTCCACTTCCCAAGCAATTGACTTCTTTTATCTATTTATTTTATTTTTTAGATATTGAGAAATTATCTTCTTCAGCAAAAAAATGTTGACCACAACTGGTTTGGATTAAGTTGACTTGCATTATTTTATTTTGTTATTTAATTTTAATAGGTTTTTAAGGGATAAAAAAAGGAGTTGGATATTTAATTTTTTTTTTTCTAATTTTTAGATTTAAAAAATTAGTAACTTAATTATATTTCTTAATAATAATGGTCTATTAAAATATTAAGAAAGGTAATTAACCAATGGATTAATCCAAAAATTTTTTATTGCAAAAAACTTTAAATTGTTTTTTTTAAAAAAAATGTTCATACAGAATTTTTTAAATCTTATTACATTTTATTATTCCAGATAAATCATAAATTTTTATATACATAGTTATCAAATTATTTTATGTTAAGGTACTAAAAATTTTTATTTTTTAATTTAATTGTGTCTTCTTGTTTTATTTTTTTTGAAACGATAACAAAAATAATATTTAATATAATAATAATAATAATAATAATAACAGAAATGATAATAAATATAAATTATTATTGACTCTTTTTGACAATCTCCTCCTCTTGTATGAAGACTTTTTAATATAATAAGAATGATGGTGTTATTAAAATAGACTTTGAAACATTTATTCCTCTATTTTAATCTCTCCCTTACTCCTCCCATCTCTTTGCTTTTACCCTAAATTTTTGTGAAAATAATGCAGAGATTACTTCTCCTCAACTTGGACTAATTAGAAGGAAGTCCAGAAGAAACTTAAGTTAGCTAGCAATCTGAAATTTTAACAACATGCGTGCGGCCAGGTGATAGAGAATGCACCAAGAATATGGATCCGATTATATCTTAATCACATTACAAGAGCGCCAACACGAGAATCATATGAAACAAAACATGATAACACAATCTAACTTCACAATGATCCATATGCAATTCATCGCACAACAGCATTCCTCCTAGTTGGTGAGAAATAAATCCATTGCGGATTTGCTAGGAAAAAGCATCTTCAAATGTTACATGAATGCCTTCAATGTTTCCCTTGGATAGAAAGGGGGTTTGCAGGTCCAAGCCTAAATCATAATTATTGGCACATGATGCCCATAATCATTATTTATTCAGCGAATTTAGTGACAACTCATATTACTGTCACATGATGCCATTCACCTCCAGCTCCGATGGCGATGCCAAGAATCTAAATCATAATCTTCTCTACTGTGATAATCTAGGTCATCATAATCCCGATCATCATAATTATCTTTGTCATATTTGGACGAGCCATGATCTCTAGGTGAAGCATACCTGTTAGATGACGAGTACGGGGACGAATTATGCAAACCACGAGCAGCAAAATCCTCATGCACCAAAGGGCTTCTTTTCCCTCTGTCAGATTGTGACCTCCCTAGCGTAGGACTTCTTGGTCTTGGAAAATTGTCTCTTGGACTGTACGAACTGTAACCAGAATCATACCCTCCATGATACCTTGGAGGATAACTAGACCTGGAAGGGCTGTGTATTGGATCAACACCAGGAGGTCCTTCATCTCTGTAATCCCCAGACCACCTTCGCTCATGGTGATGCTCTCTGCTGCTAGCTTCTGAAGAACTATTCAATCTGTGGTGTGATCGGTTCCGAGATGGATCAGAACCTGATGGCCCAGGTGCCCAAAGCCTTTCGTCAGCATTTTCTGGGATTGGTGCATTTATTCCTGGAAATTCAACAGTCATCTTCCTCTCTAGTTCAGGATGTTCTCTTTCAACAATTTCCCCATCTTCACATTCTTCCTTCACTTCCCCATCAACATATATTGTAATGCCCGATGGCTGATCTTCATCATCTGCATCTACATCTCGAAGAAAGTTGCAAGAGAATAAATTAGATTTAAAGTTAAAAAAAGCAAAGATGCCAAGACAAATTTAGAACCTATTGGTGAATGATATTCAAAAACTTCACTAGACAATAGAAGCCTTTACACTTGTTGACATAGATTGAGACAGGTGAACCCATTCTTCCCACATCGAAAAACATAAACAGATCCAAAGAAAAACGATGAATTATGATTAATTTTTTTATTATCTGCCCGTTACATAGAAGTCACATCTCAGGACATTTGAACTTTTAACCTCTAGGAAAGAGGCAAGGAAGTACACGACTCGACCAAGAGGCCAAATGTGCACAGTTATCATGATATTTACCACCCAAGGGACTATGAGCAAACATCATAGGGTGAAAAATCTGAGGAAAAAGAAAGTCAAGCAAAAAAACACCCTAAGAAGACAAAGAAGGAAAAAGCAACTAGGTCAAACCACCTGTGCCTAGTTCTTTATTCCAAATCAGCGGGAAGTAAGACAGACGTACAAAGATAAGCACATAAGCAAATATAAACCTACCTAGATATCCTGGTGGATAACCAATCTCTCTCATTCTGTTTAGCCAAGGGGGAGGATCAAGCTCCTATACCAAAATAACATCATAGAAAAGTCAGATTCCATCATATCAGGTTAGTTTCTCTCATTAACAGTTGTTAAGAAAAAAATCAATATTTGAACCAGTTATGGCATGTTTGTTTTTGGAAATACAGTTATGGCCATGTTAAACAATAAATAATTATCTCACCAGTGCAAACTACCGTAAGCAATCTCAATCGTATAGAAAAGAAGCAATAACATAAAAACATAATGAATCTGCAGAAGAAATATTAAGCATATAAATCACCCCCAATTATTCTTAAGCATTATGGGACTAAAAGCAATAAAAAAATCATAACAAAAGATTGGTCGTTTGTAACATTTCCAGCTAGGGTAAGTATGGGGCGAGGAGCTAGTGGCTGTCAACAGTGGATATTATTTCCAATGAAAGATCCTCTTTTTAGCTCAGCTTTTTCTTATTTTTTTGTCAACATGAATCTACAACCTCTCTTACAGCATTTTAAGTTTTTGTTACAAGTTTGGTAAATTACAAAGAGTTAATAATTCAGACAGTTGATAAGTTTTAAAACAATCTTTTAAAAAACCTATTGGGTGTAACTCTAATTTTGGAGATTTCATACAATCTAAAAAGAACTATGTTGAGCAAGTGAAAGTCCTTCAATAATTTTATTACTATACAATCAGATTGTCCTACTTCTATTTCAAGGGTACCTTTTTCTTGTAATTAGGACAGAAATAATAGCTTATAAATCACATTTTACCAAATACGTAAATTAAATTAATACAACTTATAAGCTCGTGTAACCATAATACTCTAACAGTTTAATTTCTAAAAACATTATATTAGATTATAAGCTATTTAAAAGCTTATAAGCTCTATGCTCCTGCATTTCAATGCTACATGAACACCCTCTAACACTATAAATAACAATAGGATGATATGCTCAAGGAATCTAATCAACCAGTAGAATAGTGGTGAATTAAGAAATTCACCAGGAAAAAAAAAAGTTGTTTTGAAACAGAACCAAAAGAGCCACATTACCCCAAGTCCCAAAAGTTGCCTTGTTTCAGCACCAAGAACACCTGGCTTTAAATCATCATATTTTCCACCTGAAGAGTTCTGATAATATCGAGTTGGCAAACGAGATCCAGGATTCTGATTTCTTTTTGTCTTGTGTTGTTTTCGTGCATTATTCACGGCAACTCTATCAAGTGGCTTTGGGCATTCCTTCAAAGAATGATTATAAGAACCACAATTGAAGCAACGGGAAGCATCACCTATGATCTCCAAGCCTCTGTAAGAAGTATGACAAACATACAGATAAAATGAGCATCTCAATAAGTATATTATATAAAATGCAATAATGGAGAAGAAAAACAAATATGATTTTTGTCAACCACTTATGCTAGCACGTATAATATATATATATATATATATGTATGTATTTACATGTCCAACGTTTTACTAATTCACCTATAAAATGCAAATGTACAGTGAACATACCCCTCTAAATTACTTGAACCATCTACTGAAGTCAAACCTTGAGCATATCCACGATCATAGAGGGGCACACTGCTACCATCCAATGGAAGAAATCCCCTATTCAGCTTATTACTGGTTTGGTTGTCTATCCAGAATGACTGCAAAACAAATCAAAGAAAGAAACATAAATAACCACTAGCTAATCATCGAAAACTAATCAATCAAACCCATAATTATCTTCCATGCCAACCCAGCTCATGCTGACCCAAAACAAAGACATGTAAACAATGTATTGTTCTTCACTCTCTTCTAAAGGACCTTATCAGATACTTAAAACTGCCAATAACAGCATCAGCTAATCCTCCATCTAATTGTCCCAAGTGTTCATTATCATGTTCTTTTCTTCAAAGTTGTTGAATCTCATAATCATCTGTCCCTGCACTGTGATATGTCTTGGAGATTTTGGTCTCACTTGTTTAATACGTTTGGTATTTATTGGGTCACTCCTTTTTACCTTGAAGAGCTTTTGTCTTCTGCTCTACATTGTGTTCATAGGAGGAAGGAGGTTAAGGTTTTATGGGGCAGAGCTGTTTTCATTGGGTTGTGGGTGATATGATTGGAGCAAAATGTCAGGATTTTCAGAGATCTTGAATCTCACTTTTCTTTTCTTTGGGATTGGGTGTCTTTTCTGGCATGCATTTGGGCTGCACATAGGTTTTTTAGAGATTATTCATTGTCTATTTTGCACAAAAATTAATCAGGTATCACCTCTTGAGTATAATGAGTTTCTCTCATTTTATAGTTTCTTCTTTTATTCGGGGGATAGCTAGTACTCTGTGGTTGTTCTTCTCTTTCTCTATCTAATAATACTTGTTTTCCTATAAAAGATTATCTTCTTATCAAATTCTCAAGAAATATATTGTCTAATAACTTCTCGTTAGCTTCTCTCGCAAATAATCTACCAAATGAACAGAATTTGCTTGTAAACTCAAGTCACAAGAAGAGCAAACCCCAAGAAAACAAAATGTTCAGTCACTGTGTCATTTGTTGAAGATCATAATTATTCAAATAAATTTCTTTGTCATTCAAGAAAAACAACTCTTCTTTCTTTTGAAAAATTCTGAAAAAGGGATCTTAAAGCATTAGTGGCGGCATTCAGGCTCAAAATTCTTCAAACAAATTATCCTTTCTTCAAAAACAGGGGGATAATTTCAATATATTAAGAGCCTGCTTAGATTTGCCAACAAACAGTTTTAAAAGCACTGGGTTCTTATAAACAACTTAAATCATGTAGACGTTATTTTCGGAAAAAAAAAATCACGTAGATGTTGATTCGAAAAATAAGTATTGTGTTTGTATAAACATCATTTGACAATTAATAAACAATTGTTGTATCTTGGTTGATAAAAGGATAAATAAGGAGGAACAATAGGTGTTTAAGCGAAATATTAAAAAAAGGTCAAGGTGGTGGTGGGCACCAGCAGCTTATAAAAAAATTCCCTAACACTCTTAAGGAAATTATACCAAGGAGTTAATCCACTCAAGTCACTCTTTATGGTAACCAAAATTACAGGAAAAACAACTTTGACAATTGACTACTAAAATAATATAGCATTAAGTTTCATAATAATTTTATTGCCACCAAACTAGATCTATAGTAAAAGAAGACATAAAGAAACTTACTACAGCGGAGGACTTCTCCACTCCAATACGCAGAGCCGGAAAATAAGTCTCTTCACCAGATTCAAGAACTTGATCTGGATCCTGAATAAGATAAAATATATATTTAAACAAGTCTTTATTAAGTGCAGAACTTCTTTTGAAAGACATGCAGCAGATGCAATAGGACAAATATGTACATTTATGGTAACCTGTTTATACAGATTTTAAACATGTTAATACAACATGCTGTTTGTTATTAATTGTTTTTCCCTTTTTTTATTAGCTAGAAACAAATATAAGCCTTACGGAAAAAGCATTACGATCCTTGTTCACTGGTGACATTACCTCAGATCTTAAAATTCTATATATTGATTTATCCAAAATAGAAAGCACAATTAGTGCCTTTCCCCAAAAAAATAGTTACGTTACAGCAACTCCTGCCGTTCACAAGAATAACACACCATTCTGGAACATCATGTGTAGTAAAAATGTAACGAAAAATTATTGAAGAAGGGGGACCGTCAGTTACGATTGAAAATGATGAGATGCTAATGGAAGCAGAAGAACAGTTAAATATTAGAGGCCATTGAACAACTTCAGTAAGAGCTAAATGACTTGTTTCCGTGGTTCATAATTCTTTTGGAAAGTGCATGCCAATTACATCCATTTTGTATGAAAGAAAGCAAAGCCATACTTCTTTCAGAAATACAGCATTTTAACTTATAGAGAAATATACAATTTCCGCCAAGTAGACATACCTGAGCTGAAGAACAATTTTCAGCATGCCACTCTGACCATTTCTTTAATAGTTCCTGTAGCCTTTGTTTGCTAGCCCTGAAGATGAGGATAATTATTACTGACGTTGAATTAAACAATAACTAATTTCTGCTGGAGAGAAAACCATTAGAAGCTTCATATATTTTTAGTTATACAACACTAAAACAAGATCGCATTCATGAAAACTTTGATTTTTCAGATTTTCTCAGTCAGTATGATAACTCCCACCTAACCTTGATAAAGAATTATAGATAACATGCACAGATGGTTGCTGATCATCAATTGTCTTCCGGGCTCTCTTAACACCAGTTATAGCTAGCAAGAAGAATTATGGAAAACAGAAAACACTAACAACTGCAGAACGAAAAAATTTCGATGGGCAAAAGGATAACAATGTAGTTGACATACAATTATCAAAGAAAAGCCTGCTTGAAAAAGTCAAGCTGAGTCAATGCATGCACAAGAGAGAAAGGTTTGGTTATTAAAAGTGAAGCCAGGATACAAATATCATCCAATGATTTCTTTTGGATGAGACTTTCATTTTGGACACTGAAACTAACATTTTCAGCATGCACCTCCGAGCTGAAGTTTCTGGGACCCTCTTCAACAACTGTAACAGTTTCAGCCAATTTAACATGCACTTGCACGGCAGATGACTCATCAACAGTATCTTTAAGCCGATCTGATTCAACACAACCATCTTCATTTCCAACACCACCTTCACTAAGCTCCATGCTTTCACTAAGCTCCACACTGCCTCCATCTACTTCGTCTTTTTTACCTCCAGAATTGCAAGTTTCAGAATTAGCTTCATGCAACCCGCAATCAGAGTTACCATGTTCCTTGACCTCAGCTTCCATGTTCAATAAAGGAAATGAAATCTCCGTCGAAATAGGTTTGATAACTGTATCACCAGAAATACCTAGGTGAGTGAGTCCCATCAGTAGACCAGAAACTAATTGCAAGTACAAACATTATCTTGAAAATGGAAGCAGTGATTAGCTACTCGATGAATTCTAGACAAAACCGTTGATAGGGATTTATTATGTCTTAAAATTTCAGTTGCCATGGCCAAGTCAATAGAAAATTTTTCTACAAGTAATAAATGCTTCATGATTTCTTCCAAACGAACAGAACAATATCCACGTCCATGACAGTAAAAATTGTCTAACGCCAAATTTAAAACCACAAAGCCTAACGCAATCGACAGTCACACTTTTCGATTCTTTACTAAAATCAATGACATTAACAAATACAAAAACAAAAAAAAAGAATTAAACCTTGGTCAGCTAATCTCAAGTAAGTCATTTAGTTGCAGGTACATCATTCATTTCTTTCACCATGATTTCAAATTCTCATTCATTCCCATTTATTATCTAGTACAATGGGCAGTAAAAAGAATACCATCCAAGATTAAGTAGATTCCGTTTCCTTACCTTCAAATGTGAAACCAAGAGCATGAACTGAATAAGACGAGTATATGAAAATATGTTGTGGGCGGCCAAACGAAGAAGAGTATACGCAGGAGAAAGACAAGAGAAAAGTGAAATTAGGGTTTTTGGACAAGAAAAGGTTTTACCTAAAAAGGATAGAGGATGGAAGAAGAGTGAGAACAAGATCAGGAAAATGAATCAGGATTCAAAAGGAAGGCTTTTAAAATTCTGAGGGGGCGTCACGATTGGATCGCGGTGCGTCGCCGTATAGCGTCGGTCCGTCGGATCTGCTCATCACGACTCCGAGTACAAAACGGTGCGTATTACCGGTTATAATGCTTGGCTTTTTTGTCTTTAAATTTACCATTTTTTAAAATTGTATTCATTATCACTTTTTCAAAATTTAAATTAATTTAATAAATTAAACTTATTTATTTATTTTTTTTCTATAGATTGTAAGAACTGTTATCTAATGATAAAATTTATTGAAATTATATTTGTTGGTAGCTTTTAGATTTGCATTTGGTAATCTATATTTAATTTTCTAATTTTTTAATTTTTTTTTCTATAAAAAATAATTTATTGATTTATTATTTATAAAAAATTAAGTCACACGAATATTTTTTATTTATTAATCTTAATTTTAGTAATAAGGATCACCAACGAGTACGTATGTATCCATACACCAAAAGAGGAACGGTACATACAGGAAATGTTCCTGGTATGTGCAGAGCTGTAAAACACGACGAAGATGCAACAGACAAAGCAAACTTGAAAACTGCAAATATATCTTGTCGTTGCAGCTCCCTCCTAGTTAGTTGAAGACATCGTCCTCCTCCTTTTTAACCATTGGCTTCTTCTGTTTCTTGGCATGAACTCTACCACCTCCCTGTCATCATCATCCAACTTCTTCCCTCCTGATTTTTGCTCCAGATATAATGATTCCGTACCATACTGCGTCGAACTGGATGCTGGCTGTGATGGACTTCTCTCGTAATCCTTTTTTAGCAATTCATCACCACTTGAACTATTCTCCGTTTCCATAGCTGCTTTTGCCTTTCCTTTAGATGTTAATATGTTGTTTTCTTGATCAGAACTCCAGCTAGTATCGCTCTCGCTGCTGCTTTCTTTCGACGACGTATTGCTTAGGGTGTGAAAGATTGTGACGGTACTCTCTTTCTTTGCAGCCTGGAAAGAATAACTCCTTGTTTTGCTACCATACAATGGTGGAAGCAGAGATTTTGACTGTGAACCAGCTCTATCCCCGCCCAAACTATACTTTGATGAGAGTTTTCTCTGTACACCTTCCCTTTCGCGTACCAGATTGCCTAGTGCTTCGATCACTTCGCTGGCTGCAGCTTCCTCTGCAGCTTTTTGCTGAAGTTCTGTGATTGTCCTATCAAATGCTTTCTTCTTGAGTTGGAGAGAACGCTGGAAGGGAAAGCTAAAGTGGTTAACATCTGTTTATTTTTTTCTTGGTTGGATTAAGTAGTTACAATGATAATAAGCAAAGGGGAACTAGAAGTTTACTCGCTTCTCAAAAAAGATTCCCAGGTCTTGACCTTGGAGCTTCTTTTTTCTCCAAAATATACAGCAGAATCGAACAAGTACAGCCAAAACTACCAATAAAACAGACTCAAATAGCAAGAACAACAGAATGACTCTTCTGTTACCTGGAGATATTAAGAATGAATGTCCATGTAAAGAATTTAGCACCATTCTAAATTCAAGTGGCTGGGACTTGCTTACCTGTATAAATACCGAGTGGCTTGGGCCTTGCCTGGTAGCAGCTAGATGCAAGTTTCTGACCTGGTAACAATTCAACGATGTCATCAAGAAAAAAATTCAATAAAAAAACTTCATTTCATTCTCATAATGTAAGAATAACTTATGGTTAAAAAGACAGTTACTCAAGGATCGACACTGCAGTGGATTGCCAATCTCTGTATCATCAGCAAAAACCAATGTGTGAGCATTCCAAGATATGGTGTCTAATTAGAAAATCAAAATATGCTTCTTCTTTTAATTGAAATAGACCACACCATGTTCAAATGCCACTATTTTTTCTTCAAGCTGAATCAACTTTTAACACTAACCTACAAAATTCTTAAATAAAAATGAGTAGTCGAGACAAATCTCACTTGAAGCAGTGATTAAGGCAAGAACGATTCGCTCATCCAACATAAAATGCTGCAGGTCCCTTTCTGATAAGAAGGATGAGAATTGATCTGATAAATGCAGCAGATTCCAAAAAGCATTTTAGGAAATGCATAACAAGACATGGTTAGGAATCAAAATTTTTTTTTTAGCCAAAAGAAGTTTACTTTACCAGGATAGCTTTCTGACCAATAAATGGACCCAGTTGCTGGAACCAACAAGGTGAAGAGTACACTTTTGGGTCTCAACACCGAGATGTAAGTATAGTCACCAATAGTTTGGCTAATCTTTCCCTCCATCTTGGTTTGGGAAATGTATACTGCATAGCCCGAGCAATCAAGATATGGATCTACTTGTATAACAGAATCCAGATTATCAGCTTCAGGGAACTTCTTAAGAACTCCAACTGGTGAAAAAGAATACAGATGTCCATCCACAGATCCAATGGATATCCAACCTGTGATGTCAATTAAAATGTGAGTTTCTAATGAAAAACTGCAGAATCCTGGAGAAAAAAAGTAAATCAAAGTTATAACAACAAGGGTCAGCATAAAAGAGTACCAAACAATAAAGTAAAACTATCATGATCACGAATTTTCTTATATGATAGATTCCTGAATCCTCAAAATTATGAACACATTTACCATTAGAATCGACAACAGGTGCGTATTCTGCAGTGCTCAGTGGCCCAATATTTCTCTGCCACAGGATCTTCCCTGAAGAAGCATCTAAAGAAAACACAAGGCCCTTAATCGGCATGATAACATATAGGCAGCCATTTTTTCCAGGGGTTATAGTGAAAATTTTGTCATATGTACTAAAATCCTGAATCCATTTGAAGTGAGGACTCCGAAGAGGCAAAGAATAAAGTTCTCCTTCAGTATTTGAGATCTGCAGATACAAATGTAAAGGGTGGCTTAACTTCTGAAGGGCATACATATACATATATATGTACATACATGTAGACAGTTTCTTCTTCTAATTTGAAAAAGAAACAAGGTGTTTCTTTCATGTATTTACAGTCATTATGCATGTAATTGGAAAAAATAATTGACAAGCAACAATAAAATGCTGAACATGAAGTGACCTTGCCAGTAACCCCTTGCAACTTACGTAACAAGTTAACATTTTCATTTTGCCAAATTCAATAGAGTGATAAGTTCACTGATTCAAGATTATTGCAGAAGGAAACTCAGGATAAGCAGACCATACATAGATACTAGCCTCACATCGATCAATCACAGGAACAGAAGCAAAGAAACAATCTGTAACAGCTTTCCGGCAACCTATCCGATAACCAAATTGTTTCAGCACAGGTCCAGCAATCCAGAGTGGTCGGCCATTTGTTGAGAATGCGAAGAGCCCTCGGTTTTTTATATTTATGAAAACGGATGAACTCAATGTGCTTACAGCAAGCCCAATTATTTCAATAGGTCCCTCTTGGCCTGGGCCTGGGCTGAAAAAATTTTCTGCTGCAGATCCTGAAGTTCCATTCTTTTTTAAATCAACTTTCAGAACCCTGTCTTCTGCAATCAAATATATCTGCCCAGGATTTTAGAAAGCAACATATAATCCATGTTGAAACAAGCACATGAGGGTTTGTTGCCTTGAATTGACCAGGTCAATAATAGAATTGCAGGATATGCCTCTACCATGTCATATATCCATATCTATTCTTCTCAAGAAAATGTCCATCTATTACGTAATTTATTTTCAGTTAATTAAGTTTCTCTCTCTAAAACCCGAGTTACAATACACCTAAATTTCACAAAATTAACTTATATAGGTCGACCAAAAGTAAAATACATACATAGCACTACATGGGAAAGAAAAAAAACCTTAAAAGTAGTATATAACATACTACAGGAGTTACATGGAGTTCATATTTACTAGTATTTAATCTTTGTAAAACCATTACATGTCATAACATTAACAACTAGGTGGTTCAAGCAAAACCAGGTTTCACTGTTAATTTTCTGGCTACTGGCGGCAGGGCAGGATTCGAAATAGAATACAAGTCAAGGATATTGCTTACCTTTCCCCTACCGCCGTGGACTGGGGCTTTACTAACGTTGCATTTATAATCTAAATGGAGAGACCAAGCAATGGAACCGTTGCCTTCAAATGCAAACAAATGCTCCTCAGAACAAACATAAACCCTCCCATCATCTCCAATTAGAGGCTTTGAAAGCCTATAAACTGCTTTTGCAGGAGCTGAAACGAAATTGCAGCATCAGAAATTCATAATCTCTGTCCATGGAACTGATTGTGTTCGCTGCAACAAACAAGCTACCGACATTTCTAAGTTCAAAAGATGTTAATCAAGATTTTATCAGGTTACTTGCCCTCTAGATCTGCACAGAATGGATCGTAAAGACCCCTAAGAATTTCATTCTTCAATCCACGGAATAGTTAAAAGACAGGAAGCGAAGGAAGCAAATGAAGAAAAAACAAAACAATTTTTCCCGGATAATAAAATTAGTTTTATCATCAAATTTTCTGTCCTCATTTTCTCGACAACCAACCAAACAGAACGGTGAGCAAAAAAGCAGACTTCTGAAAAACGTTGTAAAATTTGTAAAATGAAAATTGAAGCGTAGCATGCTGAACAGTGCTTGGAAAATGAAGAGAGGAACCGAAAATGAGAAGGGATGACCTGAGTATTGCTGTAATCCTACCGGGTGAGAAGACCCAGACAGTAATCCCAAGATCGGAAGCAAGAAGAAGGGGTGAATTATGCGCATTGTAGAGAGGAAACAGAATTTCTAGATGTATCTTGTGGCGGTGTTTAAAAGAGAGGGGAGAAGAAGAAGAAGAAGAAGAAGAAGAAGAAACAACGGTTTGTTAACCGCTGGTTTGGGCGGGCAATAGTCATATTTCATGAAGTTGATGTATAAATCAAAATCACGTATTTAAATGTCAAATTTGCATTTTACACTGAGACAAAATGTAATTAAACACAAATTTATTTCATAATTAATACAGCTTACACTCTCAGATAGAATTATATAACTAATACAAGAAATGGAGAGAGATTACTTATAATTAATACAAGTTTAGTGGAACTAATTAGTTAGGGGGGAACAGGAGGATGACATCTGTAGGGATAGCGGCAAACACGGCGGGGCGGCGGCCGTTTGACTTGAGGGATGCATTTTGAGTACGGTGTCTTCCGACCACAGTTAAAAACCGGACCACGGTTGCCCACGGGAATACCTACATATTAACAAACATTAGTCTTATCTTATGTTTGAAGTAAATACATATATATATATATATATATGTATATATTATTTTTAAATTTAAATTAACACCCGATATTGAAGAAAACATTTTTTCAATAATCAAAATTATATATATATATATATTCAATTAAATACATACATATATATATATATTCTACAAAATGTTCATTTCTTTCTGACAAAGCTAGCATTAAACAAAATATAAACATCTTGGTATATATAATTTGGGTAATTAAAAAACATATGAAGATTCATGTGAAGTGGAACCTTATATATATATATATATATATATATTTATGTATGTATGTATGTGTATATAGACAGATCGTTGTATAATTAATACAAGTATTGAATATAACAATATTTAGTCATTAATGATTAAAATAAATTATAGCAATTAATTAGTATTTTTTTTAATTTACGTGGCAAATTGCAAGATGTTTAATAAGGACTGAGATAATTGTTATTATTAATAATTTTTTAATTATGCAATTCTTATGTTCAAATTTATTCATATAAAAATACATATTTAAATTTAACCGCAGCATGTTTGATAATAACTAATTGGATATATATATATATATATATTTTATATGTTCTTAATTCTTTATCCCCAAATGTATAAGCACCATATAATTTTTTTAAATAATTTTTAAATTTATATGACATGTTCTCATGATACTAGAAAAATAAAAACTATATACATTAAAATATAAAATATTTTGATATATATATATATATGTGTGTGTGTGTGTTTGTAATAGTATAAGAAGAAAAAATGAATAATCTCACCACCACCATGTCCATGGTCAAGTAGCTGCCGAGCAGCCACACCAGAGGAAGAAAAGAGAAGGAGGTGGGAAAGCAAGAGAATTAGGGTTGCAATAAAGAAGCTCTTCATGTTTTTTCAAACTTTTAGTTACTACGCCTTTGCATATCTCCTGCTATTTATAATTAAAATTCAAAGCATTACCCCAGTTGTGGTGCAGATTACTTGCAGAAAATTTGATGTCTGAATCTTATCTTCTTCACTACAATAATTGATTGACTCCCGAGTCAATACCAGACGTGACATAAAATGTACAAATCTTCAGAATTCTAAAATTTTATCTTTCCATAACCACTCATCTATGGCCTGGCTAACATACTTTTCTTTTTTTTTTTTGGTAGAAATATCTATGGTTGTCTCCAAGATTTAAAATTTTAACAAATTTCCAACTATTTAATTGATTGATATTTGCCAAGTCATTTAGAAATTCACTGTCATACATGGTAAAAAGAAAAAGAAACACACAGAAACACAAGGATCAACACTTTGACAGGGATACAAGACTATGATACATAATGCCATACACTGATGCCACCGATTTTAAGAAATGGAGGCTAGAAAGGGCTGATCTGACGAGCCAACCATAATAAAAGCCCAGGAACAAGTTGCCTTCTCGGCGGAGACCTACCATCCTTCTCGAGAGCTTCCTTATCTCCGGCATGTATCACAGCAACTAGATTATCAAATAATTCATCCTTACCACCTCTCAAAGGATCCTGCAACATGTTGGCAAACTCTTGGATTGGATTATGTGGCCGAATAGGCTTCTGACACCATGTAATGAAATTCTAATATCTAGCAATATATCGCCAAACATTTCCATGTATTCCACTTTCTTTGTCAAACTTTAAAAGTTCACTCTACCGCTTTCCTATGTGCATCATGAGTTCTCTCCATACACAATATTCAAGGTCGGTGTGGATGATTACATCGGATGGACATTGAATAAGGGGTGGAGCAATAGAAAAAAAAACCACCTTAAAAGAAGAAGGTACTACTTCATTTTACCCTTGTGAAAATTGTGTGTTTTTCATTGCTGTGAGCAGACACGATATTAGAGACTCCTGACCTGTTTTACGGCATTCATGGAGAATGATAAAGCAGTTTGGAGCCTTAGTTGAACTATGCGCAGATGTGATCCACTAAACTCTTTTGCAGGGTAATTTTTAGTTCATCAAAGAGTTCGACCTTATATCAAACTTCAGGGAATCATTTCAAGTCCATCCAAACCAATAGTCTTCTTCATCAACAATACATCTATATTCAGGTAAAATTAGCCTGAGCTTCAGATTTTTAACTAAGTTTATATCCAGGTCCCCTCCCGAGTCCCAAAGTCAGTTCTAACTAATGGTGATTGATGACATTAACTCGCATATCTAAGTATGTGAAGTGGAATTTCAAAAATCTGTAGGTAAGATTTTAAAAAAGGGTTTAAACTTTAAACATATAGTTATGACATAAAAATGCCAGTATAACTGCGAAGGAACTTATGGGAATCACTACTTACTTGAATAAACAAATCTGTATGAGTTTTTCCCTCGTACAAAATTAGTTTGGCCCGAACTCCTACTCCTTCCAGAGCATCTGCAAAGGTTTTACTGCACATAGTATGTCAATGTCAAGAACAATTCTTCAAAATCACATGTTTTTAGCAAATTCAAATTATGTTCTCGGATACCACGAGCAAGGATGAGGGAATATCTTAGAATCCCATCCCATTCACACAAATTAAACAGTTTTATAATCTAGTATATTAAGTAGAAAAATACACAGCATAGTTTTATAATCTAGTATATTAAAAAGAACTCTAGGCACTCCCTCCATAGAAGTCACATGTCAATAAACCATTCAAATATCAAGCCTTTAACATGTAATTTCTTTTAAGACTCCAGATATAAACTTATCACGAAAGTTCAAAGCTGCTAACAGCCACAAGATACCCAGTTTGAATAGATGATTGACATGGATCCAGTAAGAAATAGGATTAACACGAGTTTTGATGTTATTAGCATTTAGTTGAAGATGTTTTTACCTGGCATCTGCTGGTATGGAGTAATCTGCGGTTCCGTGAAAAAGTGTAATAGGAGGCAGGAGGGAAGCAGCGCCCATAACACTTGGTTCCTTTAATCTAATTTCAGGAGAAAATCGTTGAAAAGACTCTATGCCCTCCATTATGCTTCGATTTCCCCCAAAAAAAACATATATATTAGGTGGGGAATTTGCATGGGTGATTATGAAGTCAAAAGGCCATAAGTTGAATACCTCAAAAAGATTGCACGATAAAGGCCTCGATTATGGAAGTGATCAACTAAACTAAATAAATTGTACCTGTATATTGATTATAGATCAGTGAAGCAAGCACATTCATTTTTGCAACTTTCTACCAACAGATCAATGAAGATATACAAGCAACCGGTATACCATTTATCAACAGATCAGTCAAAATACTTTCCACCAAAAGAAAAAACAGATCAATCTTACTAGGCCAGAATAAAAATATTCATCAGTTGCTACAACCTTCTCAACACCTAAAAACATCAAAAACAGTTTTTGGTTTAGATTTTAACAAGATCAAAAAAAGCTTTTACATCCAAAAATTCGGGAAAGAAAAAGGCTGGAAAAGTGCCTTGCAACTGAGGAGCTGATTCTTGCCCATGTTCAAGTATGACAAATTGCTCTGGCATAGGAATTTCAAGCCTTCGACTCCGTAAGTTTTTTTGCCATCATTGAAGCATCACAGCAAGTGAAATCACTGCCTGCTTCCATGATTGCATTTGTGAACCCAAAATTAATTGATGCACTGAAGTTGTTATGTGTTTGTGTATCATAAACACCGCTAGAGAATGTAGAAGGAAAAAGTCATTGACACCAGATAGACTTCATAAAACCAAATAGTTACAAATTGCAATAACTGAATTTGTTTCATGGTTTTCCCTTTCCATCATCAGAACACAAGGATGAAGTACAAACATAAAAATAAGAGAAAATAGAAATGGTACTTCTTCACAATGTTTACTAGATCTTAGGCCACGTAGGTCCTCAGCCACATCAAACACCACATTGTAGTAAGAGTAAAGGCCATACTTCTGCCATGGTCTTGTATGATATTAATACCATGAAAGAAAAGACAACATTCTTAGACTAATGAGATAAGAAATGGACATCCTATGGTGGAGAAGGAGAGCTACCATCACAATGTGCCCTGCAGATGGATCATTAATACTCAAGGCTATTTGAACAAGTAACCCCACATCAAACACCATATTGTAGCAAGAATAAAGGCAATACTTCTGCCATGGTCTTGTATGATATTAATACCATGAAAGAAAAGATAACATTCTTAAGCTGATGAGACAAAAATGGAAATTCTACGGTGGAGAAGGAGCATCACAATGTGCCCTTCAGATGGATCATTAACACTCAAGGCTATTTGAACACGTAAACCAGTGACGACTCTCCATATGCCAAAAAGTAGGGGTTTCTTCTTTCCGATGCACAAGATTAGAAAAAAAAGCACTTATTTGACATGGAAAGAAAATTTAGAGTTCTACTGGTTTAGACAGGTACTAATCACCACCAAGTAATTGGCAAATGAAGTAATAAGAAGCAAACTACGAGAGAAACAAGCATCTCAAATACAAATCTCCAGCAAAAATATACAAAATTTTACTGGTAGTAAATGGTAAAAAAAGATTTCAAATCCTATAAACATTTAAATAAAGCCAAAAATTAAAGTTTACCCTCCAGATAAACCAAAATAAGCTTTTATTTGGGAAACACTCCATGAGACCTTTTCTCCCCCAGCTTCTTTGACTGCTTGCTCCAAGAGAACACAAGCAGAAATATGTGCACCAGCTGATTGCCCCATTAAATAAATCCTAATTAAGAAAGTGAGTAAGAGGTCAGCAATACAGTTAAGGAAAAAAAAATTGTAAATGTGTGAAGAAAGAAACTAGCCTCTCACCTATTAGGGTCACCCCCATATCCAGCAATGTTATTGCAGACAAATGAGATTCCCTCGGTAATATCTTTCACCATATCACTTATGGTTCCCTGAGGAAAATTTCTGCATTGAAATATTAAATACCAAAGAAAAAATAATTTGTAGTGATGGCTGACAGAAACACAAATAGAAATATAAAAAGTATACTAAAAACCTTTGAAATCTACAGCATGTTGAGAGAAACGTGCAAACAAAGGAAACATTTTCAATTAACAAAATTTATTTCAAAATTAAGTTTAAAATTTTATGACTGCTATATGCTGCCCCTTCTCCTGTCGCCTAGGTGACAGTTAAGTTGAGATGGGTGATCGCCGGCTCAGTTGTGATGAGCTTTAGGTTTTGACAGGATAGCGTGGTGATAAAAGAATAAAAAAAAAAGCTGATTTCCTCTATCCCCTGGGCTTCATGAGTATTTGGACAGAAAATAATAGAAGGGTTTTTCATGATGTTGCTTCTTCTTTTGGTAGAGTTATAGGTTTATGGTTATACCCCATATTTTCTATTTTAAGGTCATTCTCTTCCTTTTAAAGAATATTGGATGTCATTGATATTTTGACTGAATTATAAATTCCCACTGCTATATATTTATGATTACTTGTGAAAAATTAAGGTTAAATTACACTCTCATCCCTTTGTCATTTGGTCAATCAAATTCAAGTCCTACTATTTGTGTTAAATTAAATACTGTGGTTTTGTAGGTAATCATGTTATATTCTATAATTTTTAAGAAAACATCTTCAAGTATCCAGACGAAACATGTCAAAATTAAGAAAAAAATTAATAAAAAATATACAAGATAAGAGTTAAAGAAAACTAGTAATCTTATAAAATGATGAACAGCCAAACCTCAGCTACTGATGAGCGTTTGGGACTATTATAACTTATGTTGTATTTTTAAAAATTGAATTTTAAAATAAGTATTTACTAAAACTGCTCTTACTCAAAAGTTGTTTGATGTTTGGTAAAAATAACTATACAAAGTATTTGTCACTTTAAAAAAGCAGAAGATGTGTGTTTGATGAAAATGACTTTTAAGATTTCAAGTGCAAATTTTTATTAAAAATTAACATTTTCTAAAAGTTAAAAAGTACGACTTTCGTGCTTATATTTATCAAAATATATTTTGACTTTAACTTTTGCCAAAAGTACTTTTCATTTTACCCATTTGGTAGCAAAAATGCTTTTGAAACAGAAAATATTAAGTTAAAAACTGCCTCAAAAGAGCCCGAATTGTTAAAAAAAAATTTTAAAAAAAGCACATAAACACACAATATTTGAATTTGAATTAAGCAAAATCACAAAAGGAGAAACTATATTTGTTCAGAAATTAAATATACACAAGGTGTCTCCGACATCCCATTGATCTTTAAACAATTTGTCTTCAGTCGATTAAATGGACACCATGTGGAGAACATGTCAGGCAATTAGTACCTAGGATTCATGTGCATTGGGAAAGCTAATTTGAAACTAAATAATGCAATATGATCTTGACTTCACTAAGAGCAGCTTACCTGTAATCAAGACATGCTACAATGATCTCCTTCTCTGCCAGCTGCAGACCCAAGAAGGAACCCCATGCTTTGTACCTAAAATCAGCAGAAGATAGTAGAAAGTTGATGCAAAATAATAGATAACTTGATTTTACCGAAGAAAATGGAAGATATTACCTAAATCCGTTAAACAAGACCTTTGGATAAGAGAATTTTCAAAGGATGGTTGGGTCCACACTGTTAGCCACTATGAAAAATAGTCCATGGAAAGACCCGAAATTCAACAAGATCTACATTGGGGGGAAATCTAAGCCCAAAATATAACTCTCCATGTGTCCAATTGTTAAAATATTTGGAGAAAATCCAGCATAAAGCTTCACGAGATACTTTCATGAATCCCACAGAGCCATGTTTTGGTCCTTTGGATTTGAAGAACCCCTTCTGATGTGTAATTTTTTAGTTGTTTTCAGAAAAACCACAGATGAAAAAAATTGAAGAACATTAATATCCAGTTTTCCTTAATGATCTTTTTTTAAAAAAATAAAGTTTCCTTAATGATATAGAAACCGAAACTTGGACAGCAGGCATATGGACTTTTCTTCATTTACGAGTGATGTACGCATAGATTTTCCTTTATTAGTTCTGCTTAGTTTCCTACTTCTAGTGCTACAGATATCCTGTTTTTCTTTCCCTTATAATATTAGCAGTAATTTTATGTCTTCCTTTCCTTTTTTACTTAAAGATACTAGCTTTCCATAACGAGCCATCTTAGAAAACCTACACACAACTATAAAAAATAGAACCATGATTTTTTTTTTAAATAAAAAGTATGAGATGTATATTAATAACATACCAAAATGGGTACCGCTCTTACACAAAAACTGTACAAAAGTATTAAAGTGTTAATGACATTCCAAAAATCTTCTTCACTAATAATGTTATGACTAATCAAAATAATCTCAAAACAATAGATCCACTTATCCCTTAATCTAGTTAATCCACATTGTTTACCCTCAAAAACTCTATCATTTCTTTATTTTCACAGAACCCAAAAACGATATGTGGAATTAAGTTAGCAATTCTTTGTTTTATACATAAACCTTCCCAAACCCAAACTTCATCCCGCAACACACCTGCCATAACCCAATTGATTTCCAACAGTCCATAGACCACAGTCCAAAGATAATACGCTGTAGGACACCATAAAAGCAGATGGTTGCCTGATTCCTCAGCCTGAAGGCATAGATGACATCCATTCACTATTACCAGACCCCTCATCCTTAATTTATCCAGAGTGAGAATTTTTCCCCATCAAGCTTCCCAAGCGAAGAAAGCAACACGTGGAGGAACCTTTGCTTTCCATATTTGATTCCAGGGGAAATTGATGAACCCCTCAGTACCACATTAAACAGAAGCTGGTAATAAGAGCGGACAGAGAAATTTCCATGCTTTACCAGACACCACCAAATTTGATCAGGCTGGCTGCTGATGTGTTGGGAAGCTAGAATCTTCAAAATGCCTTCGTATTCTAGAATCTCCCAATCATTCAAATTTCTTTTCACATTGATAGGCCACTCAATAGAGTTATTTTTCACCTGGTAAGCATTCTCAACCAGCATATTTCTTGACTGTGATAGGCCATAAATTCTTGGAAAACAACTACTAAAAGAACCATCACCCGTCCAATCATCGTGCCAAAATCTTATTCTATTTCCTTTCCAAAGTTTCCTTCTGGTACAAATAGAACCATGATATCTAAGTTTCTTAGATCACCCTAACACAAAGTCCACACTCAGGTCATTCCCCAGTCATGTGGATCAGGTACGAGTAACAAAATCTTATTCTATTTCCTTTCCCAAGTTTCCATCTGGTACAAATAGAACCATGATATCTAAGTTTCTCAGATCACCCAAACACAAAGTCCACACTCAGGTCATTCCCCAGTCATGTGGATCAGGTAAGAGTAACAAAACCAGTTTTGTGTTTCCTATCCTTGTTAACTGACGTTTTAGACACTAGGAAACAAGTTTAGCGACAGGCCTCTTAATGGATGGCCAATAAAACATAAAGTAAAGCAAAAGTCTTATCCCTACCAAGATGACATGAAAGACCATCTAGATGAATCTCACAAGGAAATTTCAACATACATGAAATGCATAACCTAGTGACTCTAAACAAGTATCCCTCATGTTCGACAAAAAATACCCAATCTCTACCATGACCATCCTTGACCTCATGATAGATAATCCCAAAATTAGGACAAGTAGGATATTCATCTCTATCCTATCAAAACTAATCACTTGAGCAACCATCTTAGTCAATATTGTGTTGGTGAATGTATATCATAAATAATTAACTAGGGCTAGATTATTTTAAAGGTGTACAGTGGTAACATATACCTCAATGCAATTAATTATTGGTTTTCTTTCTTATTCTCAAGAACTTGTGTATATAGGATCATGATGTTCAGCAAAATACATAACATTTTATTCTTAACATAATATTAGAGTTGTAGGTTAAAAAACTCTTAACTCCTTTAGAAGCCTCAAGCAGCCTTCATTGCCGAAATAAGAAAAACCCTAGGAGGCTAGCCTTCTTACCCAGTCACTGCAATAGCCACCATCACACTGGCCTTCACAGCTGAAAAATAGCCAGGTGCAAGGCCCATTATCGTGCACCACCAGCTAGCCGCCATAGCAACCACAGCACCACCAGTCTACTGCCAAGACCAACTGTTGCTCTGTGCAACCATATGCCAGCAGTGTGACCAACCTTCCAACAATACGACCAGCCACACGCAAGCACCAGCAGAGTGACAGCAGCATGCAAGCACCAGCAGGGCGACCAGCTGTGTGCAGCCACCCAGCATGCTCCCACTTCTGTGCACCACCCTCTGCTCCAGCAACCTGCACACCTGTCCCCTGCTGTCCTGCTGCAGCTACCGAACCAACCTTCATTGCTTGAATTTTCTACACCATGTTGGAAGCTATATCATAGGTCACTGGTGCTAACCCTAAAGTGGAAATATTGCAACAATCAACTGGAGAATTCCAACCAATTCAGATTGCCTATCATCTGAATGAAAAAAAATTATCTGAATTAGTCACAACTAATTTATATCATTCTCAAAGAAAAAGGGAAACTAAGTCATATTCTGAGCACTGGACCAAAATTGGGATACCACAATTTGATGTCTTGGATGAACAAGACTCGATAACAATGGCTAGGCTCTTGGATCCAATTTTACCAGAGATCAACGATACGTGTATATTCCTGCCTAATAGCAGGGAAATTGGGGAAGCAGTCAAAGAAACCTATTCGAAAGTGAAAGATGCAGCTCAAATATACAATTTGATGACAGAAACTTATTTTGCTAAACAGATAAGCAGATCAGGGACAAAATATGCTAGCATATTGAAAAACTGGTGGCAGGAACTAAATCAGTACCGCTATCTTACTGTAGATTGCAGCAAAAATGCAACAGCCCTGAATAAATTTGTGGAAAAGAATAAAGCCTATCTATTTATAGCGAGACCTCTCTATGGAATTTTATCAGGTGACGGTTCAAATCTCCGAGAAAGAAGACATGTCTTCACTAAGTGAAGTTATTGCTACTGTACTTGCAGAAGAAAACAGAAGGGGTGCTGGAACCTCACTCCAATTAAAGCTTGGTATGATATCCAAGAGTTTCAAACATCACCAACCGGCGAAGGAATTGAGTCAGACTGATACAGCACAACAGGAGGAGAGAGCAGGGATAATATATGGTGTACCTACTGCAATAAATCAAGACATACCAAGGAGGCTAGAAACTCCACAGGAAGCTCACTACCTCAAGCAAAGATTGAGAGTACAAAAATATCCCACATAAGCATCACAGAAAAGCTCATGTAGTTAACCAACAAGAGGAGGAGAAAGCCACTTATTTCAGTAAATTCAAACCCAAAACTGAACGCTTAAGATGCAGGCTTGAGAACCTGGAAAAACCCACAGCTGCAGATTTGTTGGCATAGTCAGACGCGTTTTCTATTTCACATAGTTTAAATGCTTTATATAGACTATTTGAACAATCATGAATTATAGATTCAGGGGTGACTAACCATATAGTCAACTCATCACAATACTTTCACACGTATGTTCCATGTCCAAATAGTACGAAATTTGTCACTGTTGATGGCTCCTTAGACACCATTGCAGGAAAGGGTAACATCAAGATCAACCCTAGTCTGGCTTTTAAAAATATGCTACATGGACTAAACTTTATATAAATACTGTACTACTTAGATGCATCCGAGTTATTTCTATCCACCACTACTACAGATTCCACAAACAAACTTTAATTCTATCACAAACAACTCGAACACCCATCATTTTCAATTTTGGAAGTTCTTGTTTTTCCTTTTTACTTAGAGACTCTTTCAATAGAAATTTGCACTGTGAAGTACATGAATTGGTTAAACATAAGTGTACAACATTGCTCAATAGCATTAAAAGAAGTATGAATCTATTTTTGTTAATATATAGTAATATTTAGAGATCATCCCACATTTCTAATATTTTTAAAACTCAATGATTTGTCTTTTATTAATGATTGTATAAGAGTTACATGACTTTTCTTATTTATAACATTTGATGGGAGTCATATAACACCTCAATTTTGCAATATGATTAAAATCCAGTTTAGAACCCATATCAAAAGATTTTGCATTGACAATACCAAATTTTTTTTCATATTACACTCTCATCCTTTCACCAAGAAGGGATTATTCATAAATCTTCATATGTCCATACTCCATAACAAAAAGAAGTGGCGGAATAAAAGAATAGCTACCTACTTGCTACCACCCGAGCCTTCTTATTCCATGACAAAATTCCAAAACAACATTAGTGGAACGCAATCTTAGTGTCACTTATATTATTAACCGATTACCCTCAAATGTTTTGGATTTTAAAAGCCTGATGGAAGCACCCTCAAAATTCTTTCTAGAAGTCAATATCACAAACCATTTGGTCCCTAGAATATTTGGGTGTATTGTCTTTGTTCATATTTATTCATATCAAAGAAGGAAACTTGATCTGATAGTCCTAATTGCGTGTTTTTAAGGTACTTCTCTTCTCAAAAGGGATACAAGCACTATCATCCACCTATACAAAATTCTATGCGTATGCATATATTACATTTGTTGACAAAGAACTTTAATTCTTTCACCTATACCTACAGGAGAAGTTTATATTGGAAGATAAAGATAGTATTTATTGTGTAACCTCAAATTTCCATCTATACCACTTATCCAATCTCTGTCTACACTATGAAGGGAAGTATTGTTAACCACCACAATCAGTGAGGTGGTTGGATTTGAGAGTTTAAATGAACAGTATGAAGAAGATGAAGAGCTTGGATAAGTTTGGAACAAAACATCAACAAAAGTGAAACTACAAAGACTTTCATATTAAGTGAAACTACAAAGAACTTTAATTCTTTCACCTATACCTACAGGAGAAGTTTATATTGGAAGATAAAGATAGTATTTATTGTGTAACCTCAAATTTCCATCTATACCACTTATCCAATCTCTGTCTACACTATGAAGGGAAGTATTGTTAACCACCACAATCAGTGAGGTGGTTGGATTTGAGAGTTTAAATGAACAGTATGAAGAAGATGAAGAGCTTGGATAAGTTTGGAACAAAACATCAACAAAAGTGAAACTACAAAGACTTTCATATTAAGATGCTTTATCCAGATATAAATGCTCAAGTATGCCAAGAACCTCTTTGTGATAAAAGATGAGTACAGACATGCACGATGGTGGAATTAGAATGCATCTTGGTAGATATAAGGAATATTGTTAGGCTAGAAGAAAAGAATTTTCAGCCCTCAAATGAAGAAAGATGCAGCAAAACCTAGTGAAAAAGTTTCCAGTTTGTCAAGTAGCAAAGCGGCAACCTCAAAATACAGGTCTCTTTGTGCCTCTACTTGCTTCTTAAAGTATTTGGAAAGATCTTAGTCTGAGATTTTGCATTAATGCTGAACAACAGAGAGATAGTCTGGATGTTTTAGTTATTGACCAATTACAAAGATGGCACATTTCATTCCAAAATGGGACTTGCACAAGCACAATTTGCTTATAACAGTACAATCACAATTCCACTGGCAAGTCACATACGAAAACTCCAAAACTCACTGGAGTAGAGTGAAAACAATAGGACTTGCACAAGCAACATGGTTCCACTGGCAAGTCATCCTTCCGCATTGCTTTCATGAGATTCCAAAGCATGTTCTTGACCCAAACAAGTAGCCTAATTTGTTTGGATATAATGTAGTAGTTAACAACATGGTTGAACACATTCGGTAAATTCCTCCCAAGATAAAATGCTTGAAGAGATTAGTCTACAAGCCAGCAGCTGAGCAACGTACAAGGAGTTTCAAGAAAGGGATATGGTCATGATCTTTTTATCGAAATGAACATTTTCCATGCTGGAACGTAGAATTAACTGAAACCCAAGAAGTGGCATATTCCAAGTTTTAAAGAAAATTAACGAGATTGCTTATGTCATTTATCTTTCCAGTGACATGGCCATGTCTAAAATTTTTTATGAATCAAACTTCTATAGTTATGTCTCGCCTAGAGGGTCATTTTATCCTGAATCTAACTCAAAGGCAAGTTTAATTCAAGTGGGAGGAAACTAAACCTAGAGGGTCATCTCATACTGAATCTAACTCAAAGACACTTTCAATTCTTTTTTGTGTTTCTATTTTTAATATTACAGGTATATTCTCTTTCTTTTCCTTATAGTATTAGGTGCATTTTGGAGTAGGTTTTTACTTTTTAATTTTTTTGCATTAGAATTAATTTGTTCCTCATTTTAAAGAGTCTATAAGTACGTAAGAAAACTATATTATAATCAGTTCGGAATTATAATATCTGAGCAAATTACACAATAGTCCTTCATGTCTAAATACAAGCGCAACTAGGTCTGTCATTTTTTTTTTTAGATAAACTAGGTCGGTCATTTTTTAAAAATAACAATCTAATCCTCCAGTCATTTTACCACCACTGCAAACATTTCCTAAGAAAACAAAAATAAGTTCTTGCATACACTTGTTCTTCTTATAGTCTGATTGCTGCTTTCTTTTTATCATCCATGCTGAAACACTTTTGGGTACAAGTACAGTTTTGAATATAATTGTTATGCACTTCTTGTATACACTTTCCAACAAATTACAACTAGGTTAATAATTTTTTTAGAATAACAATCTAATCCATACAGAACTTATGCATTAAATTTTTAGTGATTCCTCTCTAGCTTCTCCTAGAAAGTTTCTAGGTATTGACAGCTAAGCAATTAACCCATCTATGTTACATTCTACATGGCCATTCTGCATCAAACACCATTAAGAGCATTTTGAACTTCAAGAAAACAAAACAAGATGCCAATCTTAAACTAGAATTGACAGTGCTAACCATCATAACAATTAGCTTTCTAGGAAATAATGCCACGATTATGCCTTTCACTATCACAGTGAACTGTTTTGCTAAAACCCAACAAGCATAATAATGCCTCTACTTAGCCATGCTCTAATATAATTAATTCAATTGGATGCCGAAACTTGTTGATAAACTTAAGATTCAACATGTAGCCTAACATTTTGTAGGCTGCCCACCCCGGCCCCAACATTAGCAATGAATAAAAATTACTCACCCAATAATCCAGGCTCCACCAGTAACAAAAACCACAACTGGTTTTGGGCCACTGCTGCTGGTTGGTAAATATAAATCCAACCTGTAAGTCATCATCCAACCATCAAAGAGAATATTCAGTCCAATACACATGATGTGTGCAACTTTTTGTAATATTATGAGTGGAAGATGGTTTGTTGAATGCATCTGCTATTCTTATCACACGTTCACATATCTTTCCTTTTTCCTTTTTTTTTTTTTGAGAAGATACACATCTTTTTTTTTTTTAAAGAAAAGAGAAATATTATTATGGACAATAGTATCAAGGAGGTACTGTCCGTATACAAAATAGATTCTGAGAAAATACACATCAAATACCTATTCCTTGGCTGATCTCCATAAATGATACTTCTTCGAACTTGGCTAGAGAAAAAGTAAGAGTATGCAACTACAGAAGATCCACAAACAACAAGTGTTACATTGTCTGAACACGCACGTAAGACCTCCAATTATATGCTTTATTTAGATGTTTATTGTATATAACTTCTATTATCCAGCATCTGTCAACAGAAACTATCATGCGTACCTTGAAGAAAACCAGGCATGAGTAGCATAGCATAACAAGCAAGAGCAAGTAATCTTGTCATCCATCTGTAACCTACCCTGAATGCAAAATAAAAGGTTAAAAACAGTGGGTCTTCAGAAATTGCAATGACAACGTTCTGGATGAATGCTCTACATGTACTTACAAAAGTTTAACTTGAGGTCCAACGGAGGGGAAAAAACAAAGATTTGAATCGCACAACACATTCTTGATACCAATTTTAACCAAGAAAAGTACTAGCAAGACTAATAACAATTCTAACCAATAAAAGTTAAATCAAGACCCGAAAGCAACAGTTGGAAAACATTTACACTGAATAGGCTTCAGCTTACCAGTAAAAATCATTTCTCCTCACACACCAATAATCGATGATCAACAGGAAACGAGAATATCAAAAGAAAAAAAAAAACAAAAAGTAACCACAATGAAACCCTCTGGGCTGTCATCATTTTCACCATCCAGGCATTATTACACCTAAAAGTTAGAAATTTTGAACGATGTTCTCATTATTTTTACTATCATCATTGACAAATTAAAATAAAGGCCTGATTCAAGCTAAAGAAAAATAAACAAATAAAAAATAACAAAGAAATAAACCCAAATCCAATTATCACTTTCGCATGCCCAAAAAAGAATGTCGCTAATTTATCCAATTAATACATGCATTACTTTATAGAAGACATACAGTTACATGCATCCATAAATACATCAAAAAATAGTGACATGCATGAATAAATACATGAAAAATGCAGGACTACAGCTTAGAAGTTGAAGAAATGGTACCCGAGGTACCGGAGGAGCTTGAAGGTAAGGCGAGTAAGCAGAAAGGTCTCGGCGGCGGCGTGACCTATATCTCGGCTGAAAGACTGCTGGCGGGTCAGAGGAGTCGGCTTAGCTGCCGGCGGGTCAGTCTTCCCGCCCAATCGGCGGCGCTTCAGTTCGGTATTATCCGCAGTGGGGTAACCGAAAAACCGGTAAATTAACGGTTTGGTATTCATTCGGATAGGTATTGCAGCCGATTCAATTTCAGATGACCAAAATCGAACGGAAAAAGCGAGGATGATAGAAGAAGATTAGATTGGATCGGAGAGTAAGATAAAAGGTTTTCTTTTCGTGTATAATTTATTCCCTGGCTGTGTTTGTGATTCTGGAAATCTTAATCTTCAGTCGCAAGAATTACTTGGCGTGAGCGTCTTGTATTGCTTTCATGCGATTTACTTTTTAATTATTTGTTGCAAGGAGTTGCAGGCTACCTGATATTGATCTATGCGCGTGCAGTGTCGGACAGGAAGGCAGACACAACGGTTGAAAACTTTGGATTGGGATTGCCGTCTTTTTCATGATTTGAAATAAAATATATATTTAAAATTTGATTACTAATTTCATACAGAAATTGTTGCGAGCTGTAAATTTTCCCACCTTCAATATTTAAAGGAAACTTGGGGGAACCCAAGTGATTTAGAAAACCAAGTCGACTGGTAGTACCATCAAATATTGTTTAATCCAAAAATAAAAAAATTATAGTAGAAATTAATTTTATGGAAAAAAATCGAAAACTCCATTTCAATTGCTGGTTCCACTGCCCCGTGTATAAGAAAAAAAGCATAGCCAAAATTTTGATTGGTTTTCAATTCTGAAAATTGAATTAGACAGTTTGCTACTAACCAATCTATGGTAAAAGACTTGACATAAAACATATAAGAGTATCTTATTGTTTAGCCATGGCATAAAAGGCAATTTGAAGAGACAACATCATTCTTGTTTCAAGCATAAACCAGTGAACGCAGAAAGAAAACAGTTATTAATAATCTCAGGACGCCAGCCACTGGTCCTCTTTTCTGCAATCAGTTTTTCTTCCAAAAACAACTATATAGAACATTTTCTTCTTCTTCTTCTTCTTCTTCTTCTTCTTCTTCTTCTTCTTCATCTGCGCAAGTCCTTCTATCTTAGCCACCATCGTTGAGCAGTAGAGACTGGCCGACTCAGGAACGGTGCATATCGATGGATGAGCGGGTTAACTGTTCTCCCAATCTTGCCCCACACACTCTGATGGTATCCAGCAGTCGCGGGGGCATGATACATGAGCTTCAAAAGCTGCCACACAGATTCAAATGACAAAATCGAACAACGGCAGAAAGCAATAATGACAACCTCAGAATTGATGACTTCTGCGGTTCGTAGTAGCATATTAACTAACATTAATAACTTCTAGGGTGCTCTACTTACCACCAGTCATTCCGTCAACCTAACTATTAAATCCAAATAACCTAAGCAAACCAAATCTCATATGCTTAATATCTCCTACTAGTTAGCAAATTCATTCATAAATGTATTCCACTAAATTTTGGATTTATTCCTAACATGTATTTAATTCTGTGACACTCTTTTTGCTAAATGCTGGTTGTTCTACTACCGGAACAAAATGCTAGAATCTTCCATCCGCATATTCAACATCCTCAACCTATTCTTGATGAGGTGGAGATCATGGCCTCCTTACGGGCTAAAGCACGTGAATTTTCCAGGGATACCTTTGCCTCAATCTCTTGTCTAGTAATCCTCTCACTTAATATAATCTTCTTCTTTCTTACTAAGAACAAACTAACAGAAAAGATATTGGGCTGGAACAAACCTGCCAGTACATGAAAGTCTGTATTATGTTACGCTGCCATCTGCATCATTAATTAAAAATGAGAGATTGAATTGTGAAAAATAAAAAATATTATAAGTAAACTTCATCAACATGGAAGAATAGGAGTGTGAACAACTAACGAGAACAAAGAGATAATCAGAAGAAAGCCAAGTCCAATCTCAGCATGTGAAGCGAGTATGTTGAGAGTAGTTGTGTTTGATTCTACCCACACACAAGCATCTTCCAAGTATTTCCTGTTCATCAGAAAAGAAAGCATCAGAGTTTAGAAGAAGTAAAATTTCTGACATACAGGAAAAAAAGCATTTATTTAGCAGTAAATAACATGTCAGGGAAAAAAAGATGTACACAAGATGAATCAGTGCACAGTAATAACTAGTGACCATCACGCTTTAACTTCTACCAATATCTTCTCAAAAATATATTGTTGCCCACGAGAATGGAGCCCAATATAACCTGCTAAGACCATTCTTGCCTCAAAATATCGTGATACGAGCAAAAGTATAAACACTAATACTAAAGAAGAAGAGGAACAAAAACATTTCCAATCAGGGGGTACAGATTTCAAATTTCATACAAAGGTGAGCATCCATATAAGAATTACCTCCCATGTGAAAACCTTTATCAAGAAAGGGGAAAAATATCCCATGTGAAAACCATTCAGTGTTAATGCTATGAAAAAATATCCCATGTAAAAATCTATGAACTTCTGAGTGGAGCAAATTAAACTAACTACAATGGACCATGCAAATCAAACAAATGGTATTCAACAAAACTCTCAATTTAAGTTTAACTTACTAAAGAATTTTACCTGTATAAAGTGGAACGACTAAAATTACGCCGTAAAAACTTAGCAACATGTTCAAGAGCCCGGCATAGAATGGGAATTAAAGCAACTGCAAAGAGGAACAAAAATCAATACATCATACCAGATACAAGTATAACATAGAACAAAAAATCAGAAGTAATTATGATTTAGAATGAAAACAAGCCTACATTTAAGACAAAGATGAGAAGTGACAAATGTTAGGCAATAGATGAAGTAGATAAAATCTTTGGTTGCAATTATTGACTGGAAGTATACTTGCAGCGCCTGCAAATTCCATGCCCTCGGTCTCTGTGAAGGATATAGTACAGGTCAATGGGAAAGGAACAGCAACATAAAACTATGTGGAGAATGATTAAGTGAAAACAAGGATTACCCCATATAGCGAGTACAACGAATACAGAGACGAACATGCTGTACCCATAAAGGACAGCCGATATGCCCTATTCGAAAGATTCTTAGGCACAAGTGGGAAGATCGCAAGCACAGCCACAACAGAAACCTACAGGAAATAAACATGTGATCAAATATGAATATTTGCTAAAACAGTGCCTAGTTTACTAAAAGATGAGGATGAAACATGGTTTCTTAATTTTTATACCTAAAAGCTACAATCTACATTATGGAGAAACTCTCCAGCAATCTGAACGTTTAGCGTCACATAATCATGTCTGTGATACCAGTACCAAATACTTCTCTTTGTCTTTAGAGAAAAAGTCATTCACTTCTCAATATCGAACAACCAATGCAACAGGATTCAGAAGACACTTTCTAGACGAAGAACAATAAAGCTATTAAAGTTTTCTTGTTCTTGGAAACTGGATATAGTATGCCTTCAAGAGTCTATGATAAAGACTTTCGCAGACCAATTAACTCAGTGCATTTGAAAGGTGAGGGAAGTTGGATGGAGGGATCTCTTGGCTACCAGGGTAGCTGGGAGCAGTATTGTCTTGTGAAATATGTGTGCTATGGAGTTAGGGGACTGGCACAGGGATGATTGCTCTGTCTTGTGTGAGTTGAAATGTAGGGCATTAAGATGGAGTTAGGTGTTTACAGCTGTCTATGGGGAAGGCGAAGGTAGTGAGAGGGAGGCTCTATGGAAGCATGTGACTTCTCTGAGGTGATCGGGGTTATCTTAGCATGATCCTCACTATCCATGTGCATTCCGCAAAAAACAATTCTCGGACTTGCGCAGAAAAATTAAGGGATCTTTAAGACAGGTCTGATTTGTTGGATTTTCTCCTGTATTGGTGGTAGATGGATATGGTCTAATTCTAGGGATAGATGAGTTTCTCCAGAATTAACCATTTTATTGTTTCTGCTTCCTTTCAATCACATATATTGGGCCTCTTGCAGCTTTTTTTGGCGAACCTGCCATTCAGATTTGAAAATAAACAGCTCAAAGTTCCAGACTTCTGAGATGGAGTAAAGGAGTGGTTGGCGAAGGTTGTTGTAGAGGGTTATGCCAATTACAACATTGCTAGAAGCTCTTCTACTTCTGCTCCTCTCCATTTATTTACTAATTTTATCCAACTATGGTGTAAACTTATACAGAAGTTGTTGCCATCTACCATCATGCACTTTTTCTTCCTTTATGAGAACCTACTCTTTCACCTTTGCTCTCTTTTGGTCATGCTCAACCAGAAATTATCCCTCTTCTAACCCTAAGATTGAGGGGTTGGCTTCTATCTTACATGTGTGAATCCTCCCAGGACTTCTAAGAAGGAAAAGGGACCGTACCTATTTAAGAATCACCCATAGAAAAGAAGAAAAATGCACTGATATATAGTGGCAATCAGGATAGGATTCTGATGGCAGAAGTCACCTGCTCAACTTGTTTTGTCCTCTGATTATCCAAATCTACTTTAAGACTAGGAAAACAGGCACTACATTAGCAGTGGATAAGCTATCATACAATCTTGGGAACTCTCCAACCTGATCAATAGACCCATAGCATCCTAAATCTTGTCAAGAAAACCAAAATAAAAGTAGCTTCACAATTACAGTAATGACCAATGTACGCTCCAACAAGGTTTGACTAAAAAACTAAAAGCTACTATAGTTCAAAATGATTTGGTTATAAATCCAAATAGATAAGATTTCAAGTTAAAGAATTTTCTCAAAAAAATAAGAATTTATCTAGATGTTCCCCAGCATGCAATTCTGGCAGAATACATATCTATTTTCCAAAGAGCGCTTATACTGACTCAAAAAGAAAGCAAAACTGAGATCAAGCAAGAATCAATTGTTTAGAGTCTCAAGGTAACAAAACCAGGAATTACTATAATGTCTTCTTGCATAAACGAGCAACCGATCATCATCAAGTACCACACGTGTATATTGCTTCTCATTATTAATCTTTGAGAAGATTTAGAAATTGCCTGCCTCCCTCTCTTTTACTATACTATCGCCTAATATAGACTTTTTATTTCCTTTTTAATCTAAGTAATTGGTATGCCCAATTTTACACCAAAAAAGCAACACAAACTTACTATACAAAACAGACAAATTTGTTTCTGGCTAACAAAGAATATTTTTAAACATGGACTCTAGTCAAGACTTCAGGAGAAAGGAAAGAAACATAAAGCATTCAGGAAATTGCAACTTGAACTAATTGGGTTACCCAAAACCAAGAATTCATCAAAGTTTCAAGAATTCAAACTCCTAAAATGTTCAGATCAAAACAAGAGTACTGTAAGCTCCAATAATTATACACAAGTTCTACATCTGGTTTACTCACGTGTATGCTCAGAAAGGAAAACAAGGCAGTATTACCCAAGCATTGATAGAAAATTGTATTGTTTGACGATCCCAACGCAAGGAATTCGGATTTGCACCTGCTGCTGCTGACGACCCTGTTGTCCTAGTAGTTGAACCTGCACCGTAGATTTTTTCCCAATTCAATGAAAAAATAAAAAAGAGTTCCTTTCTAGCGCAGAACTATTCTGAATGGTATTAGTAAAGCTTCAGGTTTCTCTTTCCTGTTTCTGTAACTAAAGCAACAATTTGAACCTGACTTACGTGGTCGAGCTTGTTCATTTGCTGGTCCTGCTGAAGATGAGGATGATGTGCTTGAAGCCATAGCCTCCACAATAAGCTCAGGATCCTGCTTATGAACATATGCCAGCATCAGAAAATAGTCCGTCGCTATTTCAGAAAAAAAAAAAAAAAAAGGAAAGAAAATAGTTCTTTGCTGCAGAAGATATGATACTGCAGAAACATGGCAAATTTTCGATGTGAAATGATGTAATTACATCAGACAATGAGCAATCTTCACCCAAGGAAAGAAAAATACAACCTTCCAACTTCCAAGTCATTGGTGCATTCATATAATTGGGAAAGTCTGATTCCAAGGTCCTAGTTCTGGCTTCTTTGAATCCTCGGGTAGCAATAAGTAGTAATTCAGGATTTAATAATCCTTTATCCCAAATGAACTTCCATAAAGTCAAGGTGCAAAACACACCCCAAATGAACTATCGTCTAAGATTTGACCAACAACCAACACCAAAACTCTAAAAAAAAAAAACAAAAAAACAAAACCCAAACCCGCAGACATCACCCTACACTTACAAATTACAATAGCATAAACACATAAGATATGCAACTCTAAACAGAATCGACTGGACAGCATAGAATGGTAATCAAGAATCAAAGAAAGAATTGAAAGTAGCAACCAGAAGAGGAAAAGTATACGGACTAACATTCGAGCCAAAGAAAAAAATGACGAAAAACAAAATCCACTTTCCCCAACTTGGAGAAAAAGAAATATCAACTAAAAATTCCACAACAAAACAATATGTAAATGTGTATATATGTGCACATGTAGCCGAAGAAAAGAAAATCCGGATGAATTATCCCAAAAAACCAAAAAGAAGACGGACATGAGATTTAGAGGATATCAATTCTAGACCAATGGAGAAAGCATAGCAAGAAGAACCCACGAAGTATCTATTCACAAAAACAGAAATCTACAGAGACAAATTAGGACATTAAGAACGAGGTAGCAATTGGAGAGTGTACGAACGATGAAGCGCTGGTAGAACTTGCGCTTGAAGTGATCGACAACGTCGGGGCGAGACGCCATGTTGGGAGGGATTAGTATGTTGGACCAGTAATCGGCCCATCTAGGGTCGTTGTCGTAGTCGTACGCCGCCGCCGCTATTTTCTTCAGCTTCTGTGGATCCTCTCTCTCCTCCCCCATTTCTTTGATCCTCACTGAGTTGTCTCTCTTTCGGCCACTTCCTTTTCTTTTTCTTGGTTTGTTTGGGAGAGGGGAAAGTGGACCTCCGGCTCTAATTTTCCTTGGCTACGCGCAGGAATATAGGAAGGGAGTGGGTGATTTTTCCCAGGGAACGAAACGACGAAAGATTGTACGAAAATGTGTCGTTTTAATAGTTTTCAGCTATGAGAGCAAATGATTGAATCAAATAATATTTAGTCTCATCTTTACTTGAAAAATTTTTAAACCAGGATTTGGTTTAATGCAGCCCCAACCAATTAATATTTTTTTTAATAAAATAAAATATATATAAATAATATTTAAAATTAAATTTTGGTCTATTTCCATCCGACTTAATTTGAAGTTATATTGTTCTAATATTTGATTTGAGAAGTTTCTTTCATTTAATTTCAGTCTAATTTAAATTTGAATCAACCTAGTAAAATAAATAAATTAAAAATAACTGTTTTATTTTAAAAAATTATATTTATTTTTATGCAATTAAGGCATAAAATTCATGTCATTTAAATTTAATACCAACTCAAAATAATATTTTTTTTTTTTTTGGTTATGAATTTATGATAATATTCTAAATATAAATTTCAAGAGAGATTAAGTATTTTAATAAATCTATTTTAGCTATAAATTATCAAATATTCGATGACATAAATTTCGTTGACCGAGTAAAGTTTAAAAAAATTCCTCAATTAATTTAATAGAAATATAGTAACTTTTGTTTTCGATATTTAGAGAAGAAATTATAAGTTTTTTATATTTTCTTTAGCTCTTCTCCTTATCTTCCTCTTGCGAGCTGTTTTAACTTTAAGGACTTTTTTTTTTTTTTTGGTGGGAACTGAACTGGATCGTATGGTTTTAATTTCGGTATGAATCAAATTATTATTTTTTTATTTGGTTCGGTTTGAATCAATATATTAATAATTTGTTTGATATGCTAATTAAAAATTAATACTTTATTATTATTATAGATTATATCAAAATAAAATTAAATGCGGGTGTAAAGGATATTTGATATAATCCCCGTCCGACATTTATTTAAGAATAATAATATGATTCAACAACGATGAGTACATCGGCAGGTTCCGCTATCCGCACACTGAATGCTGTAGAGCCTCCGGTAATTGTTTGAGTCGCAGAGGGCTCTGCATACGGCTCCCGTGCACAAACCCGGCGTAGGAAACAAGTCGTCACAGAAGCCCGGAGGGTTCTGCATCACCCCACCTGCACCGACCATCACCGAATGCATAATAAGCGCGCTGATTTTTCACGCAAATGACATATTGAAAAGCGATAACATGAATTAAAAAAGTACCTGGGAGAGAGACGAGCATAACAAGCGTGGCTAAAAATGCAGCGAGGATTGTAGGCCTCATGGTTTTCTCTCAAAAGCCCAAAAAATGATGAAACGCTCTAATGAAAAGACTGGGTTTTTATAATTTTCCCCTTTAATTTTTTAACCTCTAAATTTATAATTTAAAATAAAGAAAATTATTTTATTTGTTAGAAACATTTTAGGGTCGAATTACTAAAAATGTGGAAGAAAATTAAAAGCAATGTAAATTTTTTATTCAATGGTTATTTAATTTTTATGATTTAATTTACCGTTATTTGGTAACTGATATTTTCATTGACTTATTTAATTATACTACACATTTTGTGGTCATCCAAAAAATTAAATTAATAAAAATGAAAAATTCCCTTTAATATATGGGTAATAGGCAGAAAATTACATCGTTTGAATGAAATTTTGAACTGTACCTGGGGTGGAGACGAGGAGAAGCACGGCCAAAAATGCACCAACCAGTTCCATCTTCATGGTTTTCTTACAAACCCAACACTAAAAAATGGGTTTTTATATTGTTGACTTTGGATTATATCTATACATTTTTCTATTTTTATTTTTGAACAACAATATCTAAAATCTAATCTCATCTCTCACAAAATCTTCTCAAGCAACATAAATTTTCAAAACATAAATCTTTTGCATTTAATTTTCACATTGCTTTTTATTTAATTTCAGATTCTCCATTTTACCAAATTCAAGTCTCATCTTCTGTCACAACTTACCAAAATAAGAGAAGAAAATAAATCAAGAAAAATCAGAAAGCCAAAGGGTTTTGCATTCGTGTGACGATTTTGGGATTTGCTCGTCTTCTTCTTCCGCAACCTTCGCCATTGACGTTTCTTTAGTTTTTTTTTTTTTGTTCTCAAAAATAAAAAGGGAATAAATTATATTTCTTGTATAATATTTATTTATAAAACTAACTACAAAAATATAATTAAATATTCTTATTAAAAACTAATATTAATGTTGTATGATCGGTCGGATTTAGTAAACCCACATTTATTTGTTGATTTAGTTATCGATAATATGAATACGTCCGCAAGTCTTAGCCTTCTTCTTCTTCGAGCAAACTGTTTGCTTCGTTCTTGTTATCTCAATTTCCTTTATTTTCTCGTTATTTCATTAGATTCGTTGTTTTCGTTTATTTATTTATTTTTTTATCTCCTATGATCAGCAAGTGATTAATTCTTTAAACAGAATTGAAAAAATATATTGGAACTAATCAAATGTTTATTTAAAATCTGAATTATTTATTATCATTGTTTTCATTTATTTAATTATTAATAACATGATTTAACAAAGATAAGTACACTGACAAGTTTTACTATCCACACATGAACAGTCAAAGAGTTCCTTATAATGTTTATAACGTTTAGAGCTGCAGAATTCATAACACTGACTTCCTGAGCATCCACCTGGTTGCACGAAGTTGTCCCTGCAAAATTTAGGAGCGCTTGTCGTTACCCCACCTGCACCCACCATCGTCAAATCTATTATCAGTATTTTTTCACATGTGTGTGTGTGTGTGTGTGTATACATATAACCAGACCTAATATTATTATATTTAGACGTCATTTACCTGGGGTGGAGATGAACAGAAGCATCAACCAAAACGCAGCAACGATTGTCTTCCTCATGGTTTTCTTTCAGAGCTAAAAATGATCAATGTTTATCTTCTAATTAGGAAAGTGGGTTTTTATAATGTTGAGTTTCAAATTAATATGTAAATCCAATCTTAGTGTAGATCTCACTAAATCTTCTCAAGTAAAATAAAATTTTGTTAAAAGTAAATCCAGTCTCACTAAATCTTCTTTTAAGTACATAAAATTTTTTATTTCTTAAATTCGTGAATTGCTGCGATTAATTAAAAGAGAGGAAAAAAAAAGAAGAGATTAATGATTACAACAAATTTGCAACTATTCAGCCTGTTGTTTGCAAGATGAGGATAGAGAAGATTGAAGTAACAGTTTGAGAAGCTTAGAGTTAGTGAGATTGGTCTGAAGTTCTTCTTCATCATCATCCACTGGTCTTCCTCTCCACAGGACTCCGTGTATCTTTAACCTATTTTCAATCTCAATTGCTTCGCTTACCCTTTTCACCACTCTGTCGAAACACAAATATCTCCCGCTGGCTCCATTATCCATACCTTCGTAAACATGCAAATGTGCAGCAGCCACCTTTTCCACATCTACACTTGCCAACACCCCTCCTTGTAGCATCATCTGCCCACCTACATATATGTGTATATACATATATAAGACTCTAAATATGTACTAAGGAACTCTACAAAAAAGACTCACTAATGGGATGGATGATATATATCTAATACCTTTAAGATAGGGCAAAGAGGTGTGTGTAACAGAACATTGAAAGGAGGATGGAGATATCATAAGGGCAGGGCATAAGGTAACAAGATTCACTCTCAATTCTCTTGACATTCTCCAAGCAATCTTCTCCGCCATTGTCTTTCCCAGTGCAAACCAAAGCTGTCCTTATTTCATTTTCAACATCTTGTTATATATATGTATATATGAAATATATATAAATGTCTGTATGTAATGTTGAGATTTAAGTATATAATAACTAAGGTTAAGGACCTTATTCTGTCTGCAAAAATCTTCATCACTCCAACAAGTCTCATCAATAAGCATGCTGGAGTTGAAGGAGTTGACCTTCCAGATGGAAGCAACAAGAGAAGAAGTGAAAATACATCTCTTCACATATGCAGCCCTACTGCAGGCTTCTACCACATTTCTTGCTCCTTCCCTCTCCAAAATTGCCATTTTTTCCTGCAAATCTTCACAAATCTCATCATTTCTAAACCCCATATATATATATATATACACACACACACAATATTTAAGATATTATTCGTAAAGAGGTCAGTTTATACATATTAGATTCACTTTTATATGATCATAAGAGACCTAATATGTCTCAAGGTCTTTCCTTATTATTGTTTTTTTAAAGAACCTATGTTTCATTCGTTAGGTGGCCCATATGTATCAACCATAGGGGATAATCCGACTCCAGTCTACAATTTGACTCCAACCTACATAACCCTATATGTTACTGTACATATTACTATATACATGTTTGCGTGTGTTTTTAGTAATATATGTATAGTAAAAGAGTCGATCAGAGTAAATAATGACTTACAGAATAACCAGAGAGACCATGTGGATCAATAAATGAAGAGGTGTGGAAGACAGCATGGCAACCAGAAAAAGCTTCACAAAGGCTGCCCAAATCTCCCATCTTTGCCACCACTACACTCTCCACCATATTCATTTCTTCCTCTTCTAACATCTCCTTCATCTCCTCAATTTCCACTTTTCAGACCAAAATTTTCATTCACAAAATCAAACCCAACTACTTAATTAATTAACTAATTCCAGTTACTAAAAAATAATAATCAAAATCCTCACTTGACTCAAGTTTGGTAATAAAGTACCAAAAGAAGAAGAAGAAGAAGAAGAGGAAGATAAGAAGAAGAAACCCATATGTATTTGTGCGTGTGTACGTAAATATAAAAGATACCTTGGTTTTGAACGGTGATACGAACAAGGTAAGCACGAGCCAAGAGTTGCTTGACAATGTGAACTCCCAAGCAAGAGTTACCAGTGGTAACACACACCAATTTCTTCTGTCTTCCACTCAAAAATCCAGCACTTGTCTCCTTCATCCTACACCCTCCACCTTTTCCCATTTCAGGGTATAATAATTTCTCTCTGTAATCAACTCCACCCACCATTAACACTCCCTCCATGTCTACCGGCTCTGCTGGATCTTCAACTTGAACACCCTCTTCTCTGATCTATAAAACTTGAGCTGAGTTTTGGTTAGATGGAGAAGAGTAGATGGGAAACGCTGTAATAATAAAGTCCACAAGTTTCATGTTTTGTCGCTACTCTGAAAACGCAGCCTACCAACTAAGCCAGTAGACCCAGCTTATTAATTATCTACTTTTTCAATGAAAATAACACTAGAGACACTTTGGGTTTGTAATGCAGATATAATTATTCTAACTAATTTTATTTTTTTGTTAAATTTATTATTTAATTATTTTAATAAATATAAGCATGCAACCTCTAATTTATTTTTAAAACAATAATTTGAGAATATTATTACTAATTAATTACTACTGATCTTGATATTATGCAAATGTATGATAAGACTTTGTGAACTCCCCCTTTTTGTTTGGTTTCTTTTAATCAGTTGGTGGGACAAAAGAATCCGTGCTGCTAATAGACTAAATGCCGTGAAGTTGAGATTCCGTAACCACACATCCATAATAATATTTGTCACTGCTAATCAGATAATACCAATAGAAGGTGGTTCCAGTGTTAACCATGCCTGCATCTCATATATGTTTTTTTTTTTTAAAAAAGTTAATTATGTTGTTATTAATTCCTAATCATAAAATTATGAATATTACTCGATAAGTATTTTACTTATATCCTCCGTTTTGGATCATGATAAATGATAGAATTTTAATTTTAATGTATGATATTTTACGGGCGTGAAAAAACTATGTTTATTTCAACTTTTAATGATAACAAATAGTATTTAATTGGTAAATTTTAAAGTAAATTTTTAAACCACCAAATTAATAGTATTTGCTGCGTATTTATTCTTGCATATTTATATATATTTTGATAATTAAAAATTTTATTAAATTAATATAATAATATAAATAATTATTATTTATTTAAATATAAATATAAATATAAATATGTTTTGATAAATAATTTATTTTTTTCTTATATATTAATATGCAAGAATAAATTAATAATTTAGTTAAAAATACAACCAAATCATTCTTTCATCTAAATAAAAATAAAGATTTTACAATTACAATCATCACTGAAATTTATCCGATCAAAACCCAAATGTTATTCTACAATGTACCCGAGTTTGAGTTGCTAACTAAATTTCCAAAATGACTGAGTTTCGTTATGTTTCTTCTTCTAAAGAAACCCAACTTAGATTGCCAAAAGTCCCCCCCATCAAATATTTAGGTACAATTTTCTTTTCTTTCTTTTTCCATCCTAGGTTTTTTCCCCTTTAACAAGGTTGGCAAACCATCATACAAACAACCAAAATATCTGAAAACCCACTTTAAAATTTTTCTGAATTTCTAAACATCCCAGTTTTAACGTGAAAGTAAACAAGAGCACAAAAAATTTTATAGACAGTCAACTCGGGCATCGATACAATTCCAAGGATCTCTATATTAAGAATTAACAGATTTTAATACAAAGAAGTGAGGTATATTCTATACTCAAAAAGAATAGTAAACAAGTAGATGTATGCATCCAGGCAAACTCAGTGTTTGGTCATGAAACCCGGGAAAATGGAAGAGATTATACATGAAACATGCATGAGGACCTGGTCCGAATACTTTGAAACACATCCTAGCAACAATCCAAATATCTTATACCTTCTCTCCAAAAATGCTGCTTCCAAATCTTTTACACAATTTTATGGCACTTTGTGCTGGCTTGCCTCAATTGCTTCATTTCTGACGGTTATTATGGTCTATAGGTACTCCCATCCCCATGTTGTCGACTTCTCCAGCTATTCTGAGTTTGATTGAAAAAGTCCGAACTGTATTCTTGACTACCGAATGCCATTCTCTGGAACATTCGGATTTGTGCAGAATGTTGCGCTGAATCGAAGACTCCACTCTGACCAGGTTTCATCCCATTGGTGAGGTCCGAACCTTCATCTAATGAGTCTAAAGCTCTCACCACCTGCAAAGAAGAAGAAGCTCTGAAGTTAATCCTGATATGGTAGCAAATAGCAAGAAGCTGTATACAATCTGCACAGTTACCTGACTCATTCTTGGCCTTTTTGCAGCTGAATGGCGCACGCAAGCTGCAGCTGCCTCAATCATCCGAAACATTTCAGTATCAATATAGTTATTTCCCAGCTTTGGATCTACCAACTCTTCAAAGTCTTCGTTGTCAAGTGCTTGACCAAGCAGAGGTCGAGCCTGGAGGAGGAGAGAGGATTTTGTAAGTTAAATCGGCCTATATTCTCACTCTATATTCTTTGAAATAACATTGTTTGTGAAATCTTAAAATCATTAAGTTCCAATTGAGTTTTCTTTTGTAAAGTTCTGGAGATTAAAATTAATAAATGTATGATATAACAAATTTTAACATTCCATATGCCACTTCCATAAGCAACTTGGAACATCATGTGTGAAAGAGAAATCAGGATTTAACATCTGAATCAAAAGCTATTTTCAACAAAATATATGATTTTGGGGAAATTTTTTAAGTTTGCAACAAATTTGGACCCGAATAACGATAGCCTTTGAGAATATAAAATGGGTAAAGTTTTTTATCAGAGACATAGTAAGAACAATAATTTTATCAGTATAATATTTATGAAGCATGAATTTACCCATTCAACCAGGCTTTCATCACCCAATGGCTGAGAAGCATCCACAGGTTTGCGACCTGTAATAAGTTCCAATAACACAACCCCAAACGAATAAACATCAGACTTTTCAGTCAACTTGCCACTTGTTGCATATTCTGGAGCCATATATCTGAAACCAGAAACATATCATTATAAAATAGGATGAGAAAAATTATGCTCTGGGATTATATCACCATAATAGAAATATGTTCTCCCTTAGTCCCATCATACTAAGAAAAACATCGACACTTTTTAGGAGAATAAATGCATATCAATGTCACTTAGTACTCTAACAAAATGACATGGGGAAAACAAGAACATGAGGAATCTGCATGTCAGCAACTGCCATCAGTATTTTTGACTCCACCCAGAAGAGCAGAAGAAAAAGGATAATAAAAGCATTCAGGAAAACCATATGAGGTTATGCACAAGTATTTAAATAAATATAAAGAGTCAACACATGATTTGCTTACCCGAAGGTTCCCATCACACGTGTAGTTACATGAGTATTTGAATCCAAAGCTAATTTTGCAAGCCCAAAATCTGAAACCTGTTGGAGGGAGAGAGTTTAAACACGAATCATGAGCAAAGCATTACATAGAACAACAAATTGGTGGACATCCAACATGCATTGTGATAGATCATGTTAGTCATTGAGGTAAAAGATCAGCCCAATATTTTTCTAGTTAACAGGAACAAGCAAACAAATTCCTTAGCAGCAGACTGAACGGACCTAGACCAGATAGCAGCAGACTGAACGGACTGAAACCGAATGAAAAAAGAATTCCTGAACCAAAGACTAGACTAATATGGACCAAAATCTGCTAAAAGAATTTAATTTTTAAAAATATTATTTATATGTTAATTTTTTAATTTTAAATATTAAAGATCATATATTGTTTATATTTAATATTTTAATACGTTATTTACATAATATATATAATACACATAACTATTTACATATTTATTATTTTAATTTTTAAATATTAAAAAAAATTAATTGGTCCAGGCAGGACCAGACTGACATTTTCTGGTCCAAAAATTTTTGGACCAAAGACCAGACTGAATATTATTTGGTCCGGTTCGGTTTTCTGGTCCGGATCTGATAATGTTCACCTCTACTCTAAGGCACAAGTGGCTGATGCAGCAATTTACCCCAGCCCAAACTAATGCAAATTAACTTACTTCCAGAAAAGCTTTCTCAGAAATAAGCATACCTGGGCTTCAAAATTGCTATCCAGAAGAATGTTGGATGACTTAATATCCCTGTGAATAATGCGAGGATGGCCTGGTAAGTTGGACAAAACATTAAAAAAAACATTATAATCGGATCAGACATTATAAAACTGGAAAAATGTAAAGGTCAGAAGAAAATACAAAAGGTGTCGCAATTTTCGCAAAATCAGCTATTAGTCTATACATTATATCTACGTGATTAGCATGTCCGTATAGCAGATATGTTGTGAACAATTTCATATTGATGATTATAAGAACTGTTTCAATCTCTGGCAGCAAATTATTTGCGTAGTTTATAAAGGTTTTCCAGCATATATCAACTTCAAATTAGAGAGACCTTGAACTGCTCCCAAAAGCAAAGAAGAAATTGCATCTTTTTCAAAAATTCTTATTATTACAAAAATGCATGCTGATTGTATCAGAATTTCCTTGTCTAGCATTAGAATATGCATGCCAGCCACTAGTCTTTGCCAAATAACAGATTATTTCTTTTAAGACATGCCAGCAATTTGCCTCAGCTATTCCTTTCTTTCTTTTTATTTTGCTATCAAGAAACTGAACAATTGTCTGTAAATAAATCTAGGAATAGAAGAAAAGGAAAGGAAAGAAAATTACAATCTTCATGCAGGTAAGCTATCCCACGAGCTGCACCTGCTGCGACTTTGATTCGGGTGGCCCAATCCATGATGGGCCTATTTTCATCTGTGAAATTCATATGAATACAGATTATTAAAGGATAAAGATAAAGTATTTTTTCTTTTTCTTTTTCTTTTCTTGGAGAAGGGAATCAATGTTTTTTAAAAGGTAAATAACTGCTGCAGCATGTCTAAAGGCTAAATCTTAAATCTAAAGAATGTATCTCGAAGCCCTTAATAGTCAAGATGACAAAACCCACCTACTAAGAGATTATTGAATGGTAACAAATGATTCCTGAAGTTAATTTATAAACCATATGCATCAATTTTTCTTCTTATCAAGGGGAGCTTGACATACCATGGAGATGGTAATGCAGAGTGTTGTTTGGTACATAGTCATAGACAAGCAACCTTTGATGCTCAGATATACAGTAGCCAACCAGTGAAACCAGATGCCGATGATGCACTCGGGTAATAATTTCAACTTCTGCTCTAAATTCACGCTCCCCCTGACTACCACCAATTTTCAATTGTTTCACAGCTACTTCTCTTAAATCTGGAAGTACACCTTTGTATACGCAACCAAATCCACCTTCACCCAAAAGATTCTGGGCTGAAAAACCATTTGTAGCCTGGAACAGTTCTTCATATGTGAACCATGATTTTGAATTGCTCACTACACCTGATTCTGATGGTGAATACATGAAATCACTGGTAGAGCCACTTCTGGCATGAGGGGCGATAGAATTGGGCTGTAAAAATGCTATATCTGTAGAGCACAATGGAATGGTATAAGTCTCATTTGCATCACCTCATTTGCACTGGCACCTAATTATAATCATTTAACAGAAAGGAAAAAAGCAACCAAGATATTATATCTGCAGTTGAGCATAAATATCAATGAGAACAAATAAATTTGAGGAAGACAAACCCCAACAAAAAGTTTCATGTTTCCTTCTCAGAAAGAATCCTAGAATGCACTTAGACTTCAGCAACCACTGGTAAATGGACCGGGTAACCAAAAGCATATGGGAACAAATGCTTGACTGCTGGCTCAAAGTTCATATGATTTCACATCATAAGCTCAACAAGGAGACAGATGATAAAGGAAGTTCCATATTTTCACATTTGATTGACATTTTACCTTGTTGTCAAATCCGGATATTCCAATTCTTATTCGATTATATCATCAAAGAAATATTTACTTCAGGAATTTTGGCATCAAGTAACCAAAAATAAAGCCCTTACTTTTGACTAATTTGTCAAGTTTGGTTTATGGATTGCACCAAGTTGGTGCTTACATATTTTTTACCAATTTTTTCTTCTAAAAAAAAAAAAGAAAACCCTTACGCCTAAACTCAAAGAGATTTTTTGGAATGATTCTGAAGTCTAAAGCATTTGCATAATTTCACCTTAAACTTGAAATTTAAATATTGGAAAACAATAAATGTTCAACGCATTACCTGAATTCTGAGAGGATGCAAATGGAGAAGGCATGGTATATCCAATATTTTCTGCTGATCTCTTTTTCTTTTGTTTCTGAACAAACCACACAGCCATTACAAGAAGAGTAAGTGCTAAAAACCCAAAGGCAATGCCTATGGCAACCCCACCACCAGTGTTCAAACCAGCAGAACCTGAGGATGCAGTGTTCGTCACTTCTGCAGTGCCATTTGTTGATCGAGCAGTTGGTTTCTCCACAGGAACATCAGGTAAGGGTGACAAACTTGGAATTCCACCAGTTGAGGAATTGCTTGGAGGAGCAGGAGGAGAACTTGTAGGCGATGAAGAGGTTGAAGGCACTGAAAGAGGTGGTGGTGGCAATGTAGTTGTGGAAGGTGGAGGGCTGGACTGTGAACCAGATGGTGGAGGTGTGATATTAGGGGGTGATGGAGAAGCTTTTGGCGGTTCTATTACTGGTGGAGGTGGAGATGGAGGATCAGATGAAGGTGGGGTTGGAACATTAACTGGAGGAGGTGGAGAAGGTGAAACATCTTGAGAGGGAGGTGGAGTTGCCAATGGAGGGGTCGGTGGGGCTTGGGGAGGAGGAGAGTCTGGCAATGGTGGAGGGGGGGATGAGACTGGAGGGGAAGGTGAAGTAACAGCTGGCGGAGGCGCAGCAGGAGGTGATGGAGGTGGTGAAGATGACGTAGGTGGTGATGGTGGGGGTGATGCAGGAGGGGATGGTGGGGGTGATGCAGGAGGGGATGGTGGGGGTGATGCAGGAGGTGAAGGTGGTGGTGATGCTGGGGTTGAAGGAGGTCGTGCAGATGCTGGTGGTGGTGATGATGCTGGTGGTGGTGATGCTGGTGGTGGTGATGCTGGTGGTGGTGATAATGGTGGAGATGGAGGAGGGTTGCCTGTGGAAGGAGGGGCTTGAGTTGGTGTTGAAGAGTTAGATGGGGTTGAAGGTAATGGAGGATCAGTGGTCTGGTTGGGCTGAGATGTAGAGGGAGAGGGTGAAGTAGATGAAGAATTTGATTGAGAAGAAGAACCAGGAGATGGTAGTGAGGTATCTTTAGAAGTTGGGGGAATTAATGAAGGCAAAGAACTTGGAGATGGCAATAATGAACCCATTTTCTCTAAAATCTAATGAGAGAATTTCTTTAAAAAAACCCAATCAAAGAACATATATCTTCTACTAACACAACCAAACTGGCTAGTAATTAACCAAAAAACTCCAGTTTCTCCTCATCAACAACAGTACATTATCTATTGCAGCTCAAAAATAAACCCTAAACTTTCTGTATTAGTGCATTGAGTTCATGAACTATTTGACTTCAATTCACACCTCCAGATAAAATCCAATTACAGAAAACCAGGGAGAACTACTATCTCGCAACGTCATTACTTACAACTCACGAATTCCATGAACATTAACAATCCTATAAACTATCGAACTTCATAAAAATAAGTAGAATCTAACCTAAAAATGCTCCAGTGAGCAAAAACCCAGATCTAAGAAAAAGAAAGAACGAAAGTTCACTACTTTTAAGTGCTGACTCAAACTACGGAAACCCACCATAAACAAGATGGCAAATGGGCAAAATGCAGCATTACCCTGATAACGAAATTGAAAAAAAAAAAAAAAAAGGTGGGAGACTGAATCTGTTACCTCTCCCAGAAAAATGATTGATATTTAGGTAGCTGAAGTCGACGAAGGAGGTAACTTGGAGGTGCAATGCGGGAGATTTTTCAGAAAGAAAGCTTGTTTCTTTTGGTGGAAAAAATGGAAAAGAGAGAAGAGATTCTGGGAGGGTGTATTACCCACAATTTGTGCAAAAGAAACGTGGGGGCAACTTTGGTCTTGCCATTATGCTATCGTCTTCTTCACATGTACAGTGGAATATACACAGGGAGAGAGAAAGAGAGAGTTTTGTACTAATTCCAAGGTAACATGTAGAAAAGGTTGAGTGGTGCCACCACTCACCAACATATTTTTCTTAGCTGTTTTTCCCTTTTTTCTTTCTCTTTATTATTCAAGAATGCTTTATTTTTTTAGTTGTTCTACAATCAGTACTATCATTTTCTTCCCCGTGAATATAAAAACTGCAACTTGAAGATTTCTCTTCTTAAAAGAATTCCCATTTAATTAACTGAAAGTATAAGAAAGAATCAATTAACAACCCTTTAAAGATATATATATATTGCTAAATATAGAAAAGTCAAAAAGAAAAAAATACAAGTGACGCGTATGAAATTTATGCAGTCAGCGCCTAAAATGAAAATGGGAAGTGTTGAATTAATATTTATGAGATCTCATTTTGGTGGTTTGCCAGCAAAGTCTTCAACTGCCATGTTGTTTGAGTGCTGGTGTCTCTCTTAAATTATTATTATTATTATTTTTTAATAATTAAGTTGTGATTTTATTGTGTTGTATCTGCATATGGAGCTCCAGCTTGTTTTTGTATTTGTTTTATGAGAGAGCAATGACTGTATCTATATGTGTATCTGTGTGTGTTTATATGCATATATATATGTTTGCGTGTGTGTATATGTGTATTCTCTAAAGGCTAAAAAGACAAAAATAGGGATTAGTTGAGCTAATGATGAAAGGTCAAGCCTGAGTAAAAGTGCATTTTATTTGTTCATTCTAAGAGATACCCCAGGCCATTTATACAAATAAGGCCAAATTAATTTTAATATGTTTTCCTTAGCCAAATTAATTTTATTTCTTTAGAATTTGTTTAGTAATCTTCTAATGTTTTTTAATCAAAATGTTATAACTTTATACTACATGCCAGCATCTAAACTGCATATCAAATTAGTATTATTTATGGAGTTCATTTCAATGCAACCGTTAGTTGGAATATGATACTTCCCTGAATATGATAACTAATTTATAACTTTGATTATCTGTGTTTGGTTGCCCAGAAAAGAAAATTTCAGGATAAAATTATCTATTCCATGAAATTCATCTTTCTTCCAACAAGATCATTGTGAACGAAAATAACATTGATGATTCACTCAAGAATATACAACCTCGCCTACACTTCTACTCTTAGAATATCTATGATATGCTGCTGTTATTGTATTTGAAATAAAAAGTTTTTAAAGAAACATTCAGTGACAGTAATGACCAAACCAGCAATATTTCCCACCTCCTTCACATCCTTCCTCATCCTCTTCATAATCTCTGCTATGAATCCACCACAGGAGATTGGTAAGTGAGTTCCCATCATCATACTCATTCAATTTTCTTATCTTCTCCAGAGCACTTTCTTTGTCATATATCCCCTCCAAAGCATACACAAAACCTTTCCATCCTTCTCCAACTCCTCCTCTATTCAAAGCAGGTAATGTCCAATTCACAAGCTCCTTCACAAACCTAATATCAGAGAACAAAACCTCAGTTATTGGCAAAATGGGCAGCAACTGAATTCCAAGCCTGCACTCTCTCCAATCAGCAGGACCAAACCAAAGTCCACTGTCTCTTTTGTTACCCCACAAAACACCCACTACCCTATTTTCTCTACTGAAATCTTCCGGATATAAACCTTCCTCTCTCACATGCCACCATGTTTGAGCAGCCTGAATCTCCATTGCTGCAAGCATTGATCCAGTGGCAACAAGTTGTGTGTCTCCATAAGCTAATCCCATCAAAGCTGCTGAATAATATGCATTCACTGCCTCACTAGTGCTTTCTTGGTTCCGCCCATCTGCAAACTCAGTTAGCCCTGAAGCCCAAGAGTGCAGTTTATACAAATCAAAGCACCTCAACCGCGGATAATTCGAATTTGACTGCCTTCCCAGGTTCATAAAATCTGCCATAAATGTGTAAGCATGACGCCTATACCTCCTCCCCCATGCTGGGTCAATCTTAGCAAGAACTGCAATGGCATAAAGGAAATAACCCAGATGGTAATGATGATCATTATACACTCCAAATCCAAAATCTGCACCAGAATCTAATGATCCTTGTTTGGTGATAATTCCACCCCATTTTGGATCATACAGAAAACCATTCCCATCAAAACTTCCATCCAACCAGGGCTCAATTGTATCCCTTAGATACTTTCTTATTGCTGGAATCACATCAAGAAAGCACACCTCCTCCGCAATAAGTGCCAACCTTGCTGCTCTTGCAATCAGTTTACCATAAAAATATGATGAATTTGTGGTTATAGCCGAGGAATTTAAGGCCTGAACATCTTTGACAAGAGCACAAACAATTTCATCATTTGCTGCTTCTTTGATCCCTCTCAAAGAATGCCAAGTCACAGAAACAGGAATGGATTTTAATATCCAGGAATCCCCAACAACACCAACTAAATCCCCATCAATACTTTTGTATTTGAAATTCTCCAAAACTGTAATATCACAGTCCTCACCAGATAACATCTTCAGATGCAGCAGATGAGCAAGTATAAGCAAATCGCCCCATCCTTTCTTTTCCCAGCTGTACTGTAAACAAAATGGTTTGGTGAAGGCAGCATCACCTGAAGTCGGGTAACAAGAACTGCATCGATCAAGAATTGACTCGCAACCTGCATCAGAATCAGGCAACAAGGCAATCCGAATCACACCCAAAAACCCACACGAAGTTATCTGAGAAAGGCTGTGACTGAAATTTATGGGGGAAGAAGAATAAATGAGCCATGTTTGATTGTTGTTCAGCTTAACGGTGTATTTGGTGAGTGAGTAGTTGGAAGAAAACGAGAGTATTGCATGGATAGTAGAGATGGTAATCGGGGAAGGGGTATTCCCCGTGACAGAGCAGGTTAGAAATGGACTCCCTCGAACGAGAAAAAAGCGGAGATTGGAAGAGGGGAAATCCAAAGTGACACTGAGATCACTGTAAGAAGAGATTATATGGCTTCTCTGAGAATATGGATCGGTTTTATCGGACGCGGAGATGGTAAGATCAGCGACAAAAACCTGGTAAATGAAAGCAGAATTGTGGAACTGAGATGGGTAAGAAAGCGAAAGAGAGGAGCCAGAGGGTTTGACGAGATAAGGGTGTATATATTCAGGTTGATCGCCATTTTTGAGAGTGAAGTTCTGGAAGAAAGAGTTGGTGGGGAGAGGAGAAGAGAGGAGATTTTGGGAGAAAAAGATGGACGGATCAGGGAGGACTGTGGATTGGGTTCGGGGAAAAAGAAACGGAGATGGTCTCTGTTTATGAGACGATTGACGGGGGTGTTCTCTCGGCGGAGACATGTTTGGGGGAGAAGAAGAAGAAGAAGATGAGGAGGAGGAGGGAGATAATGTTTGAAGTTGAGGAGGGGGCTTGTGGGGTTTCTTAAAGGTTTTTGAGAAGAGGATTTTGAATTTTCTTCTGAGCTTTTTCAACATTTAAACGGACGGAGTTGGTTGGGATTGTGTGGAAGGAAGGTAGGAGGAAATTAAGGAATTTCCTGTTCAATCTCCCAACAACTATTTTCCTGTTTTTTATTTTCTTCTGGTTTTGTCCTGTTGCCAGCCGAACAGATTTTTAAGCCCGAAGGAAGTGTGTGAAATGGAGGGAGATGAGAAGATAAATGGAATGATTTTGATTGAATCTGAGTTGGTCAAACTGAGAAAGGAAGGGATAAAACAAGGAGGGTTTTGGAATGTTTTAGAATCAAAGTATACATGTTATGTACATATAAGATTTTGTTGGATATTTTTGGGTATGAAATTATATTTAGGAGGTTGCTTTGTTTTAACTTGAAGGGTTTGGGATGTCCATTCCACACGGTTTTTTTACTTGTGAGTTAAGGACTCCAATCATTCATATTGTATGAGATGTGTCATCAACAACAAAAAATTTATAGATTTTCCTGACAAGTAGAAACTCCAAGTGCTTAACGTAAGCTTTTGCAAGATTAGATGGCAAATGAGATCATCAAAAGGACATCCCCGTAATTGGCTTAAACCATATGGTTCGTGACTGACAGCTGATACTTTATCCAATTTAACCCAACCTTGGAAGGCACGAGCCAATTAAGGAAGCAGACATGATTATGAGAATTAAAAGAGGAAAGTAAGCATTGAATATGACAAGGGAGAAAGGAACATGGCTATGAGTTTGAAGATCTATTAAAACCAGAGAAAGAAAGTTAACTGAATCTACCAAACTCACCGAATGCATTCTTCCCTTATCATTATTTGATTTGCTCTTATGTCCCTGTCAAAACCATGTTTTAAGTATTGGAGCTTTTAAAAGTGAAAAAGAGTGCATCCTTTACTTTTGATTTATTTTTCTATTATTATTTTTTAGTTTCTTTTCAATAAACATTATTCTGTGACAGTATTGACCAAACCAGCAGCATTTCCCTCCCCCACATCCTTCTTCCTCCTCTTCATAATCTCTGCTATGAATCCACCACAGGAGATTGGTAAGTGAGTTCCTGTCATCATACTCATTCAGCTTTCTTATCTTCTTCAGAGCACTTTCTTTGTCATATATCCCCTCCAAAGCATACACAAAACCTGTCCAACCTTCTCCAACTCCTTCTCTGTTCAATGCAGGCAATGTCCATTTCACAAGCTCCTTCACAAACCTAATATCAGAGAACAAAACCTCAGTTATTGGCAAAATGGGTAGCACCTGAATTCCAAGCCTGCACTCTCTCCAATCAGCAGGACCAAACCAAATTCCACTGTCTCTTTTGTTACCCCACAAAACACCCACTACCCTATTTTCTCTACTGAAATCTTCCGGATATAAACCTTCCTCTCTCACATGCCACCATGTTTGAGCAGCCTGAATCTCCATTGCTGCAAGCATTGATCCAGTGGCAACAAGTTGTGTGTCTCCATAAGCTAATCCCATCAAAGCTGCTGAATAATATGCATTCACTGCCTCACTAGTACTCTGTTGGTTCCGCCCATCCGCAAACTCACTTAGCCCTGAAGCCCAAGAGTGCAGTTTATACAAATCGAAGCACCTTAACCGTGGATAATTTGGATCTAACCGCCTTCCCAGGTTCATAAAATCGGCCATAAGGGAGTAAGCATGACGCCTATACCTCCACCCCCATTCGAGGTCAATCTTAGCAAGAACTGCAATGGCATAAAGGAAATAACCCAGATGATAATGATGGTTATTGTACACTCCAAATCCAAATTCTGCACCAGAATCTAATGATCCTTGTTTGGTGATAATTCCACTCCATTTTGTTTCATACAAAAAACCATTACCATCAAAAGTTCCATCCAACCAAGGCTCAATTGCATCCCTCAGATACTTCCCTATTGCTGGAATCACATCAAGAAAGCACACCTCCTCCGCAATAAGTGCCAACCTTGCTGCTCTTGCAATCAATTTACCATAAAAATAAGATGAATTTGTGGTTATAGCCGAGGAATTTAAGGCCTGAACATCTTTGACAAGAGCACAAACAATTTCATTATATGCTGCTTCTTTTATCCCTCTCAAAGAATGCCAAGTCACAGAAACAGGAATGGATTTTAATATCCAGGAATCCCCAACAACACCAACTAAATCCCCGTCAATACTTTTGTATTTGAAATTCTCCAAAACTGTAATACCACGGTCGTCATCAGATAACATCTTCAGATGCAGCGGATGAGCAAGTATAAGCAAATCACCCCATCCTTTCTTTTCCCAGCTGTACTGTAAACAAAATACTTTGGTGAAAGCAGCTTCACCTGACGTCGGGTAACAAGAACTGCATCGATCAAGAATTGACTCGCAACCTGCATCAGAATCAGGCAACAATGCAATCCGAAGCACACCCGAAAAGCCACATGAAGTTATCTGAAAATGTCCGTGACTCAAATTTATGGGGGAAGGAGAATAAATGAGCCATGTTTGATTGTTGCTCAGCTTAACGGTGCATTTGGTGAGTGAGTAGTTGGAAGAAAACGAGCGTATTGCATGGTTAGTAGAGATGGTAATCGGGGTATTCCCGGTGACAGAGCAGGTTAGAAATGGACTCCCTCGAACGAGAAAGAAGCGGAAATTGGAAGAGGGGAAATCCAAAGTGACACTGAGATCATTATAAGACGAGATTACATGGCTTCTCTGTGAATGTGGGTCGGTTTTATCAGAGGCCGAGATTGTAAGATCAGCGACAAAAACCTGGTAAATGTGAGCAGAATTGTGAAACTGAGATGGGTAAGAAAGCGAAAGAGAAGAGCCAGAGGATTTGACGAGATAAGGGTGTATGTATTCAGGTAGATTGCCATTTTTAAGAGTGAAGCTCTGGAAGAAAGAGTTGGTGGGGAGAGGAGAGAAGAGGAGATTTTGGGAGAAAAAGGTGGACGGATCAGGGAGGACCGTGGATTGGGTTCTGAGGGAAGGAAACGGAGATGGTCTCTGTTCATGTGAGGATTGACGGTTGTGTTCTCTCGGCGTTGACATTTTTGGGGGAGAAGAAGAAGATGAGGAGGAGGGAGATAATGTTTGAAGTTGCGGAGGGGGCGGTCTTCTGGGGTTTATTAAAGTTTATTGTGACGAGGACTTTGAATTTTCGTCTGAGCTTTTTCAACATTCACAAGGAAGAGGTTTGATTGTGTGGAAGGAAGGTAGGAGGAAATTAAGGAATTTCCCGTTCAATCTAACAACAACGATTGTCCTCATGTTTTCTTACTGTTTTTTTTTCCGGTTGTCAGCCAAACAGATTTTTAAGCCTGATGGAAGTGTCTGAAACTTGGAATAAATGGAGAAGATTGGGGAGAGAGATGAGAAAGAGATATGCAAGGATTTGGACTGAATCTTTAGTTGTTTAAACTGAGAAACGAGGGAAATAAAGAGAATCCAAGCATATATATTATATAAATGCGTATATGTATATATTAGATTTTGTTGAAAATTTAGATTGCATATGTTTGGTATTAGATATATAGTGAAATATATATATATATATATATATATATTGCGCGTTATATTAAAGTCTTAAACATATGAAGGTTCATGCAGCTGGGAAACTTATGAATTTGATTTTTCTACATAAAATCCAAATTAATAGTTCGAAGAAGATATATTCTTCAAATAAAATTTTGTAAATTTTAATTCTTATATTATTTTCATAAATTTTTAATATTTGCTATTTACTCCCTTATTTTTATCATATTAAATTAATTTTAATTTAAACCTGGGCCCAAGTACCGGGCTCTCAGCCCAACCAAATCGGCCTTCTTCGCCGTTGTGCTTCCAAGTCTGTACCCATATTCGCTCCTCTGTTCAGAATCGGAAGCAGAAGATAGACATGGCAGGCTTGCTTGCGTGGGCAGCCGACGTAGTAGGAGGCCATGGCAAAGAACACGACGCCGATTCAATCCCATTGATATTCACTCCAGAGCAGCAAAAGTACGTGCAAGAACTGAATCAGAAGGCATCTTCTCTAAGCCTCTCGATCCAAGATCTACGGCTTAGATTATCTCCTCCTGACATCTCCCAGCGCCTTCCTCACCTACTCGCCCACTCTCTTGCCTCCAATGCCGCTCTTGCCCTCCAGCTAAACTCTCATTCCGCCACTCGTGAACAGGTTTTCTTTACACCTCTATTTTCGTTGTTCTTTTACCTAGTTCTTCTTTTTCTTCCCTTTCCCGGGTTTTGAATTCGTTGATGAATTCTCGTGTGAAGCATTTTTCGGTAGAAATCAGAGTCTCATTATTGTCCTAGATAAATTTAAGTTTACTCTTAATCCAAATTTACACACCAAAAAAAAAAAAAACAGTCAGGGGTTTTATTATGTTCTTTGGATTTCCTCTCTTATTAATCCTGGTATTGGAGCTTTTCATGTTAGTCTCTAGGATTGGTTGCAATTATCATAGAGAAATGCATGTGGGTGCTGTTATTGCGGATTGAAATTTTATCTCGTGTGTAGTTGGGATTTGATTTCTATTAGTCAATGGAAATGGATATAGGTGTTATGTTTCGACAAGTCTAGCAGTCATAATGGGCGTGGGTTCCGTTTTTATTATTGCAATTCATGCTGAACTGCATGGTGCTTTTCTCCGTTTCATGTGAAATTGAGCATGTTTCTGTCTTCCCAAGTTTATATGATTTAATCAAATTCCGAAAAGAAAAAATAAATGACTATGTAATTTAGTCCAAACAGGAAAGCTCATCACAAACGAATTATTTGTTGAATTCATTTGTAAATAAAATAAAATTTGTTTGAGATTTCCGTGCAGTACTCTGCGGTTGAAGAGTTTCTTTATGACCAAGGTTTATATCATCAACAGAAGTGATTTTGACAAATTTGGTATGGCAAGTTTATCATCATAGATGAAATCATTGATGTTGTCTATGAAAATTCAGAAAATTTATTTATACAAATAGAACTGGGTATATCTTGACACTCTTGATACTGGAGATCATTTTGAGTGTGGTCTTTCTGAGCTCAATCCTACATCATTAAAGAAGGGAGGGATGCTACTCGTGGTGGTGTATTTGTTTAGCAAACTAAGGATTTTTTTCCTTCAAAAGTTCAAAATACTTGGACAATCTTAATGTTTATAAATTTGTTTTACGGATATTATCTATTCGTAAAAACCTTTAGCATGGAGGAATGCAAATGAAAATAAGGTGCAGAGATGCTGAGATGACTAACATTAAACATAATTACCTGAAATGTTGTTCGTCCAGATCGTGGTACTGGTACAAGTGCAAAATTCTAGGGGTGGTTAATATAGGTAAAAGATGTTCTTCTTCAAGATTGTGGTACTGGTACAAGTATAAAATTCAAGATTGTGGAGGTCCAAAAGGGGATAGGCTTAGTTCATATATTATTTAGGTTCAGAGTTTGATTGGGCGACTTATTAGGTTCATGTATGCAGATCATGAGTAATAGTTTAGTAATATATGCTTGCCCTATTTTTATTCTTTTTCTATGTGAAAATATCTTCGACATAAATCCTTTTTATGGCTATAGCATATAACAATAATATTGATATTCATTTTACAAATTCCTAAAGGAATGGAGTAATAAATTGCAAGTTCTTAAGAAGATAATCGATACACTTTAAGTTCCAATAAAGAGAAACGTAGTTTAATGGCCTTCACTTTCACTTTTCGGAAGAAAGTTTTTTAGAACATAAAGTCTTCATTCTCTCCCGACTCTTTTTCTTTTTCTCTCCCTATCTTTGGAATCCCACTCCACCCAATTTCTAACTTGCTCTAATTCTTTTAATATCTGGTTTCCTAGTATTAAGGACTTTGATCAAAAACGAAATGAACCCAAGCAAACCTGTTCCAGGAAAAGTTTTGAAAAATTCCGTATGTAGATCACGGGTGGTTAAGTGGTCCAGAAGGCTGATGCATGAATGGGGATGTATATGTGCCAAGACAATGTATATTTCAAACTCTGAAATAGCATATAATAATCGATTGGACTTTGTTGCATCCATAGAATGTTCATTTTTGAGGTTTGTATTGGAGAAATGGATGAAAAGAGAAATTATCATTTAAATTAGAATGAATTCATCCTCTGAATTACATGCCACTTGGACGTATGTTTGGTATTTATAAAAGATCATTATTATTTTTATTTCCTTAACATTTGGCTTTAATTACTATGACCAGGCCCAATTAAGAGAGGAGACCTTGCAGGAAGAAAATGCTGTCTATGAAAAGGCTATATCAAATTGTGAGAGTAAAATACAGGAGAAAATGTTGGAAGCAGATTCACTTCGAACCAAGTTGAAGGTGAAGCTTAGGTTCTAGACTATTTCTCAATGCTAATGAAGTGTTGTTTTGGGAGCACATGGAAGGACTCATACCTGGAATATTTTACACTGTAGTCAATGGTTATTCATGACTATGGCCAAATTTTATTTTCAAACAGGCCTCTGCCTGAGTGATTTCCTGGTCTTGGAGCTTCATCCGAATTAATTTTTGCAAGTTGGCATTTTATCTAAGCAAGCCATAGTTAAATGGCTGTATCATGAAAATTTAGAATTATTGGCTTCTCTCAAATTTGTAATCAATATATAATTTTACAGGAACTGGATGCCATTGAGAAAACGTTGAGAGCTGACTTGGAAAATGGCCGGGCTGCAGTGAATGTCAATCAGCCTGGAAGTTCTGGTGAATTGGTTGTTGAATCCAATGCGAACATAACAGCTGGAGCAGATTCAGAAGCTTCACAGTCTGCTATACTAGATAAGTTAGAAAACAAAAAACAAGAACTGGTAAATTGCATTCACTTTCGGTTTCAAATTCTTTTTTCTCCTTTCTTATACTTAAGTTGTTTTACTATTATCCTTTTCAATGATGATGATCAAAATCTTTTGTCTCCCTTTCTTATTGTTTACGTTCAGTTATTGTTGCTGTCCTCCCTAATGATGATGATGTAATTTGTGGGTCTTTCAGAGTTACATTGAAGAGAGAGTTCAAGATTTAGAAAAAAAATGGGCAATTGTTCAGGACAAAGCGCTGAAGCATCCTTCGCCAGGTATCTTAATTAATTCAACTTTTAGAATGGTGTTTTGTCAGTGTCATCTCTTTCAGTATTTGTTTGATGCGGATGATTAAATGTGGTCATTGCTCCTTTGCCCGCCTTTCTTCACTTCTCTCAATGATTAGCCTTTAGTTGTTTTCTTTATTGGTGGGCTATTAGTAGTGAATATTAGGAAACATGGTATGCAAGATATATCCACTATTCAAACATATGATTAAACTGAAATATTCCCTTTCTATGCAAGTTGCTATTATTTTCTGAAACATGTGAGCCTAATAATTCAGAGGGATCAATGGCTGGATGTACAGTATTTCCTGATCTGTTTTAACTTTTTCTCCTGCCTTCTAAAATATGCTTCACAAACTGTCTTTTGTTTACTCTGCATTTTAGCTTTTTTATTTTCTTTTGCAAATGGCTTCTTTTTTGAAATCAAAAAGGGAAAGTAATCGTATAAAGTTCCAGGACTATTCAATTCAAATAAAGTTTTCTAGCTGGTGGCTTTTTTTTGCTAGTGTTGAGTCTCGTCAATTTATGTTGCAGCTCAAAGAGAGAAGACATTGGACAAACAGCTTCACAGCCTAATTGAGCAACTAGCAGCCAAGCAGGTCAGTTTCATCATTATGATGAGACCATTAATTCTTTTCCGATGTCCTTTTCAAATGGGAATCTTTTTCTTTTTCCTACTATTGTTGGCCTTATTTTCAAATTTCATTTTCAAATGAAATATTTTAAATTTATGTCCTTGTTGCTTTCTAGTCACAAGCTGAGGGCCTGACAAGTGAAATTCATTTGAAAGAGAAGGAACTGGAAAGATTGAATGGGTTGTGGAGCAGACTTAAAAGCAGCAATATTGAGGCAAACACTGCAAGGAACAGATTTGGAAGAAGCACTTCAGAAAAGGGATCTGTTTCCGATTATCTTGTTAACTTGCATCACAAGCCTCTCCATAATGCTGGTGATCGAAATGAAAACCAGAATAGGCACATGCTGCTCAGATCGGCCTTTGTAATATACATTTTAGCTTTGAACATCTTGGTCTTCATCAAGATTTCATTTTGAAGAAACTCTCAACAGATGCTCTATGAACATAACGAATTTTCTTTTACTTGCTGAACAACGAAGATGATGTATTCTTCCTATCGTATCACATCTAAATTAACAATTGTATTGTGCAAATAATGGATAGATCATCTAAAAGTTTTACCCGAGTGTTCATTTCGAGATTTGAATTTGTTACTGAGGACACAGTTGTTGGACTAGACTAGTGGGAGCCATATCAAGAAAAAGCGAGTGATCTTATCTCTTTTAAAAAGAGACAATGAAATAACTCTTTGGAAAAATTAACAGTGAACTGCGGGTACAATTTCCCATTTCTATATCATGAAACATATAATTGATGGGTATTGACGAATTCTGGGAGACCTATGGTTTGAGAAAAGCAGACTCTCAAATCTCAATCCTATCCCCTTGAATCAGCAACTACTTTTTCCTCCACTTTCCATAAAATCAAATGCATGAGCCATAATTTACAAATCAAATCTGGAAATATAAATGAACATGTAAGTATATGATTCCCATTTACCAAAACAAAAAAGTATATGTGATTCCTGTATACAATCCAGTATCACTATTTTCTTTTAAGTGTTGTACGATATGAAAATATGATCTTACATAAAAAAAAAAATTAATTAATAATATGTTCGTCTGCCATTTTTCATTACTCTCCTCTGTTACCGACTCTGTTCTTCCTTTTTCAAAATGTAAAGCAAAAACTCATTCCATGTATCAACCGGACCTGGCAAGCACCAGTGAACACAGTCATTGACTGTAACATTCTTATGTGGTGAGCGTCCGAAATGATTCGGATGCCCATCTGGTCTCATCAACATAGCTTCAGTAGTAGAAAGCAATTGAAACTTGAGCCCTTTCTTCTTCCCTTCTGCCTCTGTTGTCCTAAACTCGTCGACTTGTGTCCGGTACATCTCCATGCTATACCAAACATCCTTAAGTTCTTCTTTTGTAAACGGTTTAGTCCTAACACAGTTTCCACCGTTATTCCAGTCTCCATTTTCAAAGTGAGAAGGCGAATATGTCCTCAGAAATGTGATTCCTTTGTAGTTTTTCAGGCTCTGAATGGCTTTAAAGGCAGTTCGAAATGCCATCCTATATCCACGATACACCGTAAGTGCTGTAATATTCTCTATATTGCAGATATGACACCCAATAACACTACCATTTTGTTGGTATATAAGAGGGCGAAAGAACCATTGTCCGGCTGAAATGATCACATAATCGAAGTCTTCGACTTTACTTGTCCATGCCTCATCAGCTTCATCCAAGTAGAGGCTCATGAGGCTGTTCATGGAATATCTACTTGGGTCTGCTTCTCTGGATTTAACCAGGAAAGGAGACCATAGGTTTGCCATGGTGAAATTGTAGTCTGGATAGAACCATTTCTTGAAATTTATTGTGTCTGATGTAAAGTTTTGAGAAAGATCCTCACCATATGCCACCTGAAAAATATCATCTAGTCCTGTGTCAATCTTTATGCGATTGTGCAAGGAGGAAATAATCAATTTCAGGCAGAGGAATTTTTCCTTAACCACGGATATTGATAAATACTTACACCAGATAAGAGACACAACAATGATTGCATTTGATTTCTTCCCACAGAATCTCCAACAAATGCTAATGATTTTCCTCTGACAAGCCTCAGGAACTGCTCAGCGTCGAAGAGAGGCAGCTCACATCCATCTGGTTTCCACCTCCATTTCGTGAATTCTGTGTCAGGCCTTCCAAACTTCATGCAGTTCTGCTGGTCAATGATGAGATTGCAGGTTGTGTTTGTATAATAAGGCCCTTCTGGGTATGGAACCCATCTTCCTGAAAATATATCACATTTCTTTTCCATTTCTATGCTTCTTGACTCGCTGGAATTAAGCTTCGGAGACAGCAGTAACGGCGCCCACGAATTCTCGAGCAGACACAAGGGGATGTAAGTGATGAAAATTAAGGTAAGGACAAAGAAGAGAAGGTGTTTGGAGGTGTTGTATGGATAGTTTTTTGCATCAGAAAACTCCATGGCCTGAAACGAAGCTAGCGAGTGAAGCAACAAGCCAATTTGGGTTTAGTCAATTTATATGGAGTATTGGTGATGATGTGTTATAAAATTATAGGCTTTGGCATTTGGATTTTTTTTTTTAAAAGATTTTAGTGATGATAAAATTGGAATTTTTCTTGAGGGTTGAGTAATGCACCAACCAAGTCATCACCATGGCAAGCAATTAAAAATACGCCTTGAAATAGGACCTCTTATGCTTTGTAGATAAGAATTTAGCAGAAAAAATAATGAACCATGTGCTTCAAATAACTTGATGAAATTATCAATATATATATATTTATATATATAGCTGTCTTAGTTACATATTGCTGTACCTAACATATGGGTTCATTTTGGTTTAGAAAATTTGAGATTCTTTTAGAAAAAGAAAAAACAAGCATGGTTGAATCTTGAATCTGTTTGGAAACATGAGGAAACCAGGTTCAGGGTTCTCTCCTTTTTATTGTATAAAACTACATATATAATATGTATACGTATAACCCAATTGTATTAGAACCTGGCTCATGGGTTATTATCTTTCTAGTGGCTGAAAAAGAAAGGCGTCAAAATAAAAGAAAGCAAAGCTTATTATCTTATTAGGTAGCTTCCTTTGTGCCTGTTTTCTTTTGTTTAATTTGTCAGTTTTTGTTTGGTGTGCTCCTGTGGGTTATTTATTTATTTATTTTTTTGGCTGACAAACACGGAGACATCCATGGTTTTATAGGAGCTGTTGTAATTTAATTAATTCCCAATCATAAGGCATGCAGTGTATTATTGGGTAATGAATGTATATACGTATGTACATACAGTATGAGTGTGGTTTATGTAAACAGTGGGGCTGACAAGAGTACTGGCGTGGCTTATGAGCAAAGCTGTCCGTGGATATCATCATTCCAAGCAATTGTTGGGACTCAACCTGGCCTTATTGAATCATAATTCACAATATATACATGTATATATGTGCCCATCATATTTCTTGCATGTTTTGTACGTTTCGGTGCATGTTATTATACCTATCATGGACTTACAAGTTTAACCCTTTTAATACGAAAGAAATCCCAAAAGAAGTGTGGAAGGTGTGTTAGAAGCTCAATTAGTCGTGAATAATTAATTAGTAATTGGATTAGTCAAAAGTGTGCATTGAATTGGACAACAATATTTGATTTATGAATATTACGAGTAAATGATTCAAGGGTAGAATTTGTTTCTTTCTTCTTATTAATTAAACATGACAGCTTAAAGTGTCGGTAATGACCACCAGAAAACAAAATCCAAAAAAGAAATGAAATTTCTTTGATGCAAATCCATTGTGGAAATATCCACGCACATTGCTTATCTGTTCATACGTTGCTTTCTCACAAAATGACAGAGACTAAAGGAGGGAATAAAAGAAGACACACATGACTGGAAAAAGATTATCCATGGAGAAAACTACTACTTATTGCATCTCGATTGATTACTCTGATATGCCGATTCAAAACTTATTAATGTTTTAAGTAACTAATAGATTGTTCTAAACCGGATTCTTTCTACTTTCTCATTCTCTCATCTGGGTAAAAGATTTCACCAAAACAAAATTTGTTAATCAGCCTGAATTATTGTCATAATTTATGCTTAATCCAAACTCTTTACCAAGAAAAGTAATTTATTAAAACTTATAATACAAATTGAAACTTGAAGGTGAGTAATTCCTACTCTCTCTTTTTTTTTAATGATTTTATTCGACATGTGCAGAAATATTTTACAACTTTATGCTACAAAAAGTATGGCGTAGGACGGTAGGAAAAGTAATAAAGAAGTGCGTAAATATCAAATTGCATCTTAAATTCTTATTACTCATTAATTCTATCGTCGCGTATTCGTTAATATGTTTAAATAGATAGTGACATTATTAATTTAAAAAAAAAAATATTTATATAATGATTATGTCGACCGAGAAATGAGAGAGGTGGTGTTGGTGGCTACTCCGGTCATAGTGTTTATTCCTCCCACCTTTCTCTAAATAGCTCATCCCTAGCCGAAATCTTCAACCAGAGCAACCAATTCAGTTTGTTGATCACTGTAGTCTCAAATCTAAAGACTAGTTGTTGGGAGTCTGAAGAATCAATCAAATATATGTGATTATGTCAAAATGGTGTAAATGAAAATACCATTTCATTCCTTTTTTGTGAATTTCAAGAATAAGTATAAGATAACAATAATTAATACTGTAAACTGATACAAATGATGTAATCACAATATTATTGTAGGAATAAATTTTTTTAAAACATTATTTTAGGCAACTGAAACACATGATGGATTAACCCCACAAAATTTATCTATAATGCGACCTTCAATAATTTTTTTCATTTCATAGCCCTTTTCTGTGAACAGAATTCTCCTCCTCAGCTTCCATCTTCACCACGTGAAGCAAAAACTGATTCCAAGAATCAATCGGTCCCGGCAGACACCAGTGCACACAATCGGCTATCGTCACCTTCTCCTCCGGCGAGTGCCCATAATGATTAGGGTGCCCATCAGGTCTCACCACCATCGCATCAGTTATGTCCAGCAACCTAAATTTCAGCCCTCTCTCTTCTCCTTCCCTCTTCGCCACCTTGAATTCCTCCCTCTGAATCAAATAAAGCTCTGCATCAGGCCATTCCAGCTTCATCTCTGATATTAAAACAGGGCTTGTCCTGTTACAATACCCTCCATTGTTCCACTCTCCGTGCTCGAAATGCGCCGGCGACAATGTCCTCAACACCGTAACTCCCCTGTAATTTTCGAGCTTCAACAATGTCTTAAACGTTGTCTCGAATGCCTTGCGGTAGCCGTAGAACATGGTGAGATCTTTGACGTTGGGTTTCTGGCAATCATGGCAGCCGATAATCTTGTCGTTTTCGTAGTAAACTTCGGGTCCGAAAAACCATCTTGTTGCAGAGATGATTACGTAGTCGAATTTCTGGATTTGGGTTCTCCATGAACTGCTGGGTTTGTCTAAATGAAGAATCATGAGGCGAGTTTTTGTCTTGTTATTTGGGTAATCGTCTGTCTCGATTGATTCGACTAGGTAAGGTGACCAGAAAGCTGAAACTGTGAAACTGTAGTTTCTGAATACTCTGCTCGTGTGTCTTGAATCGATTGTGTCGATATAGATTGGATTCTCGACCTGATTATACAAACTTATGCACACAAATTTCAGACCCAGAAAACCCAGTTCGATCCTAAATAAAACCCAGATGAGCACTGAGTAGATATATAATATATGTGGGTACGTGTAGGAGTACTCACAGTAGATAAGAGGCAGAGTAATGACTGCATCTGGTTTCTGCCAACAGAGTCACCGACGAACGCCATGGATTTTCCTCTGAGAAGCTCCAAGAACTGTCTAGCATCGAAGAGGGGAAGTTCGCATCGGTGTGGTTTCCATCTCCATTTCAAGAAATCTGTGTCGTGTCTACCGAACTTGATGCAGTTTTGCTTCTCGAAGATTTCGTGACATGTTTGGTTGGTGTAGTAGTAAGGCTGGTTTTGTGGAGAAGGAACCCATTTTCCATGAAAGATTTCACATTTTGGTCCGGGTATAAACGACGTCGGCCATTGAAGAAATGAAGTGTTGAGAAAGTAAATGGCGATGGTGGAGAAGATGACGGAGGTGAAGAGTAGTAACAGAGCTTTGGTTGTGGTGTTGTGCGATTTGATTTTCCCAAGGTGAAACTCTAGAACATGAACCATTATTGGAGAGGAAGACGATGAGAAGTAGTAATTAATGGAGATTATGAGAAATTTATGTGGAAAAAAAAACAGGAGAAGAAAATTTAATGGTTTTAATTTGTTTATTTGTGGGGAAGGTGACCAAAAACTCCAAAATATTTTATTTATTAAAAACAAAATCAAAAAAAGAATTATGACCATCCATTTATTTTCTTGACGAATCACGACCCTCCAATAAATACAATTTTAAAATTCAAATTTATAAATACAGGAAAAAACAACAAAAAAAAAAAATAGTAGAAATTAAACAATTCCAAATTTTAAGGTCTTTTTTTTTTTTTTTTTTTTTTAAATAAAAAATAAAATCTATCTGAATCTCATTTTTCTGTCACTCAAAAACTGAAGCTTCTCCTCGTAAGATCTCCTTCCCTCCGTCTTCAACATCGCCAGCAAGAAATCGCTCCACGAATCAATCGGCCCCGGCAAGCACCAGTGCACACAATCATTATACAGCGTCACATTCTCGTGCGCCCAGTGACCGTACTTACTCGGGTGCCCATCGGGTCTCAACAGCATCGCCTGCGTCGTGTCCATCAACCTATATCTCAACCCTTTCTTCCTCCCTTCCTCCTCCGCCCCTCTGTACTCTTCCAATTGAATCATGTAGAGCTCTAAATTCGCACCCTCCAAACTCGTCTCGTTACTGTGGAACGGCCTCCTCCTCAGGCAATTTCCGCCTTGATTCCACAATCCGTTCTCGAAATGGGAAGGCGCGAAGGTCCTTAAGAAGGTAATCCCCTTGTAATTTTTCAAACTGTTGATGGCTTTGAATGCGGTTCTGAAGGCTTGTCTGTAGCCGTAATACATTGTTAGGTCGGTAACGTTTGGAAGGAGACAGTAATGGCAGCCGACGATTTGGTTGTTTTGGTAGAAGACTTGCGATCGGAAGAACCAGTGACCGGCGGAGAGGATGACGTAGTCGAAATCTTGGATCCGGGTGACCCATTCGGGGTCGGGTTCGTCGAGGTAGAGAGTGAAGAGACCGGTGGCGGTGGGGCCGTCGGAGTCGGATTCTTTGGATCGGACGAGATGGGGTGTCCAGAAAAAGGCTAATGTGAAATTGTAGGATGTGTATTTCCACCGCTTGAAATGCTCGTCCGCTGTGTACGACTCATCTATTGGGTATTCCACCTGCAAAAATTACCATACAAATTTAATTCAAAAGAAAATATTTTAAATAATCTATGGAATTAAAGATTATTCAGATTATAATATGAATTAATTAAAGTTGATCAGATAAGCTGTTCATTATTAAATTAATTATTATTTTTTTAAATTGCCTAAATTTTGCAAGAGAATATACAGAAACTGATGCAGCCTACTGACAGCTTTATTTATTTATTTATACAGCTGGATGTGTTGACCCTCCTAATTGCATCATGTGCCTTAAATTAATTTCTCTAATAAACATTAATTTAACTACTCACAGAAAAATAAAATTAATTTCTCTAAAAACATCAATACATAATTGTAGGCAGATATTAGTATCTGCTCAACTACAGTCTCTCAATCATTATCCTCTCAAATATATATATATATATAACCACCAATTTAAGTTATTATTTTTACATACTTACAGATTGGAAATTAATATTACTAACATCAGTTAATTAAGATTAACATCTTCTTCTGTCAACAAGAGACACATTTAAATATATAATGGTTTACAGAAGATACCCACCCAAAATGTGATTTCAAAATTGGGTTCTATAAATATATAATGTACTTAACTTAATCATTAAAATGGAACCCCCCCCCCCCACCCATTTTCAAAGACTGACATCTAACTATATACATATACATATATATAAACTCATATCGACATGTATACGTATACACACCCGAGATTCCTCACACCGCAACCCCCAATCACGTTCACCTAACCCTTGATTTTGATATCGGCTTTAGGTCAACTAACCTTACAGCCAGCCAGCTAACCCATAATTTCTCTGGTTAAAAATTGGATGTCAAATCTAATACAAGCTGACGCTCATAATATAATCAAACTCAAATTCACCAACAAAACAAATATCAAATTCTAATCAGATCGACTAAACTGAATTATTAATTCTAGTTGTATTTTTCATTTTTAAAATCTTACATTTTCGCTAATTACTCGCTCTTTAACCGTTAGAGATACCAGTGTAATGCACACACCGTACGTACGGATGATATAATGTGATTGACAAGGAAGAAATTAAGAAACATACCCTGGACAGAAGGCAAATCAAGGACTGCATCTGGTTTCTCCCCACCGAATCTCCCACAAACGCCAATGACTTGTCTCTAACAATTTCTAAAAACTGCGCCGGATTGAAGATCGGCAGGTCGCAGTCATCCGGCTTCCACCGCCATTTCATGTAGCCGGTGTCCGGCTTCCCGTACTTGATACAGTTCTGGTGTTCGTGAATGGCCCAACACGTCTTGTTTGTGTAATACGGTGCGTTTCGATCGGGAACCCATTCCCCTGTAAATATATCACAGTGTTTTTCGTCTATGGAGACGTTGAGTGGGTTGAGCTGGGAATAGGTTTTGGTGGGAATGGGGCTGAGAAAGCGAACGGGGTAACGTAGAAGAGGGTAACAGATGGGGATTACAGCGAGGAGGAGTAGGGTTAGAGCTGCTACTATTGCTACTTTAGGGGTACTCTTATGGGTTTTGGTGGAAGGAAGCTCTGTGGACTGAAGCTTCATGTTTGAAGAGAGAGAGAGAGATGAGTGAGGAAGAAGAGAGGGACGCAGTGATGAGGAAATGGGAGTGAGTGAGACCAGGTATTTAGTTATGTTATAATTATAAGACTTTTGACGATCACAGATGATAATTAATTAATTAATTAATTATATTTGTATGTGGTTTTGGTGTATATATGTGCGTACCACTAAAGGTATTACGATTTAATATATAAAATTTGATTAAAATTTTAATTTCATAGAATATTAATTTATAAGATTGAATTAGGATTATGTTTATGTTTAATTGAAGTGATTAGTTTTTAATTTAAATTAATAAATGTGTTTGAAAAGCATGTGAATATTAGTTTCTTTAGATATTATTATTCTTTCGTATATTTATTTAATTTGTCCTTCACACGGAATTTTATGGAACAACAACCGGATATAATAATTTCCATCCCTTATAATATATATATATATATATATATATGTATGTAAACACATGATGTGATACCTCCATTTGATGCATAGCTATTATTTTACTTTTGTCACGTTGTCCATTGGATGAGATTCTCTCTAAGCAAATAATTTTTTTTTTTTATAAATAAAATAAAAACTTTCTTTTATAAACAATCCTTTTTCATTACTTTTAAGATTATTAAATCCATTACACAAATTTTATTTTTAAAAATCACTTATATGCATATAAAAATATATTAAAAATACAATACATCTTTTTTTTTTTTAATTAATTTGTCATCACATCCAACTTTTTCTCTTTTTTAAAAGTTAAATTTACTTACACATCAACATATAGTACAAAAGAAAAAAAGAAAAAAACTTATGTGCGGGTGGATTATACTTCTCCCACACTCTAAAAATTTTAAAAATATATTATGGTAAAAAAATTATTATGTTTAAAAAATTTATTAGTGTATGATTATTTGATAGCCACACACATCATTGAAACTATATGCATCATGTGACGTGATATTTTTATTTTTATTAATTGGAAGATAATACTTATAACAAAATAGTAGGAAAATACTCGTAAATTTGTATTCTGAGTTTTAAAAAATATTCAACACGATATATATTACAAATAACGTAAACATCCTTATTTGACTTCAGTAAAATATTTACTGTCCTATTAAAGGTGTGCGTGTGTGTATATATATATATATATATAACTTAATTCTGAAGTTACTGACGATGGCCTAGAAAATGAAGGGGTTTGTCAAGTTGACTGGGGAAGTTTCTGAGAAGGAAACTTGTTTGTTTGGCAAGAAAAATTCAGTCTAAACCTGTTTAATTTTAATTACTTGGGTATTTTGTATTATATGTTATGGATTCGATGCACCTAATTAATTTCAACATGTTTTTCCCTGCAGGGTCGTAAATTTTTTTCAAATTTAAATTCATGCCCTTCCTTCAGCTTTCATACATCTAAGTTTGAACAAGCCCCATAAAACTAAACAATTAATATATATATATATTACAGACTAGATCGCTCCGATTATACAATCACTATTTAGAAAGAATCCAAAACTAGCTTGGTAAAAAGAAAAAGAATCCAAAGTTCCAAATACCTTATATATATATATATATATGTATATAATCAACTAGCTCCATTATTTGGATATATCAATTGTGCAATAGATATTAGTATCATCATCATAATATAATATAATATTAATTGAAATGAATTCATGTTATATTGGCAATAATGGTCCGATTAAGACTTTTTTATTTCTATTAGCAAAATCACCGGTGGGTATCGCATTGCAATCAAGCTTTTTTAATAATCAATTTATGTATTTAAGCTAATAATTTTTAATTAAAAACTATTTATGGCCACCTCTATTCATATTTAATTTATTAATTATCAATCCAATGACAAATCCCAATTAGTTGGAATGTCGTAATACCAAATTTATAGTAATAATAACGAATCGTGAATATTTTATATTTTAACTATATATAATATAAAAAATTAAAACTAAGAATTCACATGAAATCTACATGAATGTTTGATTTCATTTAAAGAGCATCTCATGTCTCAGTCCAGGAGGAACACCAATAACATGAACAACCCAATTTCAGAAGGCCCAAATTAATGTAGGCCCAAGTGATTTTTCTTCAAAATGATGATTGAATCTTTGTCTCATACTAGTTGATGTGAAAATTTTGATTTGCTATTTTGTAGAGACCAATTTAATTTGAGGTTGATCTAATTATTTAAATGATATGACTTGACTTTTATATATACAACTAAAATATTAAGTTTAAATTTTCGAGTGCTAATAATTTGTCCTAAAAAAGCAAACTAGTAGTTTTAAATCAAAAGCTGCATGGCAAATAGTTTTTGGGCTTCGACTATTATTGTTGCACTAAACGTAATCAAAATGTTCATCGTATTTATTTCTAAATATGCATGTCAACCAGCTTAAAGAGCTTATGAACCAAACTAAGGTATAATATACTACTATAAAATATATTTAGCTTGAGAATAGTCGAGCATAAGGTAGGTACGGGACCGTTATATCTATCCTAATACTTGTCCTGCTAGTAAAAATATCACTTAAAAATTAATTTAAAAATTAGTTAAATAATAATATTTAAACATAATTTACTCAATGAGTGTGGGACATAATTTTTATATCTACATTCGGAACGTATTATGCTCTTGTTAAACATAGGATTTTAGCTACCGTATTCGGAACAAGTTAGAGTCAATTAGCCAGTAATCTGCCCCTAATGATGATTTTCTAAAATATTTTCAACACCCTAACATATCTCTCAATTAGCTGAAAACTTCATATAGTCACTATGATTTCCTTAGGTCTATAAGTGAACTTTTGATAAGGTATAGACCAACATAACTAATTTTTAAAAAAATACATAAAAATAAATCTATTTAGTTAAAAAGTTGAAATTAACCTAAAAGATAAATACCCATTTTCATGTGAGTGAGTTTTTGAAATGGGTAAAGTTAATAATAAGTGGTTGATGACAAAACAACAAAACAGATTTCTTAATTTACTCAGTTAATTTCTCATTTTACTGTCATGCCAACTTACATTACATCATGCATACCCACCATCACCATCACCATCACCTTCCCTTCCTTGTGTTCTCTAGTTCTTCGTTTTCTTATATTCTTAATTTTCTGGATCTTATCAATTTTTGTCAGAAATCTGTCTTTTTTTTAAGAAAAAATAAAATTTGGAGGAAATGATGGTGTACTTAAATGCTCGCTATTTACAGGCATTGCACAGAGACTAAATCTAAACCATAAAAAAATTAGCATAATCAATATCTACACCTCTAGCCAAAATCAATTTCTACACCTTTCACAGCTAAAGCAAATGAAGAATCAATTCTACATTTTTAGAAAGCTTTGATTGCAAATAAAGCGGTCAGTATGTAAGGAAATCTAGAAAAATAACCAAGTGGTACGTATTAATCGTGGCCCGTGAGTCACCAAAGTCACTTGAACTTGAGGTGTGCATGAGGAAAGGATAAGTGAGCCACGAGAGTTGGAGAGGTGTTGCATGACTGAGGGTTCAAACAATCACTAAACCATGAAGAGAGCTGGAGATGAGCTAAAGCCTGGAGAGGTGTTGCGTGAGGACTGAGCCGGAGAGGAGAGGTGAGAGGCGAGTGCGAGAAAAGTTGGGAGTGGTGCTGCATGTGAATGAGGACTAAGTTGTGGCCCATGAGGAAAGCCGAAGAAGAGAGGGTGAGTGGGAAGTCCGAGAGGAGTTGAAAGTGAGAGACTAAGAGTGACAATTAGGAAGTTAGGTTATTTATTTTTCTGAGTGGTCCAAGCCGAGTATATAATTAGCTTGGACCAATTTTTTTGGTCCTTATCCCTGGATTGAAGACCAAACCAAGAATAATCTGACTTGGTCCCCCCAAACTGAGATCTGCACTATTAAATTTAACCATCAAATTATGTACGAAATAACAAAATTTAAGTTAATTATAAGAATGAAAAAGGCATGCTTTTGAGTACACGCATTTACTAAACTTATTCTATTGGCAAACATTCGTATACAAGTAAAATTAAATATCAGTATATTTCATTATTTTCTAAAAATAGTAATTTACTATATACATGATAAATATATATTTATGTATATCTTAATTTCAATCGCATTTTTAACCGACATTAAATAATTAACTAATCATATATTATTATATGGCAATTATGTGATTGTGAAACAATAAAACAGCAACATAAAGTGAAACTTCTTTTAGAAAAACACAAAAACTTCTTTAACAAAAATATATCTTATAAATAATTAATTAAAAATAAGCTTTAGTTTATGAAGATTGCCGTACTATTATCATAGAAAATAAATATAAAATATTATAATTATATTAAAAAATAGAATTTTTACATAATTTATTCGTAAATAAGACATATTTTAAATATGGTAAAAGGAAAGAGGCACGTATCTTTATGTGTGTGTATGTTTGCATATATATCATATATAATAAATAAATCCCAAGTGATGTATCATTTTCGACAGAGGTCAGGAGGTCTTGGTCTTAAATATTGCGTGGCCAGCCTTCCAAACGCTTAGACGTTCACATCAGGCCGTTCACTCATTCATATTCTACCTCTTTATCTCTCCTCACCACTCCCTCCTCTCCGCCATAGCCTAGCCTTCATGTAAATAAATTTTTTCACTTTCTTTATTTCTCCACCATTTATACACACACATACATATATATATATATTCATTCAGATACTAGAGGCTTTCTTGAAGACCAACTATTTCTCTGAGCCACATACATAGAGGTTTTGTCATGTCTCTTCTCTGTTGATTTGGCTTTTAGTAATGAAGTAATTGATTTTGTGTTGTTTTTTCATATGCAGGTGATGATGGTGGGGCTGAATGGGTTGATGGTGGCATTGAAGTCAAAGATAAGGTCATTGAAGACCAAGAAGCCTTATGATAAGATTGAAAAGAGTGACAGCATGAGAGTTGAAATCAGAAGCAGGAAGGCTCAGAAACTTATAGAGAAGACTCTCAAGATTGCTGATTCTCCAAGGTCAAAAACTTATGCTTTTTGAGACTCTTCATCACATCTCATCTTCTCTAAATCACATAGAATCCCACTGCTGTTGATTGTTAAAAATGCTTCAATATATAACCTCAACTATACTGATGTCAGAGAATTAACTCCAGCTTTCTACTATCTCTTGCTCTCTCTATACTGTTTATATCTGTCAACGATGGTGTATGCTCTATAGATTTTGATTACCTTCTGCCTAGATTTTCTTGATAAATGAAATCTATAATTTGCATGGAAGTACTATACACGGAAGAAGCTTTGGATAATTGATTGAGATTCTTAACGATTAGACAACTTCCATGAAATTTACTTCAAAATTTACTCTTACTTTGATTAGAAAATAATGCAAAATGTTACTAGAAGATGGTAAAGAATAACTACAGGAAATTGTAAATATAATTGAAATAACGCATATATAATATAAAATGCTTTTTTCTAATAATTTTATTAGTTCTTGAATATGAAATCATTTTTTATAACTTCTCCCAAACAAAATAAGGACGAATTTTCGAAGATCTATAATGGAAATTCTTGATTTCTTACAAACATAACCTCAATTCTAACAAAGGCTAATCATTTTTGGTCAATACAGAGAATATGCCCTTGCCCCAAGAGAATTTCTTCTATTCTTTTTATTTTCTACTTAATTTTCTGAAGAACCTATATTCTCAACCTAAAGTGGATCACAAACAAGTGACGATGTGGAAAGCATAAAAGTAAGAATAAATAAACAAAAATATACTTGAACTCTTTGGATTTGAATTGAGGCAATTAAAATATTTAACATCTTCATCATAATCCATGCAAAATGCAGAGTACCTTTTGTTTGCTCCTCTCTGAAATTGCCTTTATTTTAAGCGGATACCCCACGCAATAAAGCTGTCACAAAACGAGTCATCAGATGATCAATCTCCATTAAGCGGCTAAGCACAGAAGAGCAGAATACATACAAAAACAAAACACCCAGTAAAGAAAGACAAAAGGAAGCAGAGGAAAAAAGCACACATTTATATAGAATAGCCTTTTGCGTAGAGGACATATCAGATAAAAATAAAGTTGAGGTGTATATGAACCTGGAGAAAGAAGACAAGAAAAATGGTCCCTGATGTGGCGATTGTTTTCTTCTATAGAAAATGAAGCTTCCTTGGTGGATATCAGAGGTTCAAAACCTTCAAACGATTATATTTTTATACACTAATACCCTCAAGAAACAGTGAATCATCCACATTTGTGCATCTAAATATCTCAGAGCAAAGATTGTCCACGAGATCCAGAACTCCTGCCAAGAAAGGTTCAGGCGAAAATGCTACTAATCCTGCAAAAAAGTTATCTCTAGCGAGAATACTGGTCGGAATCCCACGCACCCTCCAACATTTAAGATGCATTCTGATCCAAATCAAGTAAACAAATGCCCCAAATGCACAAGCTTCTTTTGCTTTTACTCTCCTAAATGAAAATGCAAGTAAATTATCTTACTTGGTAGAAAACTGATTTGCCCTAAATTAGGATTCTCTTTTATATTTGACATTTAATTTCTTGACCATGACAAAAAAGCTAAACCAGAGCAACGATATATTTCCTAGAGGGTGAAATATGAACATAAAAATAAAAGCTAAGATGGTGTAGGTTAAGAAATAATAATAGAGAACAAAATGAATACTAATTTCAGTCAATATGGTCTATTAGACAAAGAATGGAAGACCATACTGATGGGACCTTGATATAGAATGTGCAGATCCTTGTAGTTGATTATATCCACTGTATTCGTTCAATAAGAACAAATGTGCTGAAATCTGGCATAGGTGGGAACAGAAGGCTAAAATATGTTTCCGGTTCCAAAAACAGTATCTGTATGGCTATTACAGTTTAGCCCCAAAAAATTTAAACAACGAAATACAGTTTGTCTAGCAGCCAAAATGTTGCTCTGCTGTATGTAGTAACAAGATATCCTCGCATATCTCTGAAATCACATCAAATTACCATATGCATATATTAGTAAGCACGATGGTAAAGCGTCCGAAGATCCCTGCAATGGATGCATGACCATGGAAATAAAGGAGGGTCCAGACAATAGGAATGGATGCTACGAAGCTCGCAAAGATGACATTTGATGAGGAGCTCTTCAGGTTCCCGATAAAGGCATTTACTACAAACTGAAGCCGAGGACTGTTAAATGCCAAAAGAAAACATAGAGAAGATTAGTCACATCAGACACTACCATCCTATATGAGCAACAGTAAATATTCCAAGTTTTTGGTGCAAAAGTTTGAAGTTGACATTAATCATAAAGCAGCCATAGTTAGAGCAGAAAGATCATTGATAAAACGATTTCCGTATTGCATAGAAGTTGTTCATAGATCAATGGATGCCTACGATCAACATGCAGCAAGACAGCTGCCTGATGGTTCATAAAGGATCATAACTATTTTTGTCTTTCCTAACCATAAACTGCTGAAAGGCAAATCAAATATAATGGAACTTAGTTGACAAGGTAATGAATAGATGGGATGGAGCCTGACGTTTCCACTTCAAGTTCTCAACAAAAATATTATGGATAACACTAGGTAAAGCAAGCATCAAAAGTAGCAATTATAATCTCATGTAACTCCCACTCCACTTCCATTTTTTCCCAAATGATAAACTATTTTACTAATATGAGCATAATAGTACCAGAGCATCAGAACGCTGTCTTTCTTGATCAGTAAGGATAATAATATCCTTCTTCCAAGAGGGGCAAGGAATAGTTTGAGAGTAAATTTTCTGATCGAAGGTTGCTGCATCCTCCACCTTTGTGATGCTTACAAAACTTGCCTTGCACAAGGGACAAGTTGAAATTTTTCCTCTCGAAACCTGCTTACAGCATTATCAGCACATTAATCTTTAACACTGGAACCAAATAATGGTAACACATCAAAGAAAACTCATACTAGACTATGTTTGAAATCTATATTTGGTTCCGCTATGAGAGAATGAAAATTCTATTATAAGATGATGAAAATTGACCTCATATAGAATTGTAAATGGAATTGAAACAAGCTTTTCCCAATTTCATCAGTTTTTCTAGAATTTAATCTGAAATCTATACTTAGTTCAATTATAAGAGGATGAAAATTCTATTATAAGATGATAAGAATTGAAATTTTAGAGAATTCTATATGGATCTAAAACAATAAAATTCTGAATTCCGTCAAAGTTTTCACCATCTCATGGTTAATTGTGAGTTTCCAAAGGACTTACAAAGAAGTAGTTCGAACATAGCCCAAAGAAATTATCATGCAGTTTAAAAGAGTTTATCGCCTTTCGCTTCCCCCTTTCTCTAGTGCTTCTAAGTTTGATAGATGCAACTGTAGAAGCATCTAACTTCTAAAAGATTCTGAAACACAATATCATCATTATCTTCTTATGCAGGGGAAGGGAAGCAGCAGAAAGGAAGCATTTTAATGGTTATTCTCTTCATCTTCACCCACTCCCCATAAAATAAATAAATACAAGAAATAACAACAAAAAGCAAAAGAGAAAGAACCAGAGGCATATCATGTATCACTCAATACAAACACCTGCCAGAAACCGGGCACTGTTTGAAGAATCAAAACAGTAAATTGGATTGTTGTTAATTTAGGTTCATACTGCTTCCACACCAGGAAAAATTGACTTCATCTGTCAAATTGTTGTTTTGCTAAGAACAAAATCTAAAAATTCAATGTCAGGGATACATTCTAAACCTCCAATTCTGCAGAGTTGACAATTAAAATTTAGGAAGTATAATTGAAAAATAGCCAACTTAATGAAAGAAATATGACACCAGTCCCAAATTCAAACAGAAAGACATTCTCGGTATCACTGAACAAATTATGGACTAATTAAAAGAAAATTTAGGGCTTTCTTTGATGAAAAGCGAAAATGCACATACATTCAGACAATCCTGAATTTATTTTATATATTCAGTACATATATTCACATGGTAATTATAAGACAAAAACCTAATGAGCATGAAAAATGAAAAGAATAGGAGATAACTGGAAAAGAGAATACCATATGATCAGCCCAGTTTTGGATGCAAGAATAACAAAAACGATGTCCGCATTGCAAAACCCCTCTAGTTGAACTAAATTCTGTCCAACATATAACACATGATAATTCCATTGAAGGAGGTGACCTGGTAACAATTTCAATAGGATCGACATCTTCCATACTTCCATCTCTGTTCTCAGTATTAGTGCTACAGTCTTGTGAAGGTAAGATAGAAGGCGATGCAACCTCAGCATGTAAATTTGAAATTCCCAAAGCAAGTGAATGGTTCCAATTTTGAACCTCTTCAATATCATCAAAACCTTCAGTTATAGTTCTTCCGTGCATCGAGAAACCACTAACAGATGTTCTTCCAGTTTTATCAACATCAACATCTCTTTCACAGTCTAAGTATTTATGAAGAGCCCCAATATAGTTTTTTCTCTCATGAACATTGCTTGGGTGGCACTCTAGGTCAGAAGCTTCATGCTCTGAAGTACCTATATGAGCAATCTTCTTCACAAGCCTCCTCACTTTTCTTGAAACCAATGAAGGGCTTCGGATCCCATCGATAGCCATCTTCCTCTTGTCCCGTGATGATTGAGAAGACCGAGTATTTGACTCTCCATGCTTCTTGGTAAGCAGAAGGCGAACATTCCGTGAGAGAGATACCAAAACCAAATTAAATAAATATAAAAGAATAGAGACAAATAACTAGGAAAGAAAATGTGGAAATTGAGAAATTCTACTTTGCAGCTACTGACTGGAAACAAGGAACATTTCTTCAGAGGAATAAGCTAAAAATAGTTTTGCATCCCAACATAAAAACCAGATCTTATACAGATAATGCAGCTTGTCTTAAGTAGATGAAATTTTCCAAACAATATATAATCAAGTAGTTTGGAATTGGAACAAATACTACAGGTAACATGACCATCACTTATGATCCACTAGGTAAACCTTCCTTAAGTTTCAGGTGTTATGAATAAGATCAGAAAGATTAATTGTAGTTTATATAATCATAATTAATATCCAAGTTCACTTATTTTACATTTCTAAGATGCATTATCAAAAGAAGTGTTAAATCATTAGACTTAACCTCTGTCTGTTTCAACTGGAATGTTGCTTATATCAAATTGAGAAACAACTCCCTTTGCTATATGAAAATATTTTCTAGTATTAGCTTCCTAATTACACATATTTAAAAATGAAAATGATAGTAAATATAATAGTGGAAATGAAAATTAGATTTGAAAAGGACAAAAAAGTTGTTTCTGCTTGCAACAAAACTGTTCCGATTAATACTTGAGTGCTCCATATACGCAATTACCATGTGTATTTCATGAATAAACACATATATGAATCTAAATGAATTTAAGAAATGAAAATTAAAAATATTTTCAACTACCAAACAGGGACTAAGTTCGGCTGATCAACATTCAATCAGCCAAATGTTGCATAATAGATTTATCTGCTTTAGTTTCAGAAACTATGGATTTCACATAAGCTACAGAAGCTTCTCCTGCATGCACATAAGATGGTAAAGTAGAGTGTGGAGTAAGCTTGTTGACAACATTACTAAAGTGCAATATGTTAGTTACCGAATTTGGCTATCTAGAAGCGAAGTTCATAATAATCATCCCTCTCAATAGCTTCAACTGTAGAAAAGCTATAGGGAATTCATTCGAGCACTTGTCCCAAAAAAAAAAAGACATTTACTGAGTTAAATTAAAAAAATGGAATTTTTGTTTCAGTCTTATCCTGTTTCTAGGGATGAATTAAAATATGGCAATTGTGACACAGGAAAAGTGCAGTGTAAAATTAGGTGTATTGATGTTAAGTTAGCACGCTATAAAGGTCAGTCATGAAAGCTAAAAGTTTAATCACCAAATCATATTGACATTCTTGACTTAGAATAGATAAGCTAAGACATTGAGTTCATTACCTCCAATCCAACTAGTCCAGATAAAGGAGGATCCTGAAACCAAAATCTGCTGCTTGACTGGTATTCCCGACTTGAAGATCTCTCTTTCACTGGTTTGTACTTAAGTTTATGAGAGCTACTACTAGCTTTTCCAGATTTACAAGATAGTTTCTGCAATTAATTTCCACAAAAGCAAATTAATTCCAGATCATCATTCACTAAAAAACTACTAGAAACTATATTGTACTACACAAATCTGCAAATTTGGGACTTAAACAAAATTCTAACTTCTGAGATCCCAATTATTGTTTAAGTCAATTAGGGAAACCTCATATGAATGAAATAATTAACTATTATAGAGCTCGGATAACAGTGAAAATAATTAACAATCTGATGCAACTAATATGAATCATCCACAATCACATAGGTAGAATGTGAAAGAAATCCAAAAAGCCCAAGAGACAAGAATTAGCTGACTAGGGTATGTTGATGCAAAATAAATTGGTATATTATATATTTTCTAAAATAAATCTCTTATATTGTAATGTTAAAAACCAAAAACTCATCATATACACAACCTGCACCATATAGAGCCTGGAAGATACTGAAGCTATGTTTGATACATTAGATAGAGTAGGATGAGAGGTGGGGAGGCTTCTTATCCTACCTTACACAATATTTGAGAGTAAATTTTTTCTACAGGTACTGTTATGCACCCATGATAGTTGAAACTATATGTTTGTGTTGATGCAAGTTTGCATACAGAGGCAAGTCCACATGTAAGAGAAGTTCAGAAAGATCACCTCCAATGAGAAAGTATTACTCCAAATAGCAAGATCAGAAGCATCAGCAACTGTATCTGATTTTTCATTTTCATCATCCTCATACATGCTGGCTTTGGCAGAAATTATTTTATGTTTGCTACTCGATGCTCGCTCATCAGCAACATGTTGGAAATCCATCACCAAAGGCCCTACTTCGTGTCCACTGCAGAAAATCAATTTCAATAAGCTCACATTCATTAACTGTATCATTTCTCGTGCATAATTCAACCACAGCAGATGAGCAAGATTTAGAGGAATGTAAAAACCATTAATTCCATTATATGAAATTTTACACGGACAATTTGACATCCTTTTCTGCTCAAGGGCTACAGCCCTTGTGGAAAAGGATGTCAAATTGTCCGGGATAGTTTTTACGTAGAAGCCTTTTAACACCTCATCCACAGAGTTATTACGTGGGTAGAGGTACCAGAGGAGATAAACGCTTTTGGTATACAATCTGAAATCTGAATGAAGCTATTCCATTACTTTTTTTCAGGAAAGGTAAACGACAAGCATTGACCTTCAAACAAGATAATCCTGACAATCACCACAACTGATTACCTTAGCACAAACCAATATTTTTTTCATCCATCAGGAAGATAAAAGTCAATTAATTTTACCATACCTTTGCAACCGATAGGGACCTTCTGGCACGCACTTCCCTTGTTTTATACATTCCTCTATCCACTGGTGGTTAACTATTACAGTCCCGAATTTCTTAGCCAGACTGTATTTATTCCCTTCAAATTTCCAACACACCTAAAAAATAAAAAACTTAATAAAGAGTCGACAAACAAAGATTAAAATAAGGTGCAATCAAGCTAAAAGATCAAAACTGACCAAATGGGTAACCGATCTTGACATTGCACCAACATAACTGGCGCCGGTATGAGAGATCAGCTTTATAAGGTTAAAGCGCTCCGACCCATGGTAGCCACTGACAGTTGCTACCACATTTTCCATTCCTTAAACAGGGCAAACCATACTCTGCAAAATCACAGAATCAATTCCCAAACAAGGATCGGATTCGCGAAGAAAAAGAACGCATCGCCAATTCATAAAATTATGGTCTAACAGAAGGTAATAGAATGGGCTAACTTTTGAAGATCGATTACGGGAAGTGATGAATACACAGGAAAAAACGCAATTTTGACCGAACACTCTACTTTCGATCATATCGTGTTAAGATATCAACGGCACAACTAAATCCCGAAAACAAAACGATAATTGAAAAATGCATCGAGTGATGCGCAAAGATGAAATAAAAACTTAAAGCCCTAAGGAAACATCAAAGCAAAAAGGAAAAACATCATAAAATTCAAAGAAAAATGTAAACTGTAAATGAGAAACACACAACGCTTAGCTGAGTAGTCGAGTCAAATCTCAGATTATGTCTTCCTTTGTGTGCTTATGTGAGTACCTGCACTACACCTGTGCGTTTATGTGTGTGTCTGTACATACATATAGAGAGAGAGAGAGAGCGAGTGGCTTCCGGTGAGACTGATTGCAGGCCTGTGTGAAAAGGAGTGACCGCGGAAGTGAATCGTCTTGGGTTCTAGGCAACAATGGGGTTTTGCCGGGAAAAGGAAATTTTGAATTTCTTCTTTTCTCTTTTATAATTTATAATTCATACTTATTTTTATTTGTGCTTTTAGAAAACTTATAATTACTCCAAATCAAAACACTACTGAATACTGTATTATAAAAACAAATTAATTAAATACTGTATTATAAAAAAAAATTAATTATTTCATTGTGATAATTTATAATCATTAATTAATTAATTATAATCAATTTCCTGATGACAAATCTAAAATACATGGTAAAGAGAAGGAGTACATCATCTACAGTTTTTAGTCTAACACAAAAAAAGTCACTTTTGACTTTTCCAATTCTCTCTGTAGCAGCGAACACCATTTCCCCATCCTCATCCTCTTCGAACCAACATCGATAACGCCCTCCCTTTCTTCGAACTATTCTCAGCGGCTCCTTCTCCAGCTCCGCCGTCGCAGCCATCTCCATATTCCTGCCGCTTTTTCTTCTGCGGCGGCCCACTGTGTTCGCCTATTTACTGTCGTAATTTTATGTTCTTCTGCGAAGGTGATTACTAAAAAAAAAAAAACCAGTTAATTTGCTAATTGTGATAAATTAGCCATCAATGACGGTATGTCGAGTCAAAGATTTACGACTCCCGTTGATGAATGTGGTTAGATTCAGAGAAGTACCTATCTTGCAGCAACTTCGCTTGGAGGAAAGACTGCTTAGGACCTCCACAGATAATTGGTGCCTTATCAATGATGGAACGAGTGCTCCCACCATTGTCATGGGGATTTCAGGGTAATCTATAATACCTTTTTCATTCAATTGTTACTGGGAAATATTTTCACTGCAAAATTTGCTTTGGCTTATGATTTGGTTTTTGTAGTTAAATTATGAAGAAGGCAGCATGTTGATTATTCTCATAGTACTGGATTTTTCTAAACCAATAGTGTTTTGTATTTTGTATTCTTATGTTATTTTGGATATACAACTTCTAATCAAGAAGAGTGTTAGCCGGTTGAAATTCAATCTTGAATGTTAATCTGGTTTTGATTTATGGCCTGGTTAAATTCAATTCCTATTTCTTTACCACTAAATTGTAATGATCATATATGATAGTTTATTCCAGTGCCATACCTTTCCAGCTCTTTATGTTTGAAATATCGTGGCTATATTTTGTCAATGACATGCATATTTATATTTCTATGCATATATAGGAAACCTTCTGAACTTCTTGAACTTGGGAGTGTATTGAAAGATCAAGTTCCGGTCATTAGAAGATTTACAGGGGGAGGCACTGTTATTGTTGACAAGGATACTGTTTTTGTCACTTTCATTTGTAACAAGGATGATGTTCCTGGCGTACAACCTTATCCTCGATCAATAATGTCTTGGAGTGGTTTGTTATACAGTCAAATGTTTCAAGGGATTGGTGATTTTCAACTTCGTGAGAATGGTATTTTGGTAGAATTTTTCATAGAGGAAAACTTCTTATGTTTATGCAACCATGTTTCCGAAATGTTACTATCTTGTGTAACCTTGTATAAAAGAAGTTTTCTTTTGGAAGAAACAAACTTGAAAACAAAAATAATATGGAGTTGATTATAGATCAAAGTTTAGTTAAGAATGTTGTAGCAGTTTTTGTTCTTCCTATTGGAAGTTACTTGCAAAGAAAACAAGTCATGTTTGACTCTTATCCATGTTGGATTGGCTATTAGTAGTTTGTTAACAGTCTCATATGCTCAGCATTTGATACAATTTTTTTTCTTTCCTTAGATTATGTATTCGGTGATCGTAAGTTTGGTGGAAATGCTCAATCAATAACCAAAAGCCGATGGTTACACCACACCTCTTTTTTATGGGATTATGAAGTTGGAAACATGGGCTATCTGAAGTTACCTGTTCGGGCTCCTAAGTATCGGTTGGTAAGATTTCATTTACTCTTCTGTTCTGTTGTCTCCTTAAATGAAGTTGTCATTGAACATTGGCTACAGTATACAGTCCGTATAACTTGTTCTTAAACTAATTCTCTGGTTTCCTTAGTACCACTAAGTTCTATGCTAAATCCTCTCGGAACTGAAACTTAGAAAAAATTAGGGCAAGTCTTAGATTGTGTTTTAACTTTTGTTTATCCTTGCTAGTGCCAGCAAATGAACTCCAGGCATCTTGTCATCAATTGTCTTGGCTGTTCTATGTTGGAATGCCTATTGCTAGTAGTAGCTTGGATGTAAGACATGTCGCATTTTACACAAAGAAACAGATTTGTTGCTCTAAAAGTGCCTGATACACACCACTGGAAATTTTCACTCCTATGATCCACCTGTAGAATTTCATGGCATAACGCAATGGTCACTGGAATGGTTATTGGTGGTCTTTAGGCTTCTTGGTCTTAGTCGCCTATGCATTTTATTTTGCTGGTATATTTTCTGGTATTCCAGTTTCTGGAATTTTTATGGTTCATCATACTTCTGGATGTATGTAGAACATATATAAAACTTTATGTTCATCTTAGATAAATACCAGTTCACACAGAAATATATTTTCATGTATAAACAGTTCCAGATCTCCTACTAGATCTCCTACTTTCTTATTAATTGCCTTTAATAATTTGTGGGTATCCTCAATTCATGGCATTATCTGTTCCTGGGGGAAAAATGAGTTACAATATATCACGTGCTTTGCTTGGCTAAGATTTGAAGTCCATGGTTCCGACCTTCATGCAGGAAAGGAGACACATGGATTTTATATGTCGAATGAAAGAATATTTGCCAAGATCAGTTTTTGTTGAGAAAATTGTTAAAGCAGCAGAAACTTATTTTGCAGTAAGGCCAGTGAAGTTGGAATCGGTTGATGAAGATTGTGGATCGGAAAATTTTATTCCGTCCACCAAGCTGCTAATGAAGCAGGAACTTACGGAAGCTTGGGCATCTTGTCCTGAGAACATTGCTTCTAGTGGCTAAGGGCTTGATGACAATAAAACTGTTTGTTGGTCTGGAGATGGAAAGCTTTCGAGTTTCCGCAAGGTTTATGAAGTTTACTTAAAATTATTTTATTTTTAGAGACTATATAATTGTTCTTCCATTCTTGCATATCAAATGAGTTAATATTAGGTTCAGTTTGGTTCAATTTTCATTCGTATGTAGTCTTAGAATATTAATATTTATAATAGATATAAAAAAAAAAAAGAAAAATTGTGAAAAATAAAATGGGAATTGAACTAAATAGGTCGATTAAGTATCATAATGTTTTAATTTGGAAAGAGAAGTTTATTATTCAACATTCTGATTATAATTTATGAAGGCAAAACGAAGAATGGTGTTTGCTAGATACTAATCGCTTCTCTGAAGATGACAACTGTCCTGTGTTCATCAGTTTTGTCTTTAGTACATTTTTTTTTTTTTTTTAATTAATAATGAGTTTTATATTTTTTGTTAAATTAACAATGGAGTAAACTAGCTGTTTTTTCAAATCTAATTAACAATCAAAATTATAAAACACGAATTAGGGCACACTTTAGCTAGTGCTTATGAAATGTCATTCGGATATGGTAAAACTTTGCTGCCATGAATATACACTTGTTATGTGTTTGCAGTTAAATATATTTTTTCTGTTATTTTACCTAATGTCTTTCAAATATAGCTTTTAACTTTTTCATTCTTGATATTTTTATAAACCTAACGTATTATTCTACTAGTAAGACAATAATAATACAGTTTAAATCATGTACTGAGTCGAGTCGATTACTAGTTAAATAAAACTTATCAATTGATATTAAAAGTTCAAAACAAGAAAATATAAAATAAGCATTATTATTGAAAAATGCAATCTCCAAGACTCAAACCCATTAAATTAAAAACCCAATCCAATTTACTTTAATTCATCGCTCACAGGTCCAAGAATCCCCGACTAATAAATTCAAGCCCAACTCCATTGTTGATTTCCTTTTCAGCCCACAACCTTAAACCCTAATGCATCGCCTAAATCCTTCTCTGGTGCGGGAAGCTTCGTTCGCCCTTCTCTCAGAACCTCACCTCCTTCTCAAGCACCATCGCTGAAAAGGAAATTTTCCTGAAGAGTAACCGGCAGCTTCACGGTCAACGGTTTCAGGATCCTCTTTGGACAGGTCGAAGTCTCGTCCATTTTACTTTATTTACACATTCTGCTTCCCCTTTTCCAGTTTATAGTGTTTCATTTCTTGGGTGCTAAATTGTTTCATTTACCATGGGTTCTAGTTTATTATTTACTGCAAGGTGCTTAAATAGGGACATCTAATGTTGGTTTTGAGTTTGTGTTGAACCTTGTTAATAGAGTCCATCTTTGATTTGGGTAAGCAGCTTGCATATGCTTAATCTGCTAATTATGTTAGTTTTACATCTTTTGCTTGCATATGTAATCATCTTTAGCTTTGGTGCCCTACTAGTTACAATTTATGGACCATGGTCTATGGACTTTTGGGTATCTGCTGGGTGATGGCGGGTTCCGTCAAAGATGAACTATATGCTTGGGAACTGGTGTGCAGGAGGAATCAGAACTTCAGACTCATTCCCCTCACCATTTTCTGGGTCATTTGGAAAGAAAGAAACAATAGAACTTTTGAAGACAAAGAAGATATTTTTGGCAACATTAAGAGTAGATGGTTTCACTATTTTGGTTCCATTGTTCTGGGATATGACCTCGTTAACCTTGATGATTTTGGTTCAATTGTAGATATGCTTATTGACTTATAAATCTTTTGTATATGGGTGGCGCCCCATTGGCATCTTTTCTTTTCTACATTCATTCCTTTAGTACAATGGCTTGCTACTGTTTGATGGTTTCTAAATTATCATTGTTGTAACTTGACATATTTTTTATTTCTCTTGCAATTTGTTTGCTATATGAGCATCTAAATTGGACGTATTCACTGTTCAGGGACATGAATTTCAACAATGTTAAAGTTCCCAAGGTGCCAGGTGGTGGTGCCGCTTCTGCTTTAATTAAGTTGGGAATTATAGGTGGCCTTGGTGTGTATGCAGTTGCTAACAGCCTCTATAATGTTGAGGGAGGACATCGCGCCATCATGTTTAATCGTTTAGTTGGTATTAAAGACAAGGTTAGTATGATTATTAGAGTTACTTTTAGTAATAAGGTTTCTCTAATGTATGCAGATGTTTTTTTTTTTTTTTTTTGTGAAATAAAAAGTATAATATAATCATTAATTCACCTGTCATATATTTAGACGTTGTCCTTGCGGTGGTTGAATTCTGTTGGATGCTTATGCTGAGCAAGTAGTTCCTTAGTCATTTACATCCATATTCTGCCTTTCTTTGCTACCAGTCTCTTGTAACCAAGGGATATTCTATGTTTAAATTTTCACTGAAAATTATTTCAAATAACTTCAACATAGTTTTCCTGTTGGTGTAAGTTTTTCTGGGCATCTAACTTCCAGGGGAATAAAACTTATATAGCTTAGTACCTTATTTAATACATACGCGCTAGATTAGTGTCATCTGCTATGTCAAGGAGGATATGACAGTAACATTGACCATTTCTAGATTTTATTTTCAAATTTATCCTTTGACCCTTTCGATTTTTATGTTCCTTCCCAGTTATTTTCAATTTCAGTGGTATTTTTTTATTGAGAAGACAGATTTTCTCGATTACTATGATATGGGTATCGTTAAATTATCAGCATATTTGGAAATAGTAGTTGGTTTTAGAAGATTTTGAATTTGATCAGGTTTAGTAACTTTTGATATTATCTTTCTATTTCTTTATTTGCTCTTAAACTTGTGGATAGTGTCTACATAAAGGCTAGTAACCTGAATAAAGAGAACGGATTGGAGATGAAAATCTTTCAGTTTTAGTTCTTTCTAGAGTTTCTTGTTCTATCTCCCTTTCCCCCTTTAGCTTGCTGCTTGCATCATTCTATCTTTCCGCTTTCCCCTCTCTGCTTTCCTTTTTCTTGTTTATTGCTTCCTACTGTTCTTTCTTCTCACCTCAGTATTTCCTCCATGTTCTTCCCTGTTTCTTAAATTTTCTAACTTCAAATTCCTGCAGTCAACTGTTGCACACCAACACGTCAATTGGTTTCCCTCAACACTTTTGCTTGTTTAAAGGAAAAAAATCCAACTAAGCACAATGGAAATTGGCACTAGGGTAGCACACATCAGGATTTTTGTGATATCATTCACATGAACGTTGTATTAACTTTCTTTGAACAAATTGTATTGCTTGTGAAACGGTTAAAAAACATCTTCCGCAGTCTGTCTAGTGCATTTGTATTTTTCCTTCATCTTAATAAGGTTTTGAAATGATCAATAATTATGCGATTAGCAGGACCTAGAGCTAATTGCCATACAAATAGCTTTGGACATAGTTTTATTTAAGAAAGTACTTTTCTCCTAACCAAATAATTTATAGTCCCTATAATCATTGAAATTGTGAAATGAGGTAGCCATTTGACTTTTGCTTTTAATGCACTATATATCACTACAGTGTTCTTGGGTTGAGCATGCAGGTTTACCCTGAGGGTACTCACCTTATGATTCCATGGTTTGAAAGGCCTGTCATTTATGATGTGCGTGCACGCCCCTACCTTGTGGAAAGTACTTCTGGAAGTCGCGATCTCCAGATGGTAATTACTTTTGTGCTTTCTGAATGTCTTTTGTATTGGAATATGCTATTAGCTGATGCAGTTTGAAGTGGGCTTGTTGTATTAATGTGGAGTTTTTAAGAGGGGAAGATTCTCTTATAGTCTAAGGATTTAATGGAATTCTAACACATATAATTATGCAGGTGAAGATTGGACTTCGAGTTCTTACGCGTCCCTTGGCTGACCAGTTACCTATGATATATCGAACTCTTGGTGAGAACTATAGTGAAAGAGTTCTGCCTTCTATTATCCATGAAACCTTGAAAGCTGTTGTAGCTCAGTACAATGCCAGCCAACTTATTACTCAACGAGAGGTAGGTTACAGTTAATTATTAATTGTAAATTTGAGTGAAGATTTATGCTCCGAGTAAGAAATTTTGTTCTTTCAGGCTGTTAGTCGGGAAATTCGGAAGATTTTGACGGAGAGGGCAGCTAATTTCAATATTGCATTAGATGATGTGTCCATCACAAGCCTGACATTTGGAAAAGAATTTACAGCTGCGATTGAGGCAAAACAAGTGGCTGCGCAGGAAGCTGAGAGGGCTAAGTTTATTGTAGAAAAAGCTGAACAGGATAAGAAAAGTGCTATTATCCGTGCACAGGTAAGAATGAAATAGTTGCTTCCCTTTATGTTAGAATATAGATGAACTGGTAAAGCTGATGTGCTTTCTTTGATTTCATGTCCTTGTTTGGCCATTGGGAAATGATTTACATATATTCAAGCACCGTTACCTTACAACAATTACTGTTATTCTATTGAGTGATGCCCTTCTCTATCTCTTCGATTTTCATTGTTCAAGATATTTATATTTGAAGCCGGAGTTTTTCTTCTTCATGTAAGTTGATTCTCATGGTACAGCACTTGGATAACTGTTTTGCGGCTTTCAGGGAGAAGCAAAGAGTGCACAGCTCATTGGTCAAGCTATTGCTAACAATCCGGCATTTATCACGCTCAGAAAGATCGAAGCTGCCAGAGAAATTGCACACACCATCTCGAATTCCGCAAACAAAGTTTTCTTGAGCTCAGAAGATTTGTTGCTGAACCTCCAGGAGATGAATTTGGAGACCACCACTGCCAAGAAATAGGATGGTTTCTTGTTCTTTGTTTATTGGGGTTTCACAATATGAGAATGTTTTCTCTGAAAATTGTTAGTTTATTGTTAATTTGGATCTTTTAAACTGGGGAGGGATAATCTGGACAAGGAATATTGTCAATTGGCTATAAAAACCTGTTTAATTTTGAGGTGAGAAGCGGTTGGGTATATTTCAGTGAATAATTTTATAAATCATCCTTTTGTTAACCGAGCTCATCTCTGGTCTTGGTAGCGGATTCAGGATTTTTCATCTGGCAAAGTCTTGAGATTCTGGTTTTTAAACTGTGCCAAAAATTCTTTTGATAACAGTTTTTCTTGAAGTTGTTTAAAGAGATAACTACGAATTTCCATTTACATCACTAAAATTTTTCTTATATTATTATGAAATTAAACAAATTATAAAAAATAAAATATTATTAAATTTTTGGGTGAAAATGTATATTTTTAATAACTAAGTAGTATATATAAATTCATCAAATTATTACAAAAGAGAAAATAACCCTAAATTATTAAAAAGAAAAGTCTGCAGAAAAATTATTAAAACAATAAATGTAAATTCCATGTCAACTATATTTGTGAAATTATCCTTAATAAGAAACTAAGTTAATTGATACTAAATTTTGAACTCTCACTTCAGGGTACCACCTGAGGAATTTTGGCTAATGATTCTTGGATTTTCTTCCCCTCAAATGACAAGTCCACCAACTTTCCTTGCAGAAATTTATCATAAGAGGGCAGGTCCAAATGACCATGCCCGCAGACTCCCATTAATATAACCTTTGCTTCTCCGCTCTCCTTACAGCACAGGGCTTCCCTGATAGTTGCGGCAATGGTATGAGTCGGCTCCGGTGCTGCTATAATTCCCTCGCTCCTTGCAAACTGAATGGCACCTGCATGAAACATATCGCGATTATGTTCATCCTTTTTTCAATTGTAAAGTTAGTTTACAAAAAGTTTACGTCACATATCAGTTAAAGGAGCCATTAATGAAGTTAACCATAATGTTTATCATGTTTTGTGATTGGTACCTTGAAAGCATTCAATCTGTGGAATTGCAATTGCTTCCATGAAACCTAGTTCATAGACATGTGAGATCAAAGGAGCCATTCCATGGTACCGTAAACCACCTGCAGGAAGACAAAAAAACATGGAGAGAAACATATCAATGAAGAACCAAAAATAGTAATCTTAGATTCTGATCTCAACAATAATTCATCATTACCGGCATGAATCGTGTCAGGGATGAAATCATGGCCTAATGTATGCATCTTCATCAATGGAGTCATCCCTGCTGTATCGCCATAATCATATGCATAGACGCCTTTAGTAAGCGATGGACAGGCTGCAGGTTCAACTGCCTTTATAACAGGATTCATTTTTCCCTTTAGTTTCTCCCGGATGAATGGGAAACTGAGTCCTGCAAAATTGGACCCTCCACCTGTACAGCCTATGATCACATCTGGTATTTCGCCAAGAGCCTCCATTTGTTGAAGGCACTCCTCTCCTATAACAGTTTGGTGTAGCAGAACATGGTTGAGAACACTCCCTATGCAATACTTGGTATTATCACTCTTGGCTGCAACTTCTACAGCTTCTGAAACTGCTATTCCTAAACTTCCCGGGTTCGATGGATCCATCTGAAGGATATTCTGACCTGCCTGAGTGATGCTGGATGGAGATGGGTGTACCTTTGCTCCCCATGTTTGCATCATCAATCTACGATATGGTTTCTGATCATATGAGGCTCGAACTTGCCACACCTGCATGGTGATATGATAAATCAAATAAAGAAATCAAGAACCAGAAAAGAATCTATATGGTTCAGTCAAGCTGATGTACTCTACAGGGTGGATGAATCCGAATTCAATACCATCCGCTGGTATTTAACTTTGTGAAATCAAGATGTATTGTAATGCAATTACTCCATTGATTCAGGTCTACTTAAACAAATGAGAAATCAATATAGTTTGATATTTGAGTTTAATTGAATGTGCAAATAAATCAATTGGTCAAGATTCATTCATTACTTACCTCACAATCAAGACCAAACAAGCAGCAAGCAAAAGCCAGAGAGCTGCCCCACTGTCCTGCACCAGTTTCTGTGACAACATTCTTGATGCCTTGTTGTGCATTATAAAAAGCTTGAGGGACTGCTGTGTTGGGTTTGTGTGATCCAGCCGGACTAACACCTTCGTACTTATAGTAAATTCTGGCAGGTGTCCCAAGTAGCTTCTCCAATCTCTTGGCTCTAAATTCAACAAAGCCATATAAGATTTCCTTGTCATAAGAAATAAATGGGAACTAGATCAAATGACAAAGGAAACCTGATCAGAGGAGTTGGGCGCCAAAGCCTGTAAACATCAAGAACTTCGTCTGGAATATCGATGTACCTGTCGTTAGCTGCCTCCTGCTTGATCAACTCATCTGGGAAAAGAGGAGACAAATCCTCAGGCTTGATTGGCTGAAAAGTTTTAGGATGCAATGGAGGAGGAGGTTTTATCGGAAGATCAGCAATCAAATTGTACCACTGATGAGGAATTCCAATTACACTCTTGCAATCAGAATTTAGAGCTGCTGTTGCTCTTAGTCTACAGCCATTTGAAGACCTCAGATACAACAGATTTCTCTTAAGGGAAAAACAGCTAAACTGTTGCTCATCAGCTGAAGATAAACGAGAAAATAAATGAAAAATCAGAAAAAAAATGAGTTCAAAAAATAGAGCAAAAGAAAATTGAGGAACTAGTGTTTTCCAGAATCAAGTAAACATATTTGATTAAGGCCTTTTAAAAGAAAAAGATGCGGGCACCATTTTTTCCCAGAGTTCTTACCCTTTATTTGCACGTCTACCATAACATAATAAAGGTTCTATCTTTTTTCTTCTTAATCGGATTCATCTACAACACATTGAATAGTTGGGTTGATATGCATACAAAAATTGATAATACTGAAAATAGTAAATTGAATCATTGTTGCCCTACCAGTTCAGATTAGTCCTAATTACTGCCTTGGTGAAATATATGCTCAAAGCATATGAAAATAAGCTTAGATATGATTCAAATAAGAAAATCAATTCAGGGTCTTCAATTACTTATGGTCCAAAAGGTTCTGACAATGTCTACCAACTTTTTAGTTATAACCTAAAACAAAAGAATGGATGTTTCTCTTCATGTCCCCCAACTGGGTCACAACACTATTCTACAAAACTGGTAAAACTACTTAAATCTCAGGTAAAGAAAAGCAAATGCAGTGCTGAAATCCCTGTTGACTTCACTCATGCAGTCATCAGTTCACGAGCGAAGAAAGCAAAAAAGAGAAACAGATCAACATGGACACAAAACGAAAAAGAACAAAAAGTAGAGTCAAACTCAACATAATTTTGTTTCGCATTAAAATGAAAAAGAAAAAAAAAAGATGTTACCTTTGGAGGAAATGAAAGAGGATGAAGGTTGGAGATGAAGTGGGTTTGCAGAGAAAAGCGACATGATAGTCCTGGAAAATGATCGATGAAAGTTCTGAGCACAGCAGCGGAGTAAGTTTGAGTTTTCAAGAGCAATGTGAATGGAAAGTGGACACGTACCCAACTTATCAATGCCAGGTCGCTTCACTTCATAGTTGACTGATACTTCACCATATTTTCCTGTTTCAGGGCATACATAGTAAAGAAATGAATCATACCATTCCACCCATGATTTTTTATGTTATAATTTGATTTTTTTTAAAAAAAAAAATCCAATATATAATATGCATTTTATATTCAATAGTTTTTGTACAATAATTTAATTATTTGTTAAATAATATCATTAGTTTAAACATGAATATTTACTATTTAATTTAAAAAACTTAGTTATGATGCATTTATACTTGACAAGTAATATAATTTAATTAAATATTTGTTTTTTTTGTGTCAGATGTGTTGAATCTGAACTATTAAAAAAAATATTTTATTTTTGCGAATTTATTAATTAAATAAAGAAAAAATTATTAATTATCTACATAATTTTCTTTGTAAAAATTTTAATAAAAAATAAACATTATAATCTTTTGTTAAAATTAATCCATCCCCAAACCTCCAAGTTGGTGAATAATTTAATTTTACTTGACTGATTGGAGAACATCATTTATAACTTCTATTATTTTGAAGTGTTATTTTCACGATTAATTTTTTGCTCCATGTTTGATTACAAGACAAGAAAATTACATTACACAAAATAATAATAATCTTTATTTTATATTTCTTTTTTTTTTTTTTTTTACTTTAATGTATTTTCTTACCAAAAGCAATTCAATACATACATTAAGAAATTATAGGAGGAAAACAACAATTTTTCCTCATTCCCACTTGCAATGAATCCTTTGGGTGTGTCTAAATTCACATTTCAGCATCAAACTTCCATCCAATCTGCTTAAAACGAAGCTCTCTACCAGCACATAACAACCAAATCTCCTCCAATCATTCTCACCATTTCTCTTTTCTTCTACTCTCTCAACTCTTGTCTCTCTTTCTCCTCCACTTACCCACCCTACTTCCTCTAACACCCATTTCATCTTTTCAACAATTACATAACTTAATCCCAAACTTACTCTTTGATTTCGAGTTCGATACCAGTAGAATCCTCCATGACTAATCTTGTTATCCCTCATAGCTTCTAAACCAAACACATAATTCACTTCCCTTTGCACCCTTTTATTGATATTCACTACATTATCTCCATTCCCAGTATTTTCACACCCATAAATCTGTGCCCAACACTGCTCAAGTGTCATCTTGTAAAACACAGACTTCTCCATTTGGTGTCTCAGCCTGTTTTCCTCTCTTACAAACAGAAATGGACAGTACCATTCTCCAACCACTACAGGTTCTGATGATTTCTTCGAGATGGGGAAGTTGGTGCTAGGAAGGTGTCTTCGAAGTGAGACATCGAGGCCTAATGCTTCGTCTAGTCTTGATCTGTATAACCTCGAGCTGTGAACTTCCCATCCTTTTTTCCTGAGAAATGCTGGAGGAAAGCCATCAGGAGCAACAGACCTGGCAAAAAAGCTATGTCTGTGGTGGCGATGGATTTTCATGTGTTGGTATATGTTTCTGTGATCAAATGGTTTTGGTTTCTTGTCATTGATCACATTTCTGAAGCAATAAAATCCCATGTCCATTTGACTTGAACATACACATACTTGTCTGCAAGTTTGAAATTCTTTTCAGTCAAAACACTTTCAACAAAATCCAAATGAAACATTCCAAAAGAAAAGCATATGTATACCGTATGTTACATAAATTACCCTTTGTATTTGCCTTTTGCCCGGATAACATAATAATGATTAGACGATAAAGGCTGATCAAGAACTGGGATAAACAACACTTTTGTGACACTAGTATCTTTATAATCTGGTGAATCAACAACTGCCAGTATCTTGTCTTGAGGAAAAGGCAAGCTTTTAACCCTCCTCCTCTTGCATCCGCCAAAACAGAAAGTGTCTTCTGCTTCAGCTTCTTCATCTGTTATGATCAGAAAGCCTGAATATGGACCTTCTGGTGGCTCCGATGAAAGAGTGCTTGGAGATTTTCGGTACATCGAAAGAGGCCTTGTGACATACATTTCTAACTGCTTCAAAGGTACATGACTGAGGAGGAAGAAAAAGGCTGGAGGGGATTTATGTGGTTTGTTTCTTATGAATTAAGAAATAATACAAGTTGATGTCATGTGTATCTTCACAATATACTTTGGAGAGAGTATATTTTTAGGAGTCTAATCAGTATGTGGATTCAGAAAGTTTTGATAATTGATATGTTAGTTTAATAAAATTAACTAAGCAAAGGAAAATTTAGATAAAAGAAGAGAAAGAAAGTGATTACTTTATTGTCCACTTTATCTTCACTTTGTCTTACTTTTTTCTGGTGGTGTATTGAATCTTCAAACTGATTCAGTGAAGAAATATCATAAAATTGTCCTGTTGATAACATAACTAGGCTGCAAGTGAAAGGCAAAAAAGGAGATGAAAGAATACACTTTTTGTTTTTGTTGGTTTCTGCTTTTCAGAGAGAAAAATCATACTAAATCAAATTATCCCCAGGGATTTATTAGCTAAAATCCAAATGGGCATCTATATATTTTTATGCTTGATTGAAATATTTGAAATAATTTGTATGATATATGTACGGACTGAAATAGAAGTTGAAGTCCCCTACTTCCTCTCTCTGGTGGGTAGATGTATAAACATATATATATATATCTATATATTAACATAAAATGAACACTATTAACCTTCTGCACTTACAAGTCCACTTACATGCATAAGACAGCAAGAGAAGGTTAAAAGACTCCACACTATCAAAGAGGGTTTGTTATTGTTGAAAACAAGCTACATCAACTTGTTCTGCGCAGTGCAAGTAATACATTTACTTTGCCTTATGTCAAAATGGGCCTTCAGTTACTTATCAACTTGTTCTGCACAGTGCACATATTACATTTATTTTTTATCTCTGTCAAACTAAACCTCCAAAATTTTGGAAAATATAAATAACCAAAGCACTATGGTTTTCCAGCTATCCTTGGGAACTCCGAAACTGTTATATTAGGCAACTATATTATCCAAATCCAGAAGTTCATGCATCCAGTTGAAGAAATTTCTTAATAATTCCCATCATCTCTCCACCCGGAAAACGCCCAAGACATCCCCTCGCTGCTGCTATCTCATTAAACTCTACAACTGAATCACCACTGAATGCTGTCACTTGCTTGCTTTCTGTGTCTCCTACTACCGCAAAATCTTCAGATAAGTCTTCACCAGCCTGAACTGTTGGAAGAGGAAACGGATCAAGGGAAGTTTCCAAAACAACAGACTCCCCACCTACTGCCCCAACAAAATCTTTCAACCGGCACATTGTAAATGGAACTGGTTCAAAGCTGTGGTCCCCATATTCAACAGGAGTAGAGTGATCACCAGTGACACAGAGAAAATACTCAAACTTCCCAGTTGATTCTGCCTGCCAGAGTAGCTTGGCCAGCTGCCTTATAGCTCGATCTACTGCCTCCAAACCTTTTACTTTAAATAAGCTTGCCTTATCATGACCGGCATCGTCTATAGCCTGCAAGATCCAGGTGTCCAAATCTTGTTACATCCATGACAAGGTAAGCCTTGTAATTTCATATGCATACAAAGTTCATTACATGACTAATCAGGAAACTTGAAAATATAAAGAGAAACAACGAGAAAAAAATTCATGGGTAAAGGGTAATATGAACACATAATTTGAAGCCAGGAATTATTACTGCAATTAGTTTTTTCAGATATTCCAGTTGATAAAATGTTCTTCTAGACTAAATCTTATGAGCTTGAATGCAGTCATCCAATAATTTGCAAGAGCTGATAAATTATCTTTTAACATTAAAGATGCCAACCCCCGGACTGTTGGCCGGCTGGCACGTGCATCGTCGTGATGCTTGAAGATGGTAGGTTTGGGCCTCACCATGGCTACCAAAAATAAAAATAAAAACTGCCAAAAATTTTAAATTTGAATGCAAATATGAATCTTTCTGGACTGGACAAATATTAGGAGAAAATATCAATAGGATAAGAAGGAAATTTAAGGAAAAACAGATTCTGCTCCAGAAGCAAGCAATAAAGAAATATGAAACAGTTGCTTATTCAAGACACCAAAGATTAGGATGCCAGACTTCAAAAGTAAACACCTTTATATGGAGAAACCCAAAATCATAGCCATCTGATCTCCCTGGCTTATGCTCATCCTCTCCTGGTACAAATACACGAGGGCAAGAATTCAAAGGAGCTGAGAGTGCCTCAGAAATTGCAGTGGCTTTGGAAGTTAAAAGTGTTCGATAGTCTCCAGTGGCCCCAGGAGCTTCTAGAATGTCAATACCAAGTGACAAGCCCAGCCCAGCTATAATTTTGGTGGGAGCTACCATACAAGGCCACAAGCCATGTTTCTTTTGGAACGGAGGGACCTGCAGTATTCAAATAGGAAATAAAGATAGATTTGAAAATATAATCCAATATACAACTAACCAAAAGTCTCTAATAACCTCACATCTACATAAATTCTAGAGTTAAAAGAATTTGTGATGTTCCAACCTTTAACAAACAACAAAATTTCTTACTATTCCATTGAAGTAAAATGTGAGAAGCTGTCATTTTAATCCTTTTAACAAAGGTTCAAGAACTTATCTCCTCCTGAAAACTACACATAAATATATATGTATGTATAGGAAAATACACACACACAAGCACACACAAAACCGGAGAGAAATTCCTTTTGTCCCATACGTTTACTTTCCCATGGTGAACAAAACCATCAACTTCCAAACCTACATTGCAATAACAATATCCTGGGACTTTCTACCATGACTTGAACAAAAATTTAAACATAAAACTTGTTATAATAGGCTCTTTCGAGTCTTTGTTATATGGTAGGACGTGAATCATTAGAAATTTCTGCAGGTCTTATGTTGCCAATTTTTGCCCCCACATCCAAGTTGTTTCCCTAGCGCCAAATGGGAATATAGTCTGACTGTTTAACAGAATACAGATGGGCTTAAAGGGCATTTCTATCAAAAAAGGAAACTGCCTAAACATTTGTGCATTGACAAACAAAGGGAGTAATGATAAGTTCTTTAACACCTGAACATCAGCACCTTCCTCCTAAAAATTAAATAGTAAAGAAATAAAAAATAATTGAAAAAATATGGAAGTCACAACTATTGCAATAAGTGCATACTCACAAGTTATGACATGCAAGTATTTTGACTGCCTAAGGATTTTTCTGAGTTTAAATGAGTTAATGATGATATACCTACAAAAAGTGTGAAACAAACCTCAATTCGAATACCACAACCTCGTAAAAGGACCACATTTGCGATATTCTTCCCTTCTGCAGCCCTTTTTGAATTCAGGGGGTGAGAAACCAGAATTCTTGATATCTCCCGGGATAATTCGTTAACAACTGCAGCTGTGTGCTTTGCTTCATCTGTATCATCTAGAGCTTTGGCTTCCAGAAGCAAGCGGTTGTCTTTCAAAGGGTCTGTTCCTGATATATTTCCACTCAGTCTTGGTCCCTTCACAACCACTCCGCATCTGTGTTCAGTTGCATATCTGTAGAGGATGCCTTTATGTCAAATTTAGCTTGCTTAGTTATTTTAATTGGGAGAATGGAGCTTCAAAGCAACAACTGAGATATTTATTCTAGTAAAAAAACTAGAGAATTTATTGTATTGCATTACAAGAGCAATACCTTTATAGATGTAACAAAAAGTTATAAAAATGATATATCAACCAAGCAGCTATAGATATTGTAATGTCAATTGACAAGTGTAGCTATTGCAACTAGAAAAACCTGCACCTGACTCTAACTTCATACTCAGGAAAAGGTGGGAGCTTCATTCCATCCAGTGCTGCACAAAGTATTGGCCCCTCTTCTTCAAAGTGCCTGTCAGCCCTCCTACTGGTAACTACTCCTGTTTTCTCATCCAAGGTCGCAAAATTTGACTGCAGGTCAAATAGTTATAGTAATTATAACAGTAAAAGAACCAATTTAAACTTCAGAATGTAAGATCTAAACTAAACAATAGGGTATTAATAGAAGAAAATAAAAGAGTGAGCGTCCTCATAGAATAATCAATCAGTTTAAAATAGTTATAGTGATTATTATGTTAAAAGAACCAATTTAAACTTAAGAACAAAATTTAAACTAAACAATAGGGTATTAGTAGAAGTAAAGCGTAAGCGCCCTCATTGAATAATCATTCACTTTATTGTCAGTCATTAAGTGCGATCATGGATATTTCTAGGAGAAGGGTTTCCCAATTATTTGTTCAAACCTTCAGGAACATAATATAGTACAGACAAGAATCCTTTGAAACAACAAGATCAGTATAAAAATGAACAATTTCACCCAATTGCACAATGAATTAACCATCTGCGGCAGTGCAAAATATAGAAGCAAATAAGTAGGTAAATCAACGAAGATATATGTACAGTACTTGTCATTATTGTCTCTGTCCAAAATGGATTTTTTCCAACTTCTGTGCTGCACCTGACACCCAACTACTGAGGTTGCATTGATTCCCAAGCTATTTTGTTCATATAGGTACCCATATCCAGATTAACTTTCATCAAACTGAAAATCCTTTATCATCAATTAGACTCACTGTTCTGGTATTATCATGCCATGAAGAAATATAGAAGCAAATAACTAACATGTTTAAATAGAAGCAGGTCACTAGCCGTGTTTTTCTAAATCGAGAGGGTCATTAATACTAAAACAACAGAGTTGGAAACAAAGTAAAACACAAAATCTGAAAACTGAAATTAGTTAATAATACCTTGAATGCAATATCCCCAGGTGACATAGCTAATCCAGCACCCATGGACTCAAATGCACCACGTCCCCGGTAGTATACTTTCGGGTCATATCCCAATAGAGAAAGGTGAGCTGTGTCACTTCCGCAACCCAACCCTACTTCAACAGGATCCATTAGACCATTAACTCCAGCAGATGCAATGGCATCCAAATTGGGTATATTGGCTGCTTGCAGAGGAGTCTTATATCCAAACCATGGCAGTGACACATCCCCCAACCCATCAATCAGAATAAATGCAACTCTTTTCTTGGGCTCTTGATGACTACCCATACTTCTCTCTGGTACACCTACCTTGACCTCCAATTCAGATCAGAGGGTACTTTAGGGATGATAAAAAAACACAAGCTACTTCTCTGTAAAACAGAAACCCAACAGATTAGCAAAGCCTCCAATATTTAACAAATTGTTAAACGTTTTTCATGCAAACTAACAATTATGAGTGAATTCATCACAGTTACGTGGTAGTCTCATTGTTTTTTAATTCAGCCAATACTCAGCTGAACTCACAGTCAGGAAATTAGCCATAAAAGTAAAGGCTTCAAGTTCATAAGTTGGCAAAATTTATATCTTTCACTAATTTGATTAAAAATTTATATCTCATAAGACGGGCTATAGGAATTTAGATCAAATTGTCAATGGGTTTTCTCCCATTACAAGCTAAATCCGCGAAACCAACATTAAGAAGCTAAAAAGAACAAAGGATCACCCAGAAACAGACATAGACAAAACTGAGAGATTCAACAGTAACATGCCCACATCAGTTCCGATCAAAATGAAGGTTTAGTATTAATAATAAGAAGGCTCGAAAGAGGAACGAAATGGAAGAACAGAGGGCGAAAATGGAATCCACTGAACATATATGAAATGCATGGTAGAAAATCTCCATACCTGAAAAGCTCCTCAACTTTGATTCCGGGCTCTGTTGGAACTGCTGCTCGTTGCCTACTTTCTTCTATCCACTCAGAGCAGCGCACTGATGAGAGAAGAAGAAAAGGAAAAGGTTGGAAATTCGATGCAAAGATTTTTTCTTGTTTATTGAAAATCTCAAAAAGATGTTTAGTTTTAAATGGAAAAAGAAAAGGGGATACTGCATGGATGTCTGATGTTTGTTCGGTGAGAAATTATTCTTTTTGGACGTCTCGGAATTTTTACTCCAAAACAAACATGTCTTGGTTTTCCATACGCCAAAATAAAATTAAGATTAATTGCATAAATTATTTATATTAAAAAAAAGATAAACTATATAAATAATTTTTAGTGTAATTATATTCATTTTACATTATTTTTACTTATATCCTTATTCTATGTCTGCCTCAACTAAATATTTGTGCGCTGGGTAAGTAAAAATGTTTTGAAATGATTTTTAATAAAAATAATTTAAATTGAAAAAGAATATAATATTTAATAAAATTTGTAGTAAAAAATATAAAATACGATATCAAAATTTATTAATCATATTATAAAATCAAACTAAATATTAAAATGATAAAAAATTAATATAATAATAGAAGTTAGTTGTTATGATACATAATATTATTTTTAAAAAATTATTTTAATAAGTTAAATTATTTTATTTATTTAACTTAATATAAATTATTATTTAATTTTAAAATAAATATTTTAGAAGTAATTTATAATAAACATAAAACTATTGATAATAAATAAATATTATATTTTTATTTATAAATTATAAATTAAGAAATATACTCATTAAAATTATTACGAATTCCATGTTGCTAATTCTCTTCCTTTTTGAATTCTGGAGTTGAGAGCTGAAAACGAGTTTTCTTCCTCAACAATCAACCTACATCACGATTCTGATTCTTCACAGAAACGAACAGAGCTCGCCCGTGATTCTTGTTTTCGCCTGAGGGCATCGTTTTCCAGAGTCTACTAATTGCTTATCATTGAGTGCTTCCAACTTTTATTCTGCCATTTTTCTTAATGATGAAGCCGGGACATTGAACTTTTCTTCGTGGTTCTTCATCTGGGTTTTTGATGAATTTCCCCAAAGACGCTAATTTTGTAAACAATTCGGGTATTTTTTTAATGGGTTTTTGTTACATTTCTGTTATAGATAATAAATTTCATTGAAGTTGAGGGCTTTAATTATGAGAATGGATTTTCAGAAGCTACGGCTTCTGCAATACCTTTCTTGAACTCCGATGGCATTTTTAATTATTTTTGTTCATTGTTGTCTTTATGGTTCTTTTTCTTTTCCACCTTCCCCCCACCCATTGTTGAGTATATGATAAGTAATTAAGAAAAGCAAGTTGAGTATTGAGTTCTGTATTCTCTGAATGAAATTTATCTTTTTTCTTTTGATAGGGTATGAATAAGGCTAAAATGCCTTGACCTATGACGACAATGTAGTTTTTTTATTAATTTATTCAAAGCATAGCCTTAGTAAAATTAGGAATTGATGTCACGGTCGAGATTACAGAAAAGTGATGGGCATGGCTCAATTGGAATTTTGCAAAATGTGGCAGTGGCAAACAGTTGCAGTTTGACAGAAATATTCTGTAAAAGACTTATAGTACCAATCACCATTGTGTTGCAAAATTTTTGAACATTTTCGCAGGTTGGAGAATTTGTAAAGAAGATGAAGGCGATTGGAGTGAGCTGCACAAAAGACCACAAGAAAAAAAGTGAAGGCAGCATGAGTAAACAATAATCTAGACCCTTTAGTTTCTTGTTCTTGTTGTCTGGGCTTGAACAACTAGTATTCACTTTCACTAAAATTATTTTCTGGGGGGCATATGGGGCTATGAGTTTGGGATATATTTGTACTAAAGTCTGATAAATCAAATGATAAGCATAAACTATATGCTGATCATTTTAACTAATTTTCCCTAGTCTTATACTGTTTCTGCTTTTGCTGACAGTTCGAGGGCAGTGAGTGGAAACGAGAGACTCATTTCAACAGGTTCTAGCAAGGTTCATCAAATCTGAGCTTGCTGGAACTCAAGATGCCACGAAGCATCCAGGAGAAAGAGTAATTTCCCATGACCATAAAGTGTTCCCTTGATATATAGTTTGTTGTTTGTTGTTGATTTTCTATGGTTCAGCTACTGTTCTTGGTGGAAGTGGATTTGTTGGTTCACATATATGTAGAGCGTGGTCTCAATTTATGAAGCCTTAGCAGGTCTTTTATTTTATTTGGATGGAAATAAATAAAAGTTTTAATTTGTTGGAAAAATTCACTTCCACGTAAATATTACCCTCATGATACAGCTAATTCTCTTCTCAACCGCTTTATTGTTTTCATATCCTGGAACATCATAATGTTGTTCTGGAAGGTCATCATTCTATTTGATGAAATCTTTGCACATTTGTTTCTATTACTAGGTCTGGAAGGTCATCTTGGAATGATTCTTGGGCTAACAATGTGGCTTGGCATCGAGGTTCTCTGGAAGTGGAAATACATATTCTATTGCAGCTTGTCAAATCTGAAGTCTTCTGCATTTCTTTCTAAAATAAAACTTTTAAACAACACGAGATCTTCTTTCACCTGATTCTCTGGAGAATGCACTAACTGGAGTTACCTCTTTTGTATTGTATCATTGGTTCTTCTGTAACTCTGATTAAACACTGTAAAGAAGCCATGATAAAGTGTCCTTGAATTTTATACTCTAATCATTTCCATGTTGGCTATGCATAGTCTCTGCAATCCATGGCTGGGGATATTTCTTTTTTTTTTTCTTTTTCCCTTAATCTAAAACCTGAATGGTTAAAACCTACTCCACTCCCCTGTTCTTGATATTACTAATTTGATAATTTTGAATGATGCAGACCTCGTGCATTGGAAGTTTTGGCTCAAACTCACATATGTATAAAATTAATGGAACTGCAAACATAAATGCTGTTAGAGCTGCTGATGAACAAGGTATCTCAGAATAATTGAATAACTTCTTTGACAGAAATCCAGAATCATTATTAGCAGTATGTCTTATGTTCATGACTAATATAAAGTTGATGTAAGTTCTTTTTCCTCAGTTGGTTCATCTTAGTCTTATAGTTTTCTAATCCTTCCTGAAAATCAATTTTATGTTGGTTTCGATGGGTTATAAGCATCTGAAATACAGATGATGAATCTTTTCAAACTCCTTTGTTAAATCATCTCAAGTGTTTGATTTTATGGGCTTTAATTAAGCTCCAACTGGTTACTTATGTTTCTTGCCTCTTTATAAATCAAAATACTTCATTCCTAATGTGTTTAACAAGAAAAAAAAGGGGAATTACAGTGTAAAGGTTGAAGTTAACCCTACATTTTCTGGCTCTTTTAACTTGATAGAACGAACAAAAATAATAATAGTTTCGGTATTATCATTCTTAATGTCTTACTAGTTGACTTTGCAACATATGTCAAAGAAAAATGTCTTATTAGGTGAGACATTACTTCATCTTCTGTATAAGACTCAAAAGGCTTTTGTGCAGGGTACAGTTCCTAATCCTGATGAAAATTTTGTCCTTCTACAATGCAGAGAGCAACTGAGACAGCCCTAAAGGCTAAATTTCTCCCTCTAACTAACATGAGATTTTTTTTCATTTTTTTTTTCAGTTTTGTTGGTTGAGCCTCAAAACTTAAGGAGTCCTTTGGCCTTCTCATTTATAAAGTAAAATTGAAGGTTCTGTTACTCTACCTTTGAACTTTGCATGTTATAGTGGTACTTGAGACCCAGAAGAAGTTAAAAGGGGTGGAGGGGAAGAACTTTGCATGTAGGAAGATACTTGATAAACAAGGATGAACATTTTGACCCTTGTCTCCGTCCATAATTTGGACTGCTGAATGTCGTTTTTATGCTTTTATGAATTATGGTCTGTATTTATCATTTAGTGGGTGTTTGGGTTGGCTTGGCTTGAAGTATAGGAGCTTTGAAGTTGTATAACTTTTGAACTCTTCAGTGATGTATAAGCTATTAAAGGTTACTTTTAAAAATAGCTCTTAATGTTTTGGGTAATACTATTTATTATCCATTTGTTTTATACTTAGTAAAAAATATAGCTTATAAGCTATTAGATTTATTAAAATAAAAAAAAATAAAAAAAAAAAGACAAATTTACTATGTTTTAAACATTTGAAAATTAAAATAGAAAATTTTTTAAATTGTTTGAGGGCATCAAATACAACTCTAATAACTTTCTAAAAATGCAGTTGCAAGAGCTTATGTATTGTCCAACTCATAAGCTTATGAATATTCACTAAAGGTATAAATAAATTTAGAACACTGTCAATGCTCATGAGCTTTTCTAGACACAAAAATAATCCTGAGTTGAACACCCTCTCATGTCTTGTGGTCATTTAGGATTGGAATCCTTCTTTTTGTGCATGAGTTTTCTTGATTGCTTATCCGCAGGTGGAGTGCATCCCACTGCCTCATAGCATTGTTGGAGCTCCATTAGAGATGGTAAATTACAATTACTTGGAGAAAGCTTTTTATTTATTGAATGGATTCTTAAATTGTGCAGATATAATGCTCTCTTGTTTTGAACTAACGACTGGTTCATGCAAATCAATAGTTACCATATTAATGCTGGGCGATCGGTAATCAATTTAAAACTAGTGCAGGGAAGATGTTGAAGCATTTTTTTCCAGTCCCAAAATGTTAAATGAAAAAAACTTATAGATTTGGTTGGTGTTGTAATGTGTTCTCTCTACTGCTCGTTGATCTATGGCGTGTGCATAGGCTCTACGTTGTGGTTCCTGCCAAAAGGTTTATGTGTTAACATCCAGCCCATTGAAAAAATCAGGGCAAATTAGTAATTTAAAAAAAAAAAAAAAAAAAAAAAGGAATTAGGGCTGCAGCTCATGTATATATGTGTGTTGCACGGAAAAAAGAAAAATATCTAAAGAAAGAGAGAGGCTGCGCGGAAAAGAAAGAGAGAAAGAAGAAAGAGAAGAGAAAAGGAAGAAGAAGAGAAATAGAAAGGGGTATATATATATACACATATACATATAGAGGTTGAGTGGCTGCTTAAAAGAAAAGAAAAGAAATAATGAGGTTGTCATTCTCTCCTCTCTGTAACATCATCGCTGATGTCAGTTATTTCGTCATTTTTTTATAGAGAAGTTTAATTTGATTTTGTTTTCTTTTTTCTTCAAAAAATAAATTGTTCTTTTTATTTATTAGTGGATTTGATTTAATATTAAAGTTATCATTTATTTATTATTTTACTCATCATGCATTAATTTAACTTAAAATTATTATTATTAATTAATTTAATATTATTTTAATTTACATAATTAATTATATTCTTATTATAAATCTAAATAGATAGAGTTTTATTTTCAGATATTGAGTGATTATTGTTGATTAAAGCGGTAATTATTATTAAGATTCAAGCTTGTGTTACCTTTTGAAACAACCAAGAAATAAACAAAAATATGAAAACTGTTTGATTATTAGAGAAAGTCAAACACTGATTGAAACATAAAGATAAACTAAGTAATTTTTGTATTATATAATACATTTGTTTTAATTTTTTAGATGAGGTGATTGAGAATTGAATAGGTTAGCTCAAATTATCATACCAGTTAAAAATGAGTAATACAGTAAGTATGTGCCTTAATGTTTGACAAACTAAATCAATCAACAAGTGATGACATCAATAGGTGTTTAAACCTACTCAAGTGTCTTTAAAAAAGAAAATTAAAAAAAAAAAAAATCTTTTAATTTCCGTTGACCATAAAAGATGTAATTTCGATATACAAAAATTAGCAAATGATACCCTAAATATTAGAAAATAAAAGGGCATGAACTAGTGCCAATGTTAGGTTAATTAATAATGCACAAAAATTGTTATAGAATTTTATTTTCATTTTTTTTGAAATTTTTTATATATTTTATTAATTATATAAGATAAATATATTAATTATAATATAATATATTAACAATGATATATAAAAATAAAAAATTTCAGTCAGATTCGTCATTTTTTATAATAGTGAAAAAAGTATCAATCATACTATTAATAGTTAGATTTGATTTATAACTAAAATTAAAGTGTCACTTTAATTAAAACATTAATGAATTTAGTATATAGAAGTTTGTAGTACATAACTTGTTATTCTTAATTTTAATTAGTCCTTACCCGCTGCCATGTAAGGTATTTGCAGAAAATTAGAAAAAGCTCCCATTGTCATCTTGGTGTTTACCATTTTGGCTTTGAGACAAAAATAGAAATAAATGTTAGGGATACCAACTAAGAAACGGAAATAAATAAATAAAGTCAAACTGTGACAGAGTAATAGGAAATAATGAGTATAGCTTAAGTTTAGGTATGTTTCTCAATTTGTCTCCCTCCAAATACTCTTATTGGTATATATATATATATATATATAGAAAAAGGTAGTACTACCCATCCTTAGGCTAAGAGAAACCCAAATATATAATTAACAAAAAATCTACTTTTATACATATACATCTATATGTATAGGTAAATTAAAATTTTAGTTAATTTGAGTAAATAAGCAGGGTTTGGACTTGTAAATATGAGTAAAAAATTAGATAAATTAACAATATATTTTTTAATTTTTTTTAGAAATAGTTAAAAATTCTTTCCATATTACTTTACTTAGTTCATATCATATTTACTGAGTACCGTAAATTACTTAAAAACAAAATCACATCCTCTGTTAATTTTAGATGTTGTATATTTTTTTGTTGTTGTTTATCATTTTTATGACAATACAAAATTGATAAGAAAAATTTCCATTCTCTTAATTACAATATTCTCAATTTACTGTAATTGCTCTCATTGATTCTCTTAATTATAACATCCTAATAATTGTGATTGATTCTTAATAATTACAAATTTATGATCGTATTCACACATTTCAAACGTTAATAGTATCATCTGATTTGAATCTCACAAATATTTTGGTTGATATAACCTTTGTTTAGCATAACAAATAATATATATATATATATATATATTTTTTTTTTCCATTAAATCTTTGACTTGTCATCCACTTTAGGCTAAAAAAAAAAACAAAAGAGTAAGAAAAGAATGAAGTAGAGAGATTCAAGGGTCTCTGGATCTGTTTGAAACGGTAGTAAAGTGTTGGTTGGTATAAAATCAAAACTTAATTTATTTTTTCTATTTAATTATATATATACATCAGATAATGATTACTGATGACAAATTTAATACGTGGTATTTTTAATTTTTTACGTAAGAAATACGTGTTATTTTTATCACCCACTAAATTAAGAAAGAGCAAGAAAAACTGGGAATCCATATCCATTTACTTCAAATTTAAACCTTTTTTTTTACCATGTAAGTATATACATACACATGAAAATCAAAAAATAAAAATTAGGCCGTCTATATAAACCCAACATTCAAGAAAAACAAGAACAAGCCGAAAAGGCTCCATTAATGGCTACCCGGTCTGTATCAAACCTTCTTCTCCGCAGTAATCTCCGCTGCTTTGCCAGACCTCTTGCTTCTGCCGCTTCTTCTTCCTCCTCCTCATCTTTCGCCGCCATAACCATCGACGATAAACACGACTTTTCCCCTGCCTCCACCCTAACCAGAAACACCTGCTCCGCCACCACTACGCTCGATCTCACCGATCATGAAAAGCTTTTCGCCTCTGTACCCACCCCCAAGTTGCTGCGTGCCTCTGCTAATCTTCAACTGGCAGCTATGGAGTATATGGTTGATTTCGGGATGTGGGTTATGAACTCCAAGCTCATGGAGGTCAATCTTTTGCGTGAAATCGTGGTGAGGACGGTGAGACATACGTTCTACGAGCATTTTTGCGCCGGAGAAAATGTTGAGGAAGCTGTACGGTGCGTTTTGAAGATGAATGAGACTGCTGGATTGAGAGGGATGCTGGTTTATGGAGTGGAGCATACTGATGATAACTCGGCTTGTGATCAGAATCTGAATAGGTTTCTTCAGACTGTTGAATCTGCTGGATCACTTTCGCTATCTTCTGTAAGATTCAATTCAATTTCATTTTCATGATCGTTCTCTTCATTTATTATGTTAATCTTGATTGTTTCTCTTTCTGGGTTTTGATTCGTTGAAAGACCTTTGCCTGATCGTTCAGTTTAATTTCTCCTGTTTCTTGGGAAAGAAAATATGGTTAGTAGTAGAGAAACGGAGTTTGCATCTATGAAGATGATGACGTGGCATCTATGAAAATGTATATATATATATATATTTTTTTTTTATTTTTCAGGAGAGATTTACAGCTGTTAAATTAGAGTTTGACATGGCTTACTTTCACTTTTTTTAAATAATTTTGACGTAATCACTTATGTCTTGGTGGGTCCATCTAGGAAAAAGATAAAATATTGATTAAAGTTGATAGTATAATTGTTTTACTATATATATATATATATATTAATGTTTGATAAAAATAAGTAAATATTTTTATACTTTTCCTTTTTTTTTTTTTTTAATTTAGTAATCCTCTGAATATAAAGAGAAATAAGAGGAAGAACTGATGTTTATGAACTGGGCAAAATAGCAATGTAAAACTGTACTGTCCGAGTTGAACAGTCAGCTTGAAAATTAAAATATCATTTAAACTATTTTATCCTTAAAATATTCAACGCTTCTTCCATATCCAACGCATATAGCTTGTTTGTTTACAATAGGTAAGCTTTGTGATTGTAAAGATCACTGCAATATGCCCAATCAGTCTGCTCAGGCGGGTTAGTGATTTGCTTCGATGGCAATACAAAAATCCTTCTTTCAATCTGCAATGGAAGCTCAACACCTTCCCAATTTTCACAGATTCAAGTCCTCTGTATCATACTCTTAAAGAACCACAACCTCTGACCCACGAAGAAGAGATTGATCTTCAACTAGGCCACCAGAGACTGCTAAAAATCTTCGAGAAATGCCTCGAAGCCAATGTCCCTTTGTCCATTGATGCGGAGGACACCTGGTTGCAACCCGCCATTGATTACTTGACATACTCTTCAGCAATCCTGTACAGGAAATTCGACAATCCAATCGTGTATGCCACAATGCAGACCTACTTGAAAGATGCTAGAGAAAGACTCTTCTTAGCTGCAAAACACGCAGAGAAACTTGGCGTTCAAATGGGGTTCAAGCTAGTAAGAGGTGCATACATGTCTAGTGAAAGAAAATTAGCTTCTTCCTTAGGCTATGAATCTCCAATCCACAACAACATTCAAGAGACTCACGCATGCTTCAACGATTGTGCCTCGTTTATGCTGGAAAACATTGCTAACGGCTACGGTGGAGTTGTTCTTGCGACCCACAATGTTGAATCAGGTATGGAGGGCAAACACTTTTTCACCACAAATGTTTTGATGGATTCAAAGGAATGTCATAATTTTTTTTTTTTTTTTTATGATACAACAGGTCAGCTTGCAGCAGCAAAAGCTGAAGAATTGGGGATTGGGAAGGGGAACAAGAGGCTTGAATTTGCACAGCTATATGGAATGGCAGATGCACTTTCTTTTGGTTTAAGGAATGCAGGGTTTAAAGTGAGCAAATACATGCCATTTGGACCTGTGGAGTTGGCCATGCCATACCTTCTAAGGAGGGCTGAAGAGAACAGAGGATTACTCTCAACTTCAGCTCTTGATAGGGAACTTATGAGGTAAAAATAAATCTAAAAAATTTAAAAAATTCCACAGTAACAACTTCAACAATTATTCAGCTTCTGTTTTTTTTTTTTTAACCTGTATATAACAGGAAGGAGCTGAGGAGAAGACTAAAAGCAATAATCCTGTAGGGCAGAGCTGATGGTTTCACCTTCAAATTGTGCAAAAATAAAGGGGGATAAACAGGATAGCTCATTTTAACAGCAATGTATTTCACATTTCCTCCTTGTGCATTAAAAGGAATGAAATCCTCAAGTTTGAATTTTCATGTGAAGTAATCATTATTTTTAATTTTGAGAAAAAGTAATTAGCATTATTTAAGTAATCTTATTCCACAAACCATCCTTTGGTCTTCTGAATTCAAGCGCAAGATTAGAAAGAAAAAAAATATTATTGTTCCCGGCTAATTCTGCTCTTAATCGTCAAGCTATGAAGCTGTTGACTTTTCTCATTTTTTTTTTTGGAGAAAAAAAGAAAAACGAAAATCACCAAATAACCTATGGTGGAATCAATGGGATCAAACCCTGGCTTCCACCATATAAGATAACAAGCTGTAAATATTTGAGTTCATGATTTAAAAGAAAAGGTATAATCAATTGTCTATTTTTTTTTTTTAATTTTCAAAAACTTACTATAACATTTGAGTAAAGGGTAACTTAATGAGGAAGTCTGGGTACATCAATTTCGTGGAAGAGGATCTTTTCTAAAATGAAAGGATAACACCTAACTACAGAATGTTGTGGAAACTCTATCCTTAAATTAATTGAATTTACTAGTCAAAAGGGAGAGAAAGACAGCAAAAACAAGGATTGAATGACCAGAAAGAAAGACAAATTTATAAAAAGATTGATTCCTAAGATTAATACACACAGATTACGCATGGGAAGAACCTCACATATTCAAGAAATGGATAAAAAACTGGAAGTCTGGAAATATAAAAAATAATAATAAAATGCACTAAATTATATCATCAATATACAAACATGGAGAATTTTCTTTCCAACAAAATTGTGATTGGGGAATTTACTGTAAAAAATTTGAAAAGTGGTTTCTAGATCATATGAGCCAAGGCTAAACAATAAATTGATTTCCCAGCAGAACCAAGACTTCCTTGCTGACTCTAAAGATGAAGGTCAGGAGAAATAAAAAAAAAAAATACAGCATGAATTTTCTCCAGCCTGTCTCTTTATCTGCCAGTTTCTGCACTTCCATTTCCCAAAAAGCTTATGTAGAAATCACACATGCATTAATGATAACTAACGAGAGAATCATGTTTCAAATTTTCTAGCAACGGCTACTCTGGAATATATTAAAAATGGCATCAACCGATGCATATACGGCTGGACTGAAATAACCAGATTTCAATATCTATCAATTATTAACACCGTTGCTTAGTCCTCCCTCATGTGCCCCAATAAAAGAATAAAGAAGTGAAATCCAGTAGGTTACCGCAATAATGTTATCTATACCTATCCAAATCATTTAAATAATAGATGGATAGAATTGTATTCAGTCACCAGCACAGCATTGTCTGGTGGCTCGCTGACCTGGGGGCAGCTCTCCTCATGACTTTCATTCAGACAAACTTAAAGAAGATTGATTCCTGTATCATATCCTAATCTGAAGTAAAATCAATCTTGTCTTTACCGTTTATCATGGTTAAACAAATAAAACAGAAGATGACAACTCATAGCTACCCTCCAACCATTTTTAAGGGCTGGGAAATTCACAAGGCGCCTCTCTTGCTATTAATTCGAATAAGCAAAAGTTTTGAGAACCCACATGCATATATGAGATGGAACATACGGTGCAAGTTATAGTCCAATTATTTACGAGTCAATTTGAGGCATGCTTACCAAAAAATTGATGCAAATTCATCTCATAATATTTCATGTCTTGCATACATAATCCTTACGCATTCTCTATGTTCATAACCTTCAAAAAATCTACAATTTATATGACAAAATTATTTATAATTCAGAAATGTAACAAGATGAAGTAAAAAAGAGCATATGCAAATCAAATAGTCAATATCAACTAAGAAGCACAAATGTCATATAAACTCTTTATTATTTTTTTTACTATAGTATCAAACTTTGGTCATCTAAACAAATACATATATGATGAACAAGACCAAGATTCTCTTAGTGTCTCGTACAAAGCAAAATACTATGAGAAATGCAACTATTGAAGAACTTATAATGTTACCAGCTATATATGGTGAAAGTTGAAGTGGGTGTCAAAATCATTCCAACTGGAGTCCCGAAGAACTGAATAACCATAGATGAAACATGGTTAGACATAGGAATGTTGACTAGAATGTTATACCAATTAATTTTGGATGATGACTCTACAATAGAACAAATCAATCATCCAAATAAGTTTGAACTATCTCCAGATAGAAGTCCATCAATTATACATCTAAAATTTCAGTGGTGCTTGGTAAAGAATATTTATCTCAAGATAAAAGCTTCCAATCTTCATTCATTTTAATTGCATAGTTGCGCTTAGTGATAGTTGAGAATGCAAACAAACCAGGACGACTAGTTCTCTTCCTTATGATTCCTTGTTTACAATTTATCTATAAAACTGCAAGTGCAACCATGGTGTAGAGGATGCAAACAAACTTGATCGTGTGAAAAATCATAGTCCAGGTAAACATGAATTCTTTTGAGGAAGAATTTGATCCAACATATCAATGTTAAACCACAAAGAGACTCTATTTGGTCTTTTAGAGGAGAGATAAAAGGCAATTGACCGAGAAGGGGCTTGCTAGCTTCATGCTTATAGATGAGATGGCTTGGAAGTGATCTAGGATGGCGTGAGGAAAAGAAGGGGACAGTAAACCAAATTCTTTCCTAGATGTACATGAATAGTCCTCTTCATAAAGTATCTGTTGGAGGATTTAAGTTGGCGAATGATTTAGAGGAAGCGGTTAAAGGTTCTCATAAGAATCTCTTTTCTAATATAAAGCTTGGAGGTTGAATCCAGATGGTCCAGACCTTAATATGCTTAGTGGGGATGTCATAAGATTAGCAAGAGCAATGATTAAGGTTAAGATTTTTTGTTGTCTTGTCCAGTTGCAATAGAGAAAAGCTCCCTAAGTTCTAATTGTTTCTTTTTGGCCTTTCTATTAAAAAGTTACATGTTACTGAAGAGAAATATATTCAGACATGTTCCACAAGATAAGGTAGTCTGTGGTTAGCCTTTATTCTACATTCATAGTCCAATTAAAATTCTCAATAGCGCACCATGTTTCAATTATATTAAAATTCTGTGTTCTTTCTGTGCCTATGCAGTTGTTTATTACTAATAGGGGAAAGATTCTTATAGTCTTGAGTTTTCTCTTTCCTCTATATAAAGGAAAAACTAAAAGTTGTAAAATTCAATTATTCAATAGGGCATGAATCCATATGCAAATCAACTGTGCAAGCATATGATTCAAAAATTATACTCTCCCAGGTTCTATGTGGTACAGAATGATGTCTGAAGATAATTTTTTTTCCTATGTGGTTAGTAAAGATTCAGAAATTCAACTAACATAAATTGAAAATGGAATTAGAATACTGTTCTCACTTCAATATTGTCTCATTCTCTTGTAATCTTGTTCCTATTACATTAGAATTTATTTTTGGAACCAAATGTAGCCTAAACAGTTGCATCCACCCAAGTTAAAGGATGAAAACTGATATTACTCATATTTTAGTTTTACTTGATTATTGGAACAATTAAAAGAAATACATAATTCAATCTAACCTCATCAAATGAATGGAAATATATACTTCAAATTTCACCACACCAAATGACTGAATTTGTGATCATTTTCAATAACAAAGAATATATCTGGGTGCTAGTTCCAGCTACCATTGAGGTGAATATCACAAAAGACAATCCCACAAATAACAGAATATAGTTCTTGTAACTGAAAGATTACAAACAAAAATTAAAAGATCCAAAATTTAACAGATTAAAATTTTAGCTGAGAGTTTGATAGCCAAACGGTCCTAGTAAACCATCTTCTCCTGGGTTGCTCCTTCCCATCAAAGATGGCATCCAGGGAAACAGTTTCCCGAGCTCCTTACTAATTGTACTAGCCCTCACCGGCCTATCATTTATTCCAAATTTTGCTCTTTCAATAGATCCCATTATATCTTCCCTGGTCACGATTTCACCACCTACAGAAAGCAAGTGTAAAAATTTATGAAGGAAGCTGAAGCTCCTAAAACAGCACAGTTTCACTGGTCATGCAAATGCAATAATGCCTAAAGAAAATGAAGGACAAACAGCAGGCTATAAAAATAGTGATGAAAGAAAACTATTATAATATCAATCAACATATGGTAAAAGGAGATCAATTTTCACTATGTCATTAGGGTTAGCATCAGTAATGGATATTTGTGTAAGAATAGGGACAAAACCAGATATCAACTTGAATATTCAGTATATTTGGACTCACCTCTACGAGCAGCAAGTAAAGCAGCTTCGTTGATGATATTTGCAAGATCAGCACCAACGAAACCTGGGGTGAGAGAAGCAACTAGATCACAAATAAGATGTATGTCTTCCTCCAAAGGAACTTTCCGCAAATGTACCGCCAAAATCTTTCTTCTTCCCTCCTGATCTGGTTCACCTACAATAACCTTCCTTGAGAAACGACCAGGGCGGCACAGGGCAGGGTCCAGTGCTTCTGGACGATTAGTTGCTGCAATAACTATCACCTTCATGTCTGACTCAAAACCATCCATCTCAGTGAGCAACTGCACACAAAAATGATTTTTAAAAGACAGATCAAAACACAAAAAGATTACTAAGAGCAGATTGAATAAACTACAATGTACGTGGAAAATTTACAAACCCAAATGCCAGTCATCTTTTTATTTGACAAGAATTTACTTTCACAAGGTTTAGAAAGTATCTCAACCCTAGATGAAAAACCATATTGTAGTCCTGACATTTCAGAGGTAATTCATTCACATTGATAAAGACTCCAAATTATTGAATTAAAACTATTATACAGAATGCACACTCCTATTGCAAAAGATCACTCACTTTCATGCCAGTTTAATCAGAATGGTTTTTCTCTTTAATAAGATGGTTTCAGTCAAGATAAAATGTCGGCTTGCCTGGTTCAGCGTTTGATCACGTTCATCATTGAAACTTCTACCCCGCTTCCCTCCAACTGCATCAAGCTCATCAATGAATATAATAGATGGTGCATATTTCTTTGCTACATTAAAAAGATCTCTAATGCGTGCTGCTCCTCTTCCAACAAACAGTTCTACAAATTCGCTGGCAGAAACAGTGAAAAATGGCACTCCTGCTTCCCCAGCCACTGCTCGAGCCAGTAATGTTTTCCCGGTTCCAGGGGGACCCACCAACAACAAACCTCTAGGCAACTTTGCTCCCAGTCTTTGGTAGTTTATAGCTCCTTGTAGGCATGAAACTATCTATATGCAAGAACTGCATTAACCACTCTCTCATGAATATAATACATGAAAAAACAACAATGGGCATAACTCAGAAAATATTCAGTATGAAAATTAAAGATGAACTTTAATATACGTTCAGGAAAAAGGAAAAAGTAGATATTCAATTAGCAGAACAGTACTCACGTTAAATTGGGATACTCACTGTTTCCTCAAATCTTTATACTCAATCAACCACTATAAATGGGGCTCTATAGGACATTAAAGGTGAAGGCGGTAGTGATTTACTTGGTATACCCAAAGATTAAAAGGTTTAAACTTGTGAATTCAACCATTATAAAATTTTGATTGTTTCCTTCCAACCCTCCGTACGAAAACTCTCAATAAAAATGAATTTTTGCATCATATAGTACGGAACTAACTCCAAGAGTAATGGTTACATTTTAACCAATAAAACTATTGGTTGCTAGAGTTAATTTTACCTTAACTATTAAAAGACACTAACCAGTTTACCTTAACCATTAAAAAGAAATTTATGATGTTAATTGTACTTTAACAAGTAAAAGCATTGCTCATGTATTCTTTATTTTCACTTCCTTTTTCTTGGTCCTCAATTTCAATTGGAAGTTTCTTGAGGGATCTTATCAGATGTTTGACAACATCACTTCATTGCCCGGGTGCCAATAAGAAAAAAATGTAACTATCTATATAATCTGAGAAAAAATATTTCATACCTCAACAAGCTCTTGCTTGGCAGCATCCACACCCTCCACATCGTCAAAGCTAACCATCTGATTATTGGGTCGCCTCTTTCTTGCTGGGTTGTTAGCTGCGGAAAGTTGACGGTAAAGAAGCCACATCAAAGGAGTCAATGGAATCCACAGAGAGATTATAGTTATTAAAGTATTTCTCATGGAATGCAAAACAGATTGAGGAGCTGAGCTGTATGTGATTCCCTTCTCTCTCATCAAACTGAGAAGAAATTTCTCATCATGATCTATTTTTCTAGTGGAATACTGCCACTCAGGGACGGAATCTTTACTTCTTGACAATTTCTTCAATACATTAGCTTTTGGAGCTTGGTCAGTTTCTGAACCATCATCTCTTGCAACTGGAACTGTGTCAACTATCTCCTCTACAGAAGCGTTCATTTCTGGCGACTTTTCTTCCAAAGCATGTGCAGTTTTTATGTTCTTATCATTTAAATTATAATATATACGACGGGAACCCTCTTCAAGTAAAACATTTGTAACAGAGCCCGTTTGAAGGCTTGTTACGAAGTCGGAATATGGAACTATCCTCGAAGATGGCAAGGCCGTCAATTTCAAAAACAAATAACACAGCCCCAGTGCCACAGATATCGCAACTGACAAAATCACCCTTTTTATGTTCCTCCTCAAAAGCATCCCAATACCATCCAAAATTGACCTCGCAGAAGCTCTCTTGATTCTTCGAATTAATAACCGCAACCTTGGACGTAGCCTCACTGAGAATCTCTTCCTCAAATCATTACTTTCTCTCTCCCCCAAATGGGCCTGCTTGTCTCCACCATTTCTACTCATCAATTGCCTAACTTCATTGTTACAAGACAACCCACTTTGAGATTTACAACAAACATAAAATCCCAACAAAGAAACTCCAGTTTTCCCATTATTAAGCGATTTAAACTTAGTGCCACCAAATAAGCGATTCTGGATTTTACTAAAACAGACACTTTGACGTCTCTTCAAGGCTTCCGTTCTTCTATTGCCAGCAATAGAAATTTGTTGATTAACCAAAAGTCCATCATTGCACACGACAGCGAATGCAGCCATTTTTTTAACAACAGAATGTTTATCTTAAGAATCAACTTTGAAGAACACCAACTAGTCCCAAGAACTCATAACTGATAAACTGATGAAACTTCAAAGAGACAGTATACTTAATTCCGAGATAAAACCGTTAAAGACAAAAGCTTTTGTCGAAAAAGAAGGGTCTGTTACCTGTTAGCCGGAGTTATCAGCTTAAGAAAATGGAAACGAAATTAAGAAAGGGGTGGTTTAATTCTCAGTTGGGTCTGCAATTAGACATGAGAAGTCTGGTTCCCGGGGAAAAAAATTCAATGTAGGGTATCCATTGGATACCAGGAGCAAAGAACTGGATACATTTGGGTTCTAATTTATCGGATAAAATCTTCGCTCTTCGCACGTGTAGCCTTAAAAACTTGGGAACGCTTCATGCCTCAGCAATTACAGCCTTTGGATGAATCTTAACATATGTAATTAATTAATAAATCATATTTCATATATTGCTTTTATTTCCCTTAAATTTTTTTGATGAATTATTAAATTATTATTAATTTGTATGAAAAAAATATTAGGTTTGTATGAAAAAAATATTAGGTTAGTTAATGTAGTAATTAATAAATTAACATTTTCTAGCTTTTTAATAATAATAATCAATGAATTTTTTACAATAATATTTAGAGTGAGATTTTTAGTGAATGATATGTTTGATATTTAAAAAAATTTAAAGAAAAAATGTAACGGCCCCGGAAATATTAAAATGAAATGAGTATTTAAATATATCAAATGCGGAAGCGAGATCAAAATTTCAGTTAACATCCCTTACACGAAAAACCAGAAACGTACTTAAAATATAAAAGATTAAACTAACTAAGAGAGAAACTCGAAAATAAAACTATGAGTATGACTACAGAGTCTCTAGGTATCCCCTTCGTCGTCCTCCTGCGGAACGGGCTCGGGAACCATGTCTTCCTGATCTGAAATGGTTAAATAAGGAGTGAGCTACACTAGCCCAGTAAGAACATCACGATATCTCACCGTCACGGAGGTAAAGGTGGGTAGAAAAACACAAAAAGACCAATGGAGCATAATTTACAATAAACTCGTTTATTAACATGAAAACCTTTACCATCCACTTACCTTGGTGGAATTTATGAAAACAATATGAGAAAAACAATAACATCATCATAATCATTGAATAATCTAAACTGTAAAATATAACACTTATCACGCCTCTTGTAATTCAATCATTGTACAACATATCTTTTTCTCATTTACCAGCCTACTAGTATCCGTGGGGGTCCATAGGGGTTCCGCTACCCGTTAACCTTTAACATTCATAATGAGTTTCCAGGACCGTCCCCATACCCCGTCCGGTATGGGCGCCAAAACCATAAACCTCAATACCCCGTCCGGTATGAGGGTGAAACGGGCCGTCCCCATACCCCGTCCGGTATGGGCGCCAAAACCATAAACCTCAATACCCCGTCCGGTATGAGGGTGAAACGGGCCGTCCCCATACCCCGTCCGGTATGGGCGCCAAAACCATAAGATCTCCATACCCCGTCCGGCATGTGAGACCACAATCCCGGTAGGGTTCCCTACGGACCCGGTCCGTCCACCATCTCCCAGGATATCTAGTCAGGCTGACCCCATCATACAATTATCAGTCTATACAATGTTTCATTTCCCTTTTTTCCTCAATAAGCATCATCAATTCATATTTAAGCAAGCAAATCGTAATTCATGCCGAACAGACAACATACAGTATCAGTTCTTCAGTCATTCAACCCATAATTAATAAAACAGTAATATATGCATTCGAAACTATAAAATGAACACATCAAACCCCATAATGCATTTAAAGCTGTAAAACAGGCCAAATAACAGTAAATCATCAATCACACTAGACTCGGGCTCCATTAGCAACCTTAAGCAATTTCACACATGCGTTAATTCAAGAAATACCGTTTTATCATTTTGAACTTTAATACCGTGATAGGAAATAGGGTGAGGGGTCCTTACTTGTTTTCGAGATCCGAATACGATTCAAAGTGCGCCTGCAGGCTGTCCCTAATTTTCCCTGAATTTTTCCCGGGGAACTGAAACACACTAACAGTACCTGCACGTGTTCCAAAAAAAATTCCAGATTAGGCCCAGGGCCTCTTTCGGCCCAAATCGCAACTCCGGCACGGCGGCTCCGCCGTGCTCCGGCGACGGCGAGTCGCCTCGGGTTGACTGTTTTCGGCCGTTTTTGGCCGAATTCGGCCACACTCGCATTGGTCCTTGTCAGAAAACAACCCTAGGGCCCTCGGGGGGCCAAAAAATCACGGAAAAGCGGAGCTTACCGGCGGCGGCGCTCTCGGGTACGGCGACCCTCCGGCGAGGTTCGTGTTTTGGTGATTTGGCTTCGGTCAACCTGTAGAGAAAAGAATGGTGATCACGGTGATATAAAAATTGCATCGAACGGAGGCCGGGAAGGGCCTCGTCGGAGGCAAAAACCGAGAGGGGGCGCGGCGGCGCCGCTGGGCTTCGGCCGCGTATTCCGGCCGTTTGGCCGGGATTTCGGCTTCGATTTGGCCATAGGAGGAATCAGTGGGGAAAAACGAGTCGGGGGTATGAAATTTACCTCGATCGGCGGTCGGAAATTTCCCCGGTGCGGCGGCGAGTGGCGGCGGGTGGCGGCGGTCGGCCTCTGGTTCGTCTTCTCCGGCGAGCGGCTGGCGGCTAGGGTTTTTGGTCTGGTGTGGAGGTTCTATTTATAACCCCTTGCCTTTTGATCACAGCCGTTCATTTTGTTTTAATCTGGGCCGTTCGTTTTTGATTGAATCTGGGCCGTCCGTGCGTTTGAATCTGGGCCGTCCGATCGCGTGATTGATCTGGGTCGTCGGATCGCACCCCCGCGGATCGCCAACGTGGCTCCTTTCGGAGTGACGCGATCTTGCCACGTGGCAGGCCCTGGTTGGCCGGGACTGCTGACGTGGCTGCTGACGCGGCTGCTGACGTGGCTGCTGACGTGGCCCCCCCCCCCCCCCCCCCCTTTTTTTTTTTTTTTTTTTTTTTTTTTTTTTTCCCTCCTTTCCGGGTGCTACAAAAAAGACCCTTTAAGATTTTTTTAAGCGTCAATAGAAACACCCTATAAATATTATCACACACTTCTATTTAGATCTCAAGCTTTCTTTTTTTTTTTTTTGGAAAAATCTAAACTATTCTTTAGAAAACTTTTTGTCATATTTAGCTAATAAAAACAAGTTCATTCTCTAGGCACCGAAATATTTTGTGCTTTATCTTATTTATAATATTAAAGTTTGTTAAAATAAATATATTATATCTTCTAATAAATTTTTATATAATAAATAATTATAAATTTTAAGTAAGTAAATATTTTACAAAATAAATACTTCTCGTTATTTTTTAAAATGTGTAACGACCACTATATAATTTTAATTGTTATTATCTAAAATGTTGATTAGTATTTTATAATACCAAATTTCATGTTATTTTTTGTGATTGTTTAATTGTCAGTAGTAACTATTTTATTATTATTAGTTAAATATATAATTATTATTATTGTCATTTTATTTATTTTTAATATCTGTTATTGAAAATCAACTGTAATTCTAATGCAATTAACAATTTTTATTTAGTCAAAGATCATTAACGATGATCGGTTTTAAAAAATAATTATTTTATTTTTAATAACAACTGTATATTCTGTATTGTAGTTATTAATTGTCATTGTTAACTATTATATATTAAAAAACTAAAAATTAAACACTACCGACCATTTAATATATATAAAAATAATCATTATGAAAGAAAATAATGAATAAAAAAAATAAGAAGTTAATAGATTAAAGAAAATGAAAATTAATTAATGCAAGTGTTATCAAGTTTTACTTTTTTAAGTATCAAATTTTATTAATTTTCAACTTTGCCTTATGATATATTTTTGGTTTCAACACGTAGATGACCCTGTACTATTTTGGTATTTTCATATATGCTTGTGTATTATTTTTGTTTATTTTAAATTATATAATTTTAATAAATATCTAAATAAGTTTTTTGTCTTTTAATAATCATTAAATTTACATTAAAATTATACCATATAGTGTATGACGCGAAATAACATTCTTTTTTCGATGTGAATACATGTCAAAGGCAAAGTAACAATCTTTTAACAAGTATTTAATGTTTATTTGATAAAAATAGTTGTTTAAATATTTTTCGAAAATATAAAATAAAAATCATCAAAAAGGTATTAAAAAATATATGATCTTTAGGGATTCACATGATTAGTAATTTTTAGAATATATATGAAATAAAATAAAAATATGTTCACTCGATGAATGTTTGATTGCTATTAGAGATTGTTGGTTGTTGTTATATCGTCACTATTGATTTTTTTTCTATTATTAGTGGTTCTCCTATTATTATTTTTGGTATTTTCTTTTTATTGATTGGCATTGGTGGACCTCTTATTGCCATGGATGAGTGTTTTGTTGTTTAGTAGATGTTTTGTTGCAATAGGCTTGTAGTAAAAAAAAAAAATTTAAAAAGAAAATTTGCTGAAGTTATGAATAAATTCTTATAAATACATGGTGATCTCATGAAAATTGAGTTATAATTACTTGAAATAAAGAAGCATCATCAAACCCTCCAAATCTAAACAATCTTTAAGAGTTTAGTCCAACCTAGATTTGTTTAGAGTCAATTGTTATATGGTTGAATGAGAATCGAAAAAGTGGTGTACTTGATATCGTTAAAAATAATTTTTTATTACTTTATACGATTTTCTGCAAAATCTATATCTGTAAAAAAAAAAATTTAAGATGTTACTTTTTCTAGACCTTAAGAATCTCATTTGAGTTGCAAGATTATTATAATTAGTTTATATAAGAAAGAGCGAGCACTTAATGGTAGGGAGAACTATCTTGGAAGCTAGACTATTGGAGTCTAACGCCAACTAATTGTGTTATTTATAATTTAAATAGTGTAATATGTTATTTATGAGATTTTTTTTTGTATTGCAGTTAGATAAATGGTTCAGTACAATTGTATACTTCAATGAAAAAATACAACAATATTGAATAGGAGTGATTAATTATCTGAAATTGTATTAGATTAGTTTAATTTATATTTAAACTAAATTATGATCGATATTCAAATTGAAGACTAAACAAAAATAAATTGTATTATTTAAAATATTTAAAATTTTAAAATGAATTTAAATATTCATAAAAATAAGATTAACAATAAATAAAGTCAATAGATATTATTAAATTCAATTTTATTAAGTTAATATATCAAATCTTCTAAATTTGCAACTGTATCAAATTGAAGTTAATCAAAATTAAGTAATTTTTTATCCAATTGCAAGAAATTGGAAAGTACCGCCACAAAATAGCAGTTGAATAGATCATTGGACATTAATGGAGGAGATGAGAAACTCATAAGTAGAACAGGCTGTAACACCTCGTTTTTTTTCTTTTTCGGCGGCATTGTCTCAAATAGATTATTATACATAATACTTTTATCTCATTTTAAATCAATTGCACACATAAAAGAAAGTATTGCAACTAATAACTTAATTCTCAACTGTAAACACATCAATATAATAGCTTACGAATTACATAAACTCTTATTTTTTTTTACATATGGTTTACACTCCTACCAAACACGTAACTATCATGTTCTACCAGTAGTAAACCATGCTCCATCTCCTCTATATGTTAGATTCGGAAACCTGCAACTCCGATCCCGTCTCCAGTCCTACTTCATCTGTAAGTAATAGAGAATAAGTACATATAACTCAGTATAGTAAATTTAAATTTCAAATATAGTATGGAAACCCAATCACAAACCTATTCTTCTATGTTTCCTTTCTCGTTACCTTAGTCATGCTTTCTTCCTACCCCCAACCCCAATATTACTCATCTACTTCTATTGTACTACCACGTCTAGGTGTGGTCACCCCTTGATACCCTCCCCTTGGCCCTGACCTGATCACTCACCCACACTGTAACCCTCATTCGTCACTAGTATCGGCGACCACTCTTTACTTTTCCACCGCTCTACCCTTAACTGGCCACCCATACACACAACATTACGGTTTTTTTCGTCACCAACATCAACGACTCCATTCGACACCAATTTAACAACTCGTAGGCATCACTACTATCGGTGATCAACTTACCATTTCTAAGTGACGACAACCAGTATCAGCATCCCTCCCCCCCTAACCAACGCTACTGACACTATACCCCGTCCCTAATCCATATGCCTAACATACACGCATACTTAACCCACACGCCTATCATTCCAACTTCAGTTATTACCAAACAATCAACCTTACCATGCAGTGCTCTAATCTGCAAGCATATTTAAATAGTTGACACCAATACACACCCATACAAACACACATACACACCAAATGCACCTACACAAACACATATCCACACTAAATACTCACACACGCAACTCCTATATGCACACGCTCACTGCTCCCTAACTCACCTCACCCTGCATTTCACCTATCATTGTCACTCATCCCAACTGTTCCACTCTCTGTCCGTCTCTGTTCTTCTCTTTGTGTCCCTCGGATCCCTGCACCCTTTTCTCTATCATCATCAACCTCGCACAACATACCGCCCCTCCTCCCACAGATTCTCTTACACTTATTCACCCACCGTACCCAATCCCCTGACTATAATCGACACCTTATCTTTCCTCTCTCATTTCTCATTTCCTCAACTTCTTTTTCTCTCATTCCTCTCACTGTAACCGAAACCTTGCCTTCCCTCTCTCATTGCTCATTTTTTCTACTTCCTGTTCTAGTTCATTACTCTGTCCCGACGACACCTCTCCGTAGCTATTGGTCTCTTCTCCCGCGATTTCCTCCATCTCTCTTCACTCACAACATCAACCAACTGTTCCACCACTCACGATCTCCCTCCGCTTTCTGATTTCATCAATCACTACTTCATAATTTCCATTTCCTTTACTATTTATATCTTCCTTTAATATTTACAGAAATATATTCATATTTCATCATCCTATATTCAATATTTAATTCACCATATCTCCGGTCTCCATTTTTTTGCACTTCCTAACTCGTATCGTCGTCTTCCTCCTTTTCCCCCTCGCTCTTCTCGTTCCTTCCCTCTCCGACTTCCTTCTCTCTCGAATCTTCGATCACCAACTTCCTTTTTCCCTTTCCTGTTTTTCCTTTTTCTTTCCTCAGTTTTTATTTCCTTTTTTTTCTTCTTTTCCTTCCCTTTTTATACTCTACCTACCAGGCATCCTGCCCGTCTATCCCCTCTCCCCATCTGCACGCATCCTAGCCGTCCATTTCTTTTTCCCTAATCTAATCTACACTATCCATTTCACTATTCCCTCTCTCCTTTATTTTATTCATTTATTTGTTTCTTTATATATATATATACATATATCTTTCTTTTTCTCAGTTATTACACAGGCACATGTCAATCATAGTGGCATGTGAAGGAGAGTGGGTAAATGGAGAGAGAAAATAGGAAAAAGAAGATGAGAATGAGAGAGAACTTCAGGGTAAAACACATAAAATAGAGGTAAGAGAGAAAATGCATATCACATGTTAGGCACGGTGGTCGGTGGAAGCAGAGGAGATGCATGCTAGAGTTACTAGTCACGATTCCATTTCAATATGTGGTCATGCTTCACAGTTTTTACAGGTGTACGAGGAAGAAATGATAAAATTAAGGAATTTTAGGGTTTAATACTTTAAATTTATGAAATTTTATTTTATTTACTTTATATAAACAAAATTGATTTTTTTTTTTGTTTAGACAAGATCAGAATGGACTTTAAATCCTTGGTCTATTATTTCATAGGTTGAGGATCAACCATAAAAGGACCAATTTAGTCCATTCCAATATTTCGATCTAAATCAATATATATGAGGTGGGCGATCAATTTCGTCTATTGTTTGGTTAAAATAATATAAAATTAATAAAAAAATATGAATAACAAATGACAGATATATAACAGTAGAAACGATAACAAATACTGGTAGCAAGTAGACAAAGTCGATAACGGTAATCAAGCAAAGTGAACGAAAAAGGGAGATAATATAATTTTTAAATTTAGTTAAAGATAATATTAGAAAGAGAATGGAAAGAAAAATACATATTTTTAATTTTTTATGCTCAATTTGTCGTAAATAAATTTTATTTTTGACTTCCATTAAAATTATATTTATTTTTTCCCATTTAGTTGTAGAATACTTTACTTTATAAACGTAAAACCACAATCATAGTAGTTTGGTATTGAAAGTATTAAATATAAAACCATAAAATCAACAGCGAATGGTGACTGCTGGTACCTTTTTCTTTTGAGAGGTGACCTTCTTGAACAAAATTATTCACACCAACTTCTCGCCTATTTTCCATACAATTAATGTAATCATGTGAAATCCAAAGCTAACTGTGACCTCAAAAAAAAGCAAACATTCAAATATTTAATAAATATTAGAAATTAATTTTTTAATGTTAATATTATTTTAATTTGATACACGTGTTGGTTGACATACAAATAGAGTTATAAAATATACATAGTAATAATTATAAAAATTTTTTTCTTTTCGAATTTTAACATAATTATTTTAAGAGAGTTAAATAATATATTATTATTATTTTAAGACAAAAAAAATAATTTACAAATTTAAACCACTAAGCATGAAATGTATAGTACCTAAATTATATTACTAAATTAAAATAATAATATTGTATAATATATTATTTAGTTTAATAAATTTGAAATAATATTTGTATAAGGTTATGAATTTAAATTATTATTATTATTATTTTAAATAAAGTTTGAATCAATTTTTTAAGGCACCCTTTGCATTTAAATAATTTTTAGAAACTAAACTAAATTAAGTATTATTTTGAGGAAAGAAAAGAGGGTAATATTATATAGACAAAAACTTCATTGTGTTTGTTTTTCTTTAATGGTTAAAATTAAAAAAAAAAAAAAATTCAATCTGATTATTGAATGCAAACTGTTGAAAAATGAATTCTAGAATTGGTAAAAAAGATAAAGGTAACACATTGAAATTCTGCAAAATATCAAACGACGACGTTCTTCATCGGTGTTTCCTCCTTCACGCGGCTCTCCCTCTAAACAATTTTCCGTTTTACGTTTTCTCGGGTAGTGGTCGTTTTCTTCGTTTTGTGGGAATCATCGTTACAGCTTAATAATACACGCAGGGGACGGGGCCTGATTACTTTACACATACTGCAACTGTCAATTTTGTTTTTCTTATTATTGTGCATTTCTGTTTTCATCTCAGTTTTCGTAAAGAAATCCCACATCAATCCCAGGCTTCAAGTTCATCAAAACCCAGGTCTGTTTCCTGTTTCTTCTATCTGAAAGGTGTAATTTATTTACACGGGTTTCTGATTCGTCTATAAATTCGTTGGACAATTGAGGTTTTCTGATGAACCCTATTGAAATATGTGCAAACATTTTTGCGTTAATAATTGAACATCTATTGTTTAATGAATAAATATATATGCATGTATTTCTGTTGTTTATCATAAATTTGGCGTCTTCCCCGATGGTTATGAATATCCCTCACTCTTTCCGTTTTTGTTTCTCTAATTTTGCTTCCTTTTGTCGAACGTCGTTTTGGTAATTTCCTAGATGCCACTCAAAACAGCTATTGCTTCGTTTTGTTTTCATGAAGAATGATGGTTGCTTGTCACCCGCGTGCTTGAATCTTTTCTGGAACTTACGACATCTGAAGCAGTTGGGAAACGCTCTTGTGAAATACACTATACGAGTACTAAAATTTACTAATTGTTTAAAGTAGCAGCTTTGTTCTTCGTCTTGTGATGGAATGGTTATGATATTAATAGATGTGCTTGCCAGATTTTCCAGATTTGGTACTTCCATCATTTTGACTGAGATTCTGTAATGTGGGTTTGTTTTCTTAGGTATGTTACTATTTATATGTCGTCTAAAATGGAATGAGTCACAATGTTGAGAAAAGCAAAGTTGTATCAATTGCAATTTGGCATCAGGGTGTTTCTTTAGAAGAGTAGTAGAATGGAAAGAAGAAGAATAGATGACTATGAACCAGGACCAGTACCTTCTCCGAGAGCATTGGACAGGTTTGGATTTGTGAAGCAGGAAACTAGTAATTCTCCAGAAGGTTTAACAAAGGGAAGGTCGTCTGCCGAGTATGAGAGGTATGCTTTTTGTTTCAATTAGATCTGAAATTTCATCTTGAATGAATATTTAATTTCCATCAAATAAACACTTGAGGTTATTTACCACGGATACTATTTTCTTTTCCAGGGATGAAAGAAGCGTTAGGAAATGGAGGAAGATGATTGGTGTAGGAGGGAGCGATTGGAAGCATTATGTTAGGAGAAAACCCCATGTGGTCAAAAGACGCATAAGGAAAGGAATTCCTGACTGTTTAAGGGGTCTTGTTTGGCAGTTGATCTCTGGAAGCCGGGACCTTTTGCTGTTGAATCCTGGTGTTTACGAGGTGCTAGCATTTTTGTTGAGATGTTAGCCCTGCGTTGTTTTCTTTTGAACTTAAAAGTTACTTAATGGCCTCTGGTTGAGATTTTATGGTGCCATGTGTTTGTCTTAGTCTACTGGAGAAAAAAGTTTGAGATTCTCTTTTCCTTGCACGCAATGGGTAAATTTATGCTTAGTTCTAAGGAGCAGTAAAATGCCGGAAACTTTATAAGTCTTGCAAGAAAGTTATTTAGCATATCCAGAATAATGTTCTTCTATGCTTCCTTCATATGTTTCTTTAATATGCAAGATATTGCAATTCCTAAAATTCATTCTCTCTTAAACTTGCGGAAAATGATGCTGCTCTTGTGATGGTCGTTAGTCATTAGCCATTAGCCATAACTTGCCAAAAAGTATGGTTAGCTTGGGACCAGAATGTACATTCGGAAGACAGCATGAACTTTTCGTAGTTACTGCTATTTATTTAGACACTTGCGCATTACTGATTGAATTTTTGCTGCAGCAACTTGTAATATATGAGACATCAGCTTCAGAACTTGATATAATTCGAGATATATCTCGTACTTTTCCATCACACGTTTTTTTCCAGCAGAGACATGGACCTGGTCAAAGGTCCCTCTACAATGTGCTGAAGGCTTATTCTGTCTATGATAGAGATGTTGGTTATGTTCAGGTTCGTGTTGTAAATAATGGTGGTTTTATATTTACTACGAACAACTTACCAAAGCACATTAAGCTTGTGTAAAAAAAAAATTGCAGGGAATGGGTTTTTTAGCAGGTCTTTTGCTTCTTTATATGAGCGAAGAGGATGCATTTTGGTTATTGGTGGCGTTGCTAAAAGGGGCTGTGCATGCTCCAATGGAAGGATTGTATCAGGTAATTTTATTGCTCAAATGGATGAATTATGCCTATAAATAGATCAGTTGTAAGATTAATTTACTAAACTTACTAGTTGGTAGGTTGAATGCATTAAATGTTGTTGTTAGTTGTATGCAAGGGGAAGTGGGTTTGACATTTTTAATCAGACTTTCCTCAGTGAATCTGCAATCAACTGTACCGAGGCAAAACAACAATTCATCATCACCCATTTATAGGACCTGATTTTCCACTCTAAATCCTCAGTATGAGCAGCATTTCAGTTCTATTATGTCCTTAGTTCTATCAAACACTACTTTAGAATCACCATATGAATATTAGGTACTTTGTTCTCAACAGAGCTTTGCTGATCCATTTTTGCAGTTGTTTTGTTTGTTCTTTTTTTACTTCTTTACGCTTCAGCAAATGGAAATAATTTAGCTTTTATCCTCCTCGCTTCTGTTAATTTCTTTACTATGTATATTAATTATAATGGAACAAACTATTATATTTGTACATTATGTGGTGTTGAGTATCCTTGTTCCGTTGGAATAACCAGATCAAATAAATAAGAATAATCAGCTTTTTATCATTGAGAAAAAGCAAACAGAACCATCTTGACGTTAATAATTACTGTCCCTTGAGAGGCCTCATGCATTTTTTTATGCCTATATTTTATCATCTATTTTCTTCTCGGAACTAAGCTGTTAATTTTGCCAGTTTGGTGTCTTGACATGATCCGAAACTCAATGGAAATACTTTTTATGAACATCAGCTCTTGTTTAGAATCTTTCGTTGAATTATGTTGTAACGGTTTAAAAATGCTATTGGAATTAGTTTGAGTTCTGTTGTTTCCTCCCAAGTCCTGATAATAAACCATCAATATAAGAATCAGTTTCTGTTTTTTACATTTTTTTTTGAAATAAAGTTTATGTTTTCTACTTAGGCCAGGAAACCTTCTTATGTGCTGGATAGTTCTCATAGAAGCATTGGATTTTTGCTTGTGTGGTTGAGAACACTGGCCTCTTTTCTAGGATTCCAGAAAGCGATTTTGTCGAGAAAGCTTCGCCCCCTTTTTTTTTCCTGAGAAAATGGCTTTCCAAATTGCATACGCTTAGGTGATAAGAAAATATAGGAAGGAATTGCTTTGTGGCCTTCGAACTGCTTAACATTGATAACAATTTCCATCCCTTGCATACATGCTTTTGCTCACAAGAAAATTGTTATTTCATGCTCATGGTAGGTAGGGCTGCCTCTTGTACAGCAGTACCTGTTTCAGTTTGACCTCTTGGTGAAGGAGCAAATGCCGAAGCTTGGAGAACACTTCACTCAGGAGATGATAAATCCTAGCATGTATGCAAGTCAGTGGTTCATAACAGTTTTCTCATACTCATTTCCTTTCCCTCTGGCTCTTCGAATTTGGGATGTATTTCTCCATGAGGTTAGTAATTGGTTATGTTACAATATCTTGGTTGGAAGCTTCAATTTTTTTTTTGTTCAGATTTGGATTGCTTATGTACTAACAACTTTCCTTGTCTATTTTGGATCAGGGTGTTAAAATAGTTTTCAAAGTTGGTTTGGCCTTGTTAAGATATTGCCATGATGATCTGGTGAGTGATGTAGGACTTCATATCCTCTCCTGTTAACACGAATCATTGATCTATCATTTTTAAAGAGATGATTCTCCTGCTCCCTCAGATTAAATTACCCTTTGAGAAACTCATACATGCCCTGCGCAACTTTCCTGCCGAAGCAATGGATCCTGATGTGTTACTTCCAATGGCTTACTCAATAAAGGTCCTTTCTCTCTCTCTCTCTCCATCTTCCTCTCTCTCTCCATTCCTCCCCCTTTTGGTTTCGGAGTACAATAAGCTTAAAACATAAGGAAATGTTGCATTCATGCCACTAATTACAAATAATTTATTTATTGTCTGGTTATATGTGAACATTGCGATGGTTTTTTCAAAGTGATAAAAAATTTAGACTGCATGTTCTCATTGATCTGTCTTTTAATTTGTGCATAGGTATCCAAGCAGTTAGAAGATCTAAAGCACGAATATGAGAAGAAATGCGGAAAACTAGTACCATCTGTAGAATTTGCAGAAAAATCTGTCATGACAAAAGTTCTGGTCTTCGGAGGAAAAGCCAGCTAGTCAGCGTGTAGATTGTAATTATTTTATTCTTTTTTTTAGCCACTCTGTTTGTACATGTGGAGAAGAATCTGTGTATCAGATGGTGATTTCAGTATTATCAACTGAACGATTTTAGTAGTGCGCATGCTGCGTCAATGCATATAACATTTGGAACTTGATTTGTGAAATCTTTTAATTGATAATGGAGAGATCCATCTGGTCCGTCCTTTTTTTGTAAATTTTTCTTTTTGTTGAATGTCCAAGTATTCCCTAATTATTTTATCAAGACATTTCCATAATTTTACACATTCGCAAGAAAATTAATTTGTTGGAAGTTTAAACAACTTCAACTGCTTTTGAAATAAAGAAAATATAGGCGGTAGGATAGTAATAATAATGGTACTTTTGACAGTGCATTTGTATTGTATAGACTAACAGAGAAGGAAAGAAAATAATTATTTTTTCCTAGAAAAAGAAATGAAATCACCATCAAGCATTTAATGGTTTATAGAAAAGAAGTGACGTCACCGTCAACCAGTAAATTAGTATATATATATATATATGTATATATAGAGACCTGCACAAGCAAGCTGTGAAATGCTCAGTCTCTGTTTTCGTAATACCTAATATGTAATAGGACAGACCTCTTTTTTTTTCTCATATCTATCACTGTAGTAAACCTTTCTTTTACTCACTCTCCCTATATTTTCAATGCATCTGACAATTTTTCCGGCACCTGGGGAAAGAGGAATAGCTGACACATAAAAGAAATAGAAAAAAATGATGAAAAGACTCTCCTCATATCCGTTGCCCCTCCAAAATTGAAATCTGAAAACTTAAGACGCCATCTTCTCACTTCAGCTACGTTTATAGCTGACACATCAAAATTGAAAGCTGAAATCACTGGCAAACTCGAACACACCATCTTTTCTTCTTCAAGCAGCTCTTCATCTTGAACACACCATCTTCTGCCTCCCGCCTCATCTGCTCATTGCTACGTTATAAAGATGAAGAAAATCTAACCCCCTTCCGTCATTCACTTTCTCTTCTCTTATCCTTGAAATCTGAAAAACTTAAGACGCCATCTTCTCTTTATTTTTTCTCAAAAATCTTGCCACTCTCCACTTTCCACTTGACTTCGGCTACGTTTATAGCTGAAATCACTGGCAAACTCGAACACACCATCTTTTTTTCTTCAAGCAGCTCTTCATCTTGAACACACCATCTTCTGCCTCCCGCCTCATCTGCTCATTGCTACGTTATAAATCTGATAGAAAATCTAACCCCCTTCCGTCATTCACTTTCTCTTCTCTTATCCTTGAAATCTGAAAACTTAAGACGCCATCTTCTCTTTATTTTTTCTCAAAAATCTTGCCACTTTCCACTTTCCACTTGACTTCGGCTACGTTTATACCTGAAATCACTAGCAAACTCGAACACACCATCTTTTTTTCTTCAAGCAGCTCCTCATTTGAACACACCATCTTCTGCCTCCCGCCTCATCTGCTCATTGCTACGTTATAAATCTGATAATTTGAAACACCAAAAAGAACACCCCCGCTGGCCCATGGATCATTACAATCTTCAATTTCTACACTCCATGATGCCAATCACATTTCTCAACAACCTTCGCTTTTCTCCTTGGTTCCCCTGAAAACCTCAATCTAAAGGTTTTTATTTTATTTTATTTTCTTTGTATTCTTGTTATTTTTTTTAAAATTTATTAACTCGTTATTTTTTTAAAATTCTTTTTATGTTGTTTGGTTATCAAAGGGATATGTTTGAACTGGGAAAGATGGAGAACGGTGATGTGGTTGTGGAGACAAGGTTACGCGTGCCTCGTCTGCGACATTGACGCTTGAGAGCGAGCTTGATAACATCAAGGAAGCTCAGTGGGAGTGAAGCTTAATCCTCCATCTTCTCATGGGATCATAAGATTTCAGGTGCACTCATTATGCATATAGAGTTGACTGTTGATTTTGTTTTCTTATAAAATATCTCCTTTTGGCTATGTGGGTATGTGATAATAGTTTTAATTTATTTCAAACCGGCAAGTAAGTGATTTATTATATTTTCCAAATGAAAATCAGCTTTCGTTTTTGGACGAAAAATTTTTAATTTGCAATGCAGGAGAGAAATATCTCAGTTCTTGTTTTATTGTTTCTTATATTTATTGGCTTATTATTATTATTATTATTATTAAATTTCTTTTTGTGTTGTTGGGTTTTTAAAAGGGGATTAGATTTGATGGGACAATGGTGGATATGGGGGCGAAGTGGGGAAGATGGAGAATGGTGAGATGGTTGTGGAGACAAGCATTACGCGTACCTTGCCTGCAGCATTGACGCTTTGGTGCGGGCTTGAGAGCATCAAGGGAGCTTTGGAGGAGTTGAAGCTCAATCCTCCATCTTCTTCTCATTGGATTATAAGATTTCAGGTGCACCTCATTATTATTATCAAATAGAGTTGATTGTTAATTTTTCTTTTTCTTTTTTGCAAAATATCTCCTTTTTGCTATGTGGATATGTTATCACTGTTTTAATCTTGTTTCAAACTAGAAAAAATTAGTAGATAACTAGAAATAAATCAAAAAAATATATAGAAATGGAAAAGAATTGAAAGTTAAGAAATAACAAACTAAATAATTTATAAAAATTAAGGCCAAACAAAATAATAGGAATGAAGAAACAAAATCTAATAGATAAGAAAACAAAAAAAATACCATTACATAAAAAATAAAAAAAGTTATTAATTTTAAAATAATAAAATAAAAAAATAGAAATTAGGG